>NC_143580.1:226755530-227090894 GCF_048544385.1 Mastigoproctus giganteus
GCCCAATACCGAACCTTGGGAAACTCCACTAATAACATTTGTACACGAAGAGCAGAGTCCATTGATTATCACACTGTCTTCTCCCACTCAACCATCCCTTTGTCCATTGTAGCAACTTACCCTTAATGCCTCTCCAATTTGTACAGAAGTCTTCCATGCGCAACAGTATCAAAAACTTTCCTGAAATCCAAGTATATGATATCAAAATTATTTTTTGGCATTCAGTTCCTTTGTAACCACATCATAGAATCCAATCAAATTGGTCAGACAAGACCTCCCTTTAACAAATCCATGATGTGTCTTAACTATTACTGCAGTCTTGTCTAGATGATCCTGGAATGCATCTTTAACCAGTGACTCCATTATTCTCCCCAGAACACAAGTTAAACTAACAGGTCTATAGTTACTTATGTCACCTTTTGAACCCCCTTTGTGAATTGGGGTCACATTTGCACATCTCCAGTCCATGGGGACCTCCCCTGAGTCCAAGGAAGGTCTCATAATTATGGCTAAGGGTTTGCTTACTTCCTTTGCTGCATCTTTTAATATAACTGGATAGATCCCATCTACCCCAGTTGCCTTTTTTATGTTTAACTTCAACAATTTCTCCTCCACTTTCCTCTCAGTTATTACAAAACCACTTAGCACCCTGTTAGAGTTTGATAAACTCTAACAGGGAGCTAAGTGATTTTGTTCCCCTCATTGAATAACTCCTCATGTGTGAATGTAGATGCAAAATACTCATTCAGTTTATCAGCTACCTGAGCATGATAATCAATAGTAAACCTATCTATGTTAAGTGGTTCAATCTGATTCATCCCTTTCCCTCTAGAGTTTACATAAGTAAAGAACTCTTTGCTGTTTTTCTTTGCATCCTTTGCCAAAGGTTTCTCGTAATCTGCCTTCGTTTGCCTAACCTCCATTGTGACTTCGTTAGAGATCAGCTTATATCTGCCATTGGCTTCTGTGTCACATGTTAATTTACATGCATCCCATACTTTTTTTTTCTGCCACGAGCCTCATTAATTCGTCTGACATCCATTTAGGCCTAAACCTTGAACAGTATTTCTTAGTTGGAACGAAAAGCCTAGTAACCTCCAAAATTAAGAACTAAAGGCTTCCTATTTAGAATTCAACGTTGGTAACATCATCAATTGATCCCACTGTACAGAATTAAAAACTGTCTGAGACCCCTGTAGTCACCTTTACAAAAGCAAAAGCCCCTCCCTTTGGCCTTGATGGTAGTTACATCTTTAATTAATTCCCACCTCAATACATTGTGATCACTGTCGCCCAGTGGTTCCTTTATCTGCAAATTCTTAATACTGAAACAATACTCCCACTTTCTAGAATATTCAAGAATCATCTTCAGCGTTCAGGAATCTTCTATAATGTTCTAACACATCCAGGAGTCTTCTAAATCTTTTTTGGAATATCCCCGATTATTCTAGAAATTTCTTAAATATTATTTCAGTTTTTTCCATTTTTATATATAATAGAAAATATTTTAATAAAAATTGGTGAAAAGTTGCTGATATTTTCATAAAAACTCTTAAAAGAAAAATGAAAGGTGATTCCAAACTTTTAGGCAGGATTGTACCATGTACCTAATACACTTACATCCATCCATTGCTGAATGAAAATAACCTAAAGACCTTATAAATGGTATCTAATCAGTATCTGTAATTTATGTGGTAGAATCTATTCTTTTTCTTTGAGTAACATAAAAACTTACAAGCGGTTCTCAATACAAATTCGAAAAACCCATATACACCAATGGCCTATTGAGTTTTAAATCCACTGTCCACATGGCACAAAAAGCAGCCATGGTAAAAAATAAATAAATAAACTTAATGTAGAGGACTGTGAAGAGTTACAAGAACCAGACTTAGAATATGAATTTGCTACGATCAATATCCTTCTGAAGAAGGATTACCCCTGGAATTTCAGGGACCGCATCTTCACCAATAGCTGCAGACAAGGGTGTATGTACCTGATGTCATACAAGTGACAAAGTTTGCTGTGCTACTACAGCAGGAGTGACAAACCAAACTAATGCAGTGCATCAGTATGTTGTTCATATTGGATATCAGCAATTCCTTATTCAGAGCTGCCAGAAAACACAAAATACACCCATCTTCCACAGACCAATCTAAAATAGCTTTTATCTTCCTCAACCAGGATACGGATATTATCAGAGACCCCGCATATTCAGTGGATTGTGAGTGTATGATGGAATCCTTTGGGAGGACATGTAGAATGTGGAAGAAAAAAGGAAGAACACGAAAGAATATCCGACTGAAATATCTCCCAATTTCCGAAACAGACAACCAATCTCGAATTCAAGCACACGACTTTAAACTGGAAGAACCTCGTATAAGCTCTATAAACAGATATAACCACCACAAGGAGTATAAGGAATCGTTTTTATACAATCACTTCCCCATTTAGCGCCTTAGAGATCGAAGAATCGTCAACACAAGATCTGAACGGATTAACGTCTTCAAAGATGAGGTAATCAAGTGGATATCAAATTATATCAATTCTATTTCTTAAGCCACTGCATCGGAAAACTTTAAATAGTTTGGTGTTAAGCGTCAAAGACTGTGAGGCTTCATTATATTGTGTCTGTAAAGTGGGTGTCTTCTGTGATCGATTTGCTCGTTTACTGGATGAAAAACACAGTTTTCCAAAGAGAAAAATCCTTGCTACCCTCGCCTGAGACTGACTATCTCGACCACTTTGTGAAAAAGGCCGATAAAAGTTCTTTGTTTCATTGACTTGATTTGAACTCAGGTAATTCCATCTTGTGTGGGGAGAACAGCGATTCTACCAACTGTGTTTGCCGTTAGCAAACACAACTTGAGGTTAGGAAGGAAAGATGAATCACCATAACGTTGTTCCTGCAGCATCTTAGATCTGCCAATGAGAGCGTGGAGGAGGAGTTAGCGCATAATCAGGGTTCCCAGTCTCATCACAGATAACAACAAGTTGGGCACTGCTTTCGGAAACACCACCATCTCTTATACAAGCAGTAAATCGTATGTCCTAGAAATCCATGTAACGCTTCACACGAACCTGTATAACTGCACGTAACAAAATTATATCTGTTTTTCCAGGTACACCATTAAAAAGCAAGATGATCATCAGTGGGGAAGTCGGTTGAAGAATGGATCATGGAGCGGAATGATTGGCACGTTAGTCAGAAAGGTAATCGTCTATAAATTTGAACTGCAGTACATGAAGTTTCTTTTACTATTTTCACATAAATAAGCATGAAGTTTTCTAAAGTTACCATAGCCCCTTGCTTTCCTCGGTGATTATATCATAGGTCCCATGAAGCAAATTTTGATAAAGAGTTCTTTGATTTGCTCAAATGACAGAAGTCCTTCTGATCTTAAAATTTGAAAAACATTTTGAAATTACGAGGAAAGAATCAGTGGACAAATTACCATACTACAACATCCCTATCAGCGGTAATGGCAGGGCCTGAGGGTCAGGTAGTTCGACTGGTGGTTGGTGTGGCTTTTAAGGGGCTAGAATTTGTAACTTAGCTTCTCAGAAGGTTTATTATTTTTAATGGATGACCCAAAACAACTTAAATAATTTACATTATGACATGATTTCTAACTCTTTGTTCATAAATCCACAGGAAGCTGATCTAATCTTTGAAAGGATGACAATAACGGAAAGCAGAAGTAGAGTTGTGGACTTTTCGTACCCTTATTCTTTTGATCCTGTAATATTCTTCGTTTACAAGCCAAAGATGAAGCCAAAAACCTTTGTTTATTTGAATCCCTTTCAACTAATGGTAAGTGGTAAATGAACTTAGCATAGAGAAGTGGTAGTGTTTTTAGGAGCATCGGGGACTAAAGCCATATTACTCCGTATATATTCTAAAAATTGTGTTTTCCGATGTCGATTTTCTGTCTGCTGGAAGAAAAACCCGATTTTCCGAAGAAAAAACGATGCTACACTTGGCTGAGATCGATTAACTCAGCCACGTTGTAAAAAAGGCTGAAAAATTTTTCTCTCATAGTCGACAGGACTCGATTAATCACCATTGGTATAATCACCAACGGCACAACATGGCCTAAGTTGCTTTAGGTTAACATATCCAGACCCACACCTTACCACTTTTGAACTTTGAAGCGAATGCAGTAATGTACAATGCATATAGTTGTGTTAGAATTAAGACATGGTTATCGTCTTGGAATTCATTTAGGGCAAATCGGTAGATTAGAGGATTATCTCTTGTTTTTATATACGAAATCAGGGAATCGTTGAAACATTACGGATGGTAAACTCAATCGACTTTCAGTAATCTCACAACAACTCATTGAATTGGTGGAGATTGTACGAAAGACAGCAGAGGAAGAACAGATTCGTACAGTTATAAGATATTCGGACATGAAGTTTTCCTAGCAGTGTAGACAGGATCAAGAAAGGCCCATCGTGTCCCATCGATCATTTCATTGTAGAGACAGAGAGGTCGTAATACCACTGTATACGGTATTAGAAGACCGCACTTGGAACAATCTGTTCAAGTTTGGAGACTTCACCAAAAAAAGGACATAAAACTTCTTCAAAGATCTCAAGACGATCAACTCGAAAGGTGAGATCGGCAAAAAGGTATCCATAAGAGGAAAGCCTTCGAATATGTGGAAAGCAGAGCTCGGTAACTAATCGCCTGGGAGGAGAATTGATTGAGGTGTTCTCTGAGAGGATACAGTAAAATGAATGAGGATAGAATTTTCACTTTTATAAGTGATTACAGAATAAAGTACCATAAATTGAAGTTATGGGGAAAGACGTTTGGATTGGTTGGTAGGCAGTTTAGCATTAGCATTAGTAGAGGCATGTGATGCAAGAAAACAGGCTTATGCAGCATCAGCCAAAAAAAAAAAAAAAAAAAAAATCCCATTTCACCCCTCCGTTCGTTCCAAGTACCTGTCCAGCTCAGCCTTAAATTTATTTAGGCTATCAACTTCCACAACAAGGGATGGAAGTCTGTTCCACCAACCAACCAACCGCTGGCTAAAGGCAAATTTCCGCACATCTATCCTACATCTGTCTTTTTTCAATTTGAATTTGTGCTCTCTCAGGTGATTATTCTGAGCAAGAGAAAGAATTCCATAAGCACTGAGCATGTTCAAACCATTTAATGCTTTATACAACTCAAACAGATCACCTCGCCGGTGCCTAGTCTCCAGAAACTGTAATTTGCAAAAAGTAAGCCTTTCTTCGTAAGAACAACCCTTTGTTCCATTCTCCATTCTTGTTGCCCTTCTCTGTACTCGTTCCAGCATCTCTACATCCTTCTTGAAATGAGGCCTCCAGACCTGTATACAGTACTCAAGGTGTGGTGCGACCATTGCCTTATACAAGGGAATAATCACGTCCTTATCCCTACTAGAACAATTCATGTATATCATTGACAAGACACCATGAGCAACTGTTCCAGACCGTCTGCACTGCTCAGAAAACTTCATATCTCCCTGCACAATTACCCTCAAGTCCTTTTCGTTCTTTACCACTGTCAGTGTAGCACCACAGAATTGATACGTAACTCTGCGGTTGCTGCTTCCCATACGTAGTACTCTACATTTGTCACTGTTAAACTTCATTTGCCACCTCTCAGCCCATCTGCTCAACTTTCCTAGATCCTGTTGCAGCAGCGTACTGTCATTAGTGTTCTTAACAAATCTGCCAACCTTCGTATTGTCTGCAAACTTGGATATTAAGCTTGGTATACCATCATCAATATCATTTATAAATACAGAAAACAACAATGGACTCAATACTGAACCCTGAGGGACTCCACTAATAACATTAGTCCACGATGAGCAGTGTCCATTGATTACCACTCTTTGTCTTCTCCCACTCAACCATCCCTTTATCCATAGCAGCAATTTGCCTCCAATGCCACACTACTCCAATTTGTGCAACAGTGACAAAAGCCTTTATAAGATCCAAATATATGATATCAAAGTAAGTTATTCCGTGCATCCAGTTCTTTTGTGACTGCATCATAGTATCCAATCAAATTGGTCAGACAAGACTTTCCCTTAACAAAACCATGCTGTGTCCGAGCTTTAACTGAAGTCTTGTCTAGATGATCCTGCAGTGCTTCTTTAACCAGTGCCTCCATTAATTTTCCTGGAACAGAAGTTAAACTAACAGGTCTATAATTACTTGTGTCAGCCTTTGATCCTCCTTTGTGAATTGGGGTCACATTTGCACATTTCCAGTCTATGGGTACCTCCCCTGAGTCCAAGGAAGCTCTCATAATTATGGCTAAGGGTTTGCTTACTTCCTTTGATGCCTCCTTTAATATAACTGGATAGATCCCATCCACCCCGGGTGCCTTTCTTGTGTTTATCTTCAACAGTTTCTTCTCCACTTTACTCCCAGTTATTTCAAGATTCTGTAGCTTACTGCTAGAGTTGAATACACCTCTGGCATTCCCCTCGCTGAATAACTCCTCATGGGTGAATGTAGATGCAAAATACTCATTTAGTTTGTTAGCCACCTGAGCAGGATCATCAACAGTTGAACCATCAATATCCAGTGGACCAATCTGATTCATCCCCTTCCTTCTAGAGTTTACATAAGTAAAGAACTTTTTGCTGTTTTTCTTCGCATTCCTTGCCAAGGATCACTCGTAATCTGCCTTCGCCTACCTAACCTCCTTTGTAACTTGGTTACAGATCAACTTGAATCTATCATAGGCTTCTGTGTCACGTGTTAATTTGTATGTATCCCATGCATTTTTCTTCTCTGCCATATGCCTCATTAGTTCATCTGACAACCATTTAGGCCTAAACCTTGAACAATATTTCTTAGTTGGTATGTAATGCCTGGTAGCTTCCAAGATTAGTTCCTTGAATGCTTCCCATTTTGAATTTGCTGTTGGTAACATCATCAGTTGGTCCCACTGTATAGAATTTAAATACTGTCTCAGTCCATCGTAGTCGCCTTTACGGAAGCAATAACCCTTCCCTTTACCCCTGATGGTAGTTAACTCTTTGAGTAAATCCCACTTCAGCACACTGTGATCACTGCCACCTAGCGGCTCCTTTATCTGCAGATTCTTAATGCGTGAAGAATCACTACTGATAATCAGATCAAGAGTATTCCTCCCTCTAGTGTCTTCCCGAACATGCTGATGTTGAAAACAATCATCCAATAAATCCACAAAAGCCCTGCTAGTGTGTGAGTAACCAGCCCCCAAATTCCAGTCAATATCTGGGAAATTAAAATCCCCCATTATAAGACTCTGTGATTTACTGGCCCACTCTATTTCCCTGTACAGTTCCTTATTATACTCATCAGAGTCATTAGGCCTATAGCACACTCCTACTCTCAATTTTGATCTTCCAATGCTTATGTCACACCAAACTGACTCGACACTGCACTGTTCAGCGATATCGACTGGCTTCACTTCGTTCACTTTCTTAAGTCATAGTATAACCCCTTCTTCTCCCTTTCTATCTTGTCTATCCTTCCTGTACTCACCAAATTCCAGTTCTGCATTCCTTACATATGTGTGACACCACGTCTCTTTTTATCCAGCGAGTTGGTAATTACTGGAATAAGCTGCTTGCATTGGCGATTTAGGCTGACCACAAATTTGGGAGATTTAAAGGTAAGTTCCGTAAATACCTGTTAGGAGGGAGTCAAGTAGATAGTTTGTTTTGTTTTTTATTTATTATTTTTAATTAATTAATTAGTATATCTTTCTTCTCCTTATGGTTTTATTTTCATCCCGCGAAGGGTACCAGGTGGATGAGAGTGGTATTGATAAATGTAGTGCGATTTTAGGAGCATCAGCCACTGAGGTCATATTGTTTGTGAATGGGATGTGTTCTGTGGTCGATTTTTGTTTGCTGGAAGAAAAATCCGAGTTTCTGGGAGAAAAACCATTCTAGGCCAAAAAAGGCAAAAGTGTATCTTTAGATCAAAGAGGTTGATAAACATTGTACTAATTATTCCTAATATGTCTATAGAAATTAGCATTATTGTTTACAAGTATTTATCAGTGCTAATTCTTTTGCTTAAACTGTGTTTTCTTTCCATTTTCCAGGTGTGGCTGTTCCTCATTCTTTTTATGATTATTGCACCAGCGATTGTACGCACAATCAGCAGTTTAAACCATCGAATCTTCAAATACAGAGAGAACTCTTTGATCATGATTGGATGGTATATGTTTGGATCTTTACTTGCTCAAGGTAAATAACCATTCTATAAGGGAGAGATTTATATACCTTGCGTAATATTCATTTTAGTACAACCGGATGGATTGATTCGTTCTGTAGTGAAACATTTCAGTTCAACTTAATGCTACCTACTTCTTCACTTAAAAGAAGCACCCTTGCGAGTAGTGGCAAGGGTGTTCCTTTTAATAACTAAGGGCGACTGTTTTCTGAGTGCTAGAGGTAGGCAATGCGATTACTTTAAATTGCAATTCGGTGTATTGTTAAGCGAGATTGAGTCTTTGAGAAGAAGCGTCGATGCCCTAAAGAAAATTCTAATCTGAGGCTCGACTGTAACCCATGTATCTGGTTCTATTTCAAGCAATGCTCTCCTGACACAGGCATCAGAACTCAATCTTTCAGCACAGAATCCTTTGGTTCCACAGGAAGTAGCTTTACTGGATGATTCAATTGTAAGGTAATCTGGAAATACAGAAACACAAACGACCTAGGAGGATATAAGATATATGCCTCTATTCCCTTGTTTTAAAAGTGGATAAATGGTAATTTGACAGCTCGCAAGAACAAGAACTTCAGCGATAATGGAAAATAATCTCAAATTCAATCATCAAATGTGCTTCTACCAATGCCAACTTGTTATATCCTAGGATTTACCGGATTAATTTGGATCTTTTAGTACTATAAAAGTAGTAATACTAGTAGAATTATGTAAGGTAGTCGAATCTTCTCAATAACCTATTAATTCATTTTAGGAGGAAGAGCTTCTTTGTGGAAGTGTAACTCGATGAAGATTTTGTGCATTTCTTGGAGACTTTTCGCCCTGATTGTTACCTTCAGTTACAGTGGAGCCATTCTCTCATACCTTATAGTTCCTCAAAGAGAACCTGCATTGGATACTGTCCAAAAGCTCTACAATGCTGTGGCAAAGGGGACGTACTCATGTGGAACATTGACTGGCACTAGCGTATTTACGTTGCTTATGGTATGTCCACAGTTATCTGATCTTGCTTATTTTATTTTTTGGCAATTTTTATCTTTTAACTTTGGAGATATAAGAAGTCCGGTGCTAGGTGTTTGTGACCATATTAAATTTACACTGCTGGACAAAATTAACAGAAGAAAATGTTTTTCACGAATAGTTTATTGTGAATAGTGTCGACGAAGGCAAATATTTAACATAAAAGGCATCCCGGCATGCAAATTCCGGGTATCCAATAAAAATCGATATACCACCTTACAGATCCGCACATTAAGCAAATTACTGATGTCTGCAAAAACACCGGTTACGACCAGATCACTTCATTCATCTTTTTTTTTTGGTTGCTCAATGGAATAGCCACATGTCCAATATTCAAGACGATAAATCATCGTCGTTTAGATGATTCCTTGAGATGGCGGGCCGTTGGACGACTCGAAGCCGAGCAGTAGCAGGCGGAGGAGCCATGTTGGCTTAATGGGCCATGAACTGTTGTCTCAGCACTATGGAAACTGCAACAGAAAATACTTCTTGGTGATCTCTGTGGACTTCGCTGGGGCATTCGACACACTTTGGTGGCCGAGCGTCCTGGCCAGACTCAGAGCTGCAAATCTTCCCAGTAACCTCTATCAGACTTTACAGAACTACCTATCCAACAGATTCATAGTAGTGAATGCGCCCTATCAGACCCTCTCTAGAAGCATCCACCGGGGCTGCCCACAGGGTTCGGTCCTGGGACCATTCCTATGGAGGAGGACTCCGGTCAAGACCTGTAAAGCGTGGGTGCTCACCGTGCTGCAGGCACGAGAAGTAAATAGTAGAATGACCCTAGGGGTCATCCTTGACCATCGTCTTGGACAGCTTCCTCGTCTCGGACCTCGGAGAAGTGGATGCTCAAGCGTTTGCCGATGACCTCATTCTCTCCGTTTCGGCGAACTCAAGGGCAAAACTGGAAGAATCTGCAAACCTCGCCTTGGAGCTACTGCAGAACTGGGCAAAACAGAATCACCTGAGAATATCACCAGAAAAAACCAACTCAGCCTTGCTGAAAGGGAACTTGGACCTACGACGGCCTCCTCAAATTAAGATAAACCAGAGGACAATAAAATTTTCCAAACAACTCAAGTATCCAGGGGTCATCCTTGACCACAACCTATCCTTCAAAGACCACCTACAAAACATCCGAACCAAGATTAGGAAATATGCTGCCCTCGTTGCTAGGGTGGCTCGAAGGGACTGGGGCCTTGGCCGGCGTACACTACATATCTCCTACAAAGCCATATTCATACCTATCATCACATATGCCTCTGGCGTATGGTATCACAAGGCTACTACCGCAGTCAACCGACGTATCATCAACTCAACCCAAAGGTCGATTCTACTATTTACTTCTCGTGCCTGCAGCACGGTGAGCACCCACGCTTTACAGGTCTTGACCGGAGTCCTCCCCCTTGATCTGGAGATTGTGGGCAAAGGTTTACTTTACCATCTTGCAAAGGGCACCTCAAGGACCTGTCTCGGACATACAACTGACCCAGCAAATAACCGCACCGCTGAAAAGAAGAGGCTCTACGCTCACCTGCTGCAGGTGTGGCAAGAGAGATGGACAAACTCCCATACAGGAGAGATAACCAGAAAGTTTATACCTGACGTCGGCAGGGTCTACCCTAAGTTCCCAACGTGGTTCTCACCTGGACTCCATGCAGCATACCTTCTCACCGGACATGGCGCCATCAATACCAAACTTTGCCTTTTGGGAATTGAAGAGGACCCTACCTGTGTTTGTGGTGGTCTAGAGAGCTGGCAACATCTAATGTATGATTGCCAGCTTTATGACGACCTCCGCAGCATCTTAATAACAAAGATCCTATATTGTCCTAGAGGACGGGAACACAACATACTGGAAACAAAACAAGAGTACCTGGCTTTCTCCTGCTACGCCCAAGAGCTCTTCGCAAGAAGACGCGTGCTCGCTGCAATGGAGCAGAACTGAACCCTATACATGACAACCAGGAATAACAACTGAACCTACTTAATAAAGGACAAGAACTGACTTGACTAAACTGGACGGGACTTTGTCCCATGAGTGATATCCCAAATGGGAACACCAATGCCACTGAAGACCAACTGCAGCTTGCTGCTCGCCATCTTGGCTCTCAAACCATGCTCCCTTGCATGGTCCTATCTTTTCCTCTCTCCCCCGGAAGGGGGAGGGGACGGTATCTTCCGTCCCCTCACCTCCTTGCCACTCCCCTCTTCGCCTGGTGGGGCATGGGCCTGCCCCGCCGATTATCTGGGGTCGCCTTCTCTATCGTCCCCATATTTCTGTCTTTTCCCCCCAGCCTTCTGTCTCCCCCCACCTCTACCTAATACGCAAGTGTATATCCCACATAATTTAAAATTGAATAATGACTAAATTTAATTGCGTTCATACTGAACTCATTTGGCCTTTCTACACAATTTTCTTAACCCCCACTGAGCGAAAATTTCATTTTATTATATATATATATATATATATTTTTTTTTTTTTAAGGTCCTAGCCACTGAAATCTCAGGAAATTAGGTGGCAGGACCTGCCAGAGTAAATATTTCAATACTAGTGTACCTGGTCTGCCTCCACGAGGCATAGTGTGGACAACGTTGGGCCCCAGCAGGGGTCTAGCGGCTAAATGGCCAGAGGAACAACGATACACAACACTACACTCATACAATATCTATACACTTTTAAATCTCTGGCCTTTACAGTGAACTGTTACACCCACAATGAAAGCAACGCGGAGATGGGGGAAACCCCTGGTGCCGTTAGACACGAACACACTATACACTATACACTATGGAAACATATAAATTTATACCAGACGTCTCCTTTACTGCCAACAAGAAAAATTCCCTATGGTTCTCTCCAAACTTCTACACATCATTTATCATAACTGGACATGGCTCTTTCAACTCCAAACTCTTTCAGTTCAGAATAAGCAATACCGATTCTTGCCTTTGTCTCCAACTGGAAGACTGGAATCACCTGCTTTATCACTGCCCGCTTTATGCTCACCTACGGAAATCCCTACAAGACTGTATAAACACATCACCTGGCAACGAAAAACATCTAGTAGAATCTGCCTCACACCTTAGAATTCTACAACAATTTGCCTCTGATTTATTTGCTAGAAGAAAACTTCTGTTGGCCAATCCTGCTTCAGCTTCACCTCCTACGGTGCCTCCAGCACCTTCAATAATGTCAGCCTCAACTGTGAGTGGTGTCTTGCAGAGATAAAATATTGTCACCTGGAATAGCTCCAGTTTTTTTTTCTTTTTTTTACCTTTATCCCCACGGGCTTAGGCAACTCGAGGATTGCTGGCACCCACTGGTATTTCACTGCGTCCAGTGGGTGCGGGATTTGTCCAATCTTAGACAATAAACAACTAAACAACGCATAATATATGCAAACATAACACTACACGTTTCTGGTTGTTCTACAGAGTTTTGTATCATCAGAGAGTAACGTGGTGGTGATGAACTTATGTTCCTGGAGCCGCTGCGCAGAAGATACTATACATTTCTACATGTCCAGATATGAAACCATAACCCAAAAAAATCCCAGAACTAGGCCTTACAGTGACCATGCCCAAGCAGAAAGGACCGTCCATAACAATATATGACTTAGACAATGACCTGAGACCAAACCAGTTGGCAGACGAGATCTACCAGAGAAATCTCTCCAACTCCCTACCTGACACTGACGCCCAAAACCTGCTCACCCCAAAGTACCTCTACAAATCTAAAGATGCTAAATCCACCAACTGGATCGTGGAACTTACCCCTGCAACCTGGCAAGCCCTAAAAGGACAGACAAGGATCTTTGTAAACTGAAGCAGCCACCGCCTCCGCGAGTCCGTGGCTGTGTCCAAATGCTTCCGTTGCTGAAGGTATGCACGCAAACGGAACCAACATGCGGCCACTGCTCTGAAAAAGGCCATTCTTACAACAACTGCCCAAATAAATGAACACCACCGGTTTGTGGGAACTGTAAAGGATTAAAAATGGACTCTGCACCCTCCATAAGAGACAGTAAATGCCCAGCGTACCTTAAGGCTAAGAGTTTATACCAGGCAAGACTCAATTATGGGGACACGCCTTCAGGAGTACAACACCACAGAGGTTAAGTTCATACAAATAAACGCACAGAGGGCTAGGGCAGTGGCCAATTAGTTACGACTTAAAGCTGAAAAGCAGAATATTGACGTTATAATTTTACAAGAGTCATACGCCCTTATGAAAATTGTCCGGAAGAACCCCCTGAAATACAAGATCATTCAGACGAAGGATGAGACTCCGTGGGCAGCCATTGTCATACGGAATCAGGACATCACAGCTACTACAATTACACACCTCTGCACTGCTTGGGCCACATGTGCCCACATTGTCACCACCGTGAGAGCCCTTTCCGTCATGAGACCCCAGTGAGGACATCATCTTCGCCATCAATTACCTTCACACGGTAATCAACACCTTTCTAAACTCGAGAATAATCATTGGCGCTGAAGACAACTGCAGGTCCCCAGTGTGACACAGTCACACACCTGATAGAGTGGGCATAAGGATTGATCAAAGATTGGAGGAGTTCCTGGCAAACGCACCAATAATGGTAATAAACCTCCCACACAACCTGCCAGCCTTCTGCAATACGTTGTGGGAGGCAACTATAGATGTCACTATGGCCTCCAGAAACAAAGCCGGCAATATTCCAGCTTACCCGCTATCTAACTAGGAACCCAGGACCAAGACAAATACAGCACAGGTATGCTATTCAGAAAGAAAATTGGGACACCTTCCAGACTGAAATCTCAGCTGCCTTACAGGAACATAACGCCAAACTTCAGGCCATTAGCAACCTGGAAATTCCTCCAGCAGAAGACAGCAGCCCCCATTACTCAGGCCTGCAAAGCTGCAATACCTAGGAAACACCCAGCCCCGGGTGCAGTGCCATGGTGGAACCGGGACCTGCAGCGCCTTAGAAAGGAGACCCAAATCCGATGCAACGCATTTCAAATGGCCAGATGATCTTGGCCAGCTGCAGAACTGCAGGCCCTACAGCTGCGGTACAGAGAGGCGAGGAATGCCTACACCGCACAGATACGTCACTGCAAACAGGAGACTTGGCAGCAATTGGTCACTACTATGGGTAATAACGACCCATGGTGGTAGTCTACAAAATCACCACAAACAAGCTCCTTCAGGAGGAGGTCGTCGCTGCAAGTAGAATGGCACAAGGTGACATGACTACAAACTGGGAAAGCACCATAAACAATGTTCTGGACGTGGTCTTTCAACTACCGGCCAAACTGCAGATGGACGAGCAGAAGAAAATGTGCCAGGATAATGCAACCTACAATAACCAAGCAATGGAACTGCCTTTCACTAGGGAGGAACTAATTGCTGCAGCATCGACTATCAGAGGAAATAAATGACCAGGGCCGGACCTGCTACAACCAGAAATTGTTAAAAAGACAGTGGAACATATCCCTGACCTCATGCTAAATCTTTACAACAAATGCCTCCAGGCAGGAGTCTTTCCAACACAATGGAAAGTCGCCAATATCAAACTTATCCTAAAAAATCCTTCCAAGCCACCTATCCTCCCAGACTCTTACAGGCCTTTAGCCTTGCTCTCGGTGGTCAGCAAGCTCTTCGAGCGCCTATTACATGCTCATCTCCAACACCACTACAATACTGCAGGACTAACAATGCCCAACCAGTTCGGCTTTCAACAGGGTCATTCTACCATACACACCCACCAGCACCTCCTGCAGAAGGTGGAGTACTGCAACAGAAAATACTTCTTGGTGATCTCTGTGGACTTTGCTGGGGCGTTCGACACTCTTTGGTGGCCGGGCGTCCTGGCCAGACTTAGAGCGGCAAATCTTCCCAGCAACCTGTACCAGACCTTACAGAACTACCTATCCAGCAGATTCATAGTAGTGATTGTGCCCATTCAGACCCTCTCTAGAAGCATTCACCAGTGCTGCACACAGAGTTTCGTTCTGGGACCATTCCTATGGAACATCTTCTTGGACAGCTTTCTCATCTCGGACCTTGGAGAAGTGGACGCTCAGGCGTTTGCCGATGACCTCATTCTCTCAGTCTCTGTGAACTCAAGGGCAAAACTGGAAGAATCTGCAAACCTGACCTTGGAGCTACTGCAGAACTGGGAAAAACAGAATAACCTAAGAATATCACCAGAAAAATCCAACTCAGCCTTGCTGTAAGGGAAACTGGACCTACGACGACCTCGTCAAATTAAGATACACCAGACGACAATTAAATTCTCCAAACAACTCAAGTACCTAGGAGTCGTCCTAGACCACAACCTATCCTTCAAAGACCACCTACAATACATCCGAACGAACAGTAAGAAATACGCTGCCCTCATTGCGAGGATGGCTCGAAGGGACTGGGGCGTTGTCCGGCGTATGCTACATATCTTCTACAAAGCCGTATTCGTACCCATCATCACATATGACTCTGGCATATGGTATCACACTGCACCACTGCAGTCTTCCCCTTGACCTGGAGATTAAAGTGTGTTGTTGTCATACGGGATGGATTCCCCATCTCTGTGTTGTTGTTGTTCATCTGGTCATTTAGCCCTGCTGAGGCCCAAGACGTTGCACCACTTACGCTCCGTGGAGGCAGACCAAATACCCAGTCTTAGTTTCACTCTGGCAGGTCCTGCTGCTTAATTTCCTGAGATTTCGGCCGCTAGGACCTAAAAAAAACATTTTCATATATATACACTGGTATGCAAAACTTAAGGAACAGTCAGGTTTTCACCTGTAGCTTCTCATAGGAGTGGCCTAGATATGGGAAAAGCATACCAAAGGAAACTCATGAGGTACAGAAAAAGATGAAGGAAACAACACCGACACAACAACGGAAACAAAACGGTACAGAGGGACTTTCTTCAGAAATGGCAACATAGCACTGGCTGCCATGATACAGATGCATCACTGCCAAAGATGGAACAAAGGGAAGAGGCGGTCCTCAGTAAGAGATATGGCTACCCCTAATTTCGATGCAGGCTTTCCACTGCCTGCCCATACTTAGAACAATGTTATTAATAAGTTCTTGCAGTAACATCTTCCATTCCCCTGTCAGTGCCATCTTCAGCTGGGAAACATTTTCTGCTGGGTGTGGATGTACTGCTAGGCGTCTCCCCAGAGTGCTCTATATGTCTTTTATGAGATTTAGATCGGAAGAATGGGCAGGTCAATCCATACAAACAATGTCCTCACTTTCCAAAAGCATATCAACATCTGCAGTGCGATGGGGTGTGGTATTATCATCCATAAACACGAACTCGGGGCCAATGATACCTCAGAACAGACACACATGGGGAAGGATTACCTCAGTACAGTAGCGTGCACCGGTTACAGTACCGCCTTCCAGTATCTGGAGTTGTGTACGTCCAACCAAGATAACGCCTCCCCAGACGAGAACACCTCAACCGCCATATCGATCCTTTCAGTGATGTTTGTGTGCCAACCTTTCGCCAGATCATCTGACGTCTAGAATCGCTACTGAGACTGAATCTACTCTCATCAGTAAAGAGTACCTTACACCATTGCGCTGCTGTCCAGGACTTCTCTTCGAGGCACCACTGTAAACGGTGTCTCCGATGGACAGGTGTTAAAAGGACACAGCATACTGGCCATCGGGTAAACAGTCCACCTTTGTGGAGTCACCTGACCAGAGTAAACTGCAATATCCTGCGGCCTGTGCAGCTGGTTTGCAATGGATCCCGCTGTCTGGTGTCAGCCCCTCTTGGCCTGTAAGAGTATATAGAGGTCATCATTGGGCGTTGTTTTTCATGGACGACCACCACTGGTGCTTCAAACAGCTGTACCCGTGGTTCTGAAGGCCTACCACGCACGTGAGGCAATGCCATGGGCGATACCGAACGCAGCACCCGCACTCCTCGCACTTCTATCTTCCTCAAGCTTCCCAATTATTGGACCCCGGGTAAGTCATCCATCTGGATGACTTACCCGGGGTTTTCAGTAGTATCGGGATAGGGTTTGAACCGAATGCTTTTCAGTACGTGTGTTTGACTTGACCATTGCCTGAGGTGGTCAGGAAATTTTTTTTTTCTAGCAGTGGTTTGTTTTTCTCTCGATAGATGGCGTTAGTCGTAATTGCAGAATTTATTTTTCCATTTCTTTTTGCCTTTCGGGTCAATGGTGCAAACCGGGACTGTTATGCTTTGTGAGCGGTCATATTACCTCGCAACTGTGCGGGTTCCCCTGTTAAATTTGGGTTAGATGTTGGTTTTGAATGTATTGGTTGTGACGTTATAGTGAATTTTTGTGAATAATTTTAGCGTTAATTATGTGGCAATGCATTGTGGGTCTTAAGTGGGAAGGGCTATTTGGGGTGGTTATGTTGTGGGGGTGGAAGGTCGTCTCCTGGGAAGTTCATTTTGGAGTGGTTATGTGGTGGCCCGCTCGCCTGCCGCCACCGCCCGCCCCGCGTCTGTGTCGCAGACGCAGCAGCTTGTGTGCGGGATGGAAAACCTTTTATTTTCTCCTGAAAGATAAAAGATTCCTTGATGTTTCCATTTGTTGTTGAGATCTGAAAATAAAATTATCTCTATTCTTAAAGTTTATTTGTCAAAGCCCCACCTGATCATCGCAAAGTGCACGAGTTACATCACATTTTCTAAGAGTTTTGTTAATTTTGTCGAGCAGCGTAGTTACGATATACAATAGCGAGGATTACAGCAAACACAACCCCACTAGCGGCACTATCAAAAGATCATGTCCTTCACATACAGAAAGAACTGGAATGTAGGGACAATGTCTGAGCACCTCTTAGTGAAATCGCTTCAGTGAAAACTGCACAACCTGTGTCAGTTATTGAACTTTTATATTTTCTGTTTCATGTTTCTATGTCCTTGAGCTTATATTTAAGAATTATATTTTAATTATTGTTTCAGGAGGAGACTAGCGGGATGTACTACACACTGGGACAGCCAATGAGAACTGACTCAAAGAACATTGTAAGCAGCAGAGATAAAGCAATAGAACCCGTTGTAGAAAGAAAGTATGCCATGATAGGAAGCAAAAGGCTTTGCGAGATATTGATTGCTCCATCTGCTTCGAGAAACAATATTCAGCTATCAAAAGATGCGCTTTTTACTGACAGGATTGGAATCGCTTTCCAGAAGGGTTCACCTCTGAGGAAGGCGTTTGATAAAATGTGAGTTTTTTTTCAAGAAGATTCTTCTACAACAAAATATTTAAATCTGTAATTTACTATGTAGTAGTGGTTTCCATGGTTACTTTTCTCTATATGGTACAGAGTCAAAATCTGTTATATGAGGGCTACCAGGGATTTACCTTTTCAACAAGAGTGTTTCACTTCTGTAAATTACGTGTGTTCTCTGGTTGGTTTGCCTGTTTTTCTGGATGAAAAACCCGAGCGCGAAAAAATTAAAGGCTAAGTTCATAAAATTTCTTCTGGTCATTGATGGAATTCAACTTCGTGTCTTTTTCACCTGGTGTGGGGACTATAATTGGGTACTATGCTGGTTAAATCATTGGCATACAGGCTCGTGCCGAACCATTAATACCTGAGGCAAGAATGAAAAATTGTGTCCTACTGTTAATCATGGCAACGTTGGCAATTATTTAATCTTTTTCTTTTTGCGCCCCTTTCAGCTTTTACCTGAAGCTATAGCCTTGTTCGCCTCACCTTGGCACGGCTCTGTTGGCATATATTTAAATTTTTTACAACTTGACTGAGTTAGTCGGGCTCTGGTGAGGGTGGCGTGGTTTTTTCTCCCGGAAAGCAGGGTCTTTCTTCCAGCAAACCGCAAATCGACCACAGAAATGGCCAAAGTTGCTGTTGCGCCTAAAATCAACAACTAAATATACGATAATAACCTTACTTTGCTGTTTTCATTTGAACTATTCTAGTAAAAAAACAATCCATTCTTTAAAGCAGGATTAGCTCTTAACTTTAAATGAAATATTTAAATCAATCTAATTTATTGACTGCGTGCTTTTATTTCCCAGCATATCCAGAATTCCTCAGAGTGGAATTTATGAGAAGATTGATGGTGATGTGATGTTTAGGTTCCATCTGCAGTATCAGCGAGTGACCCAATCCGGTGATGAACAGACACCCAGGGAACTAACACTGCGTGACATCGAAGGTTCTCTCTGGCTGTTGGCCATTGGATATTTGGTCGCCATTTTTGTTTTGTTTACTGAACTCTGTATCAGCATTTGTTTCTGTTAGTCTGGAACTGTATCTATAACTACTCAAGTAATATTAGATTCAGCCAAATCAAAATTTTTGATAAAGCAGAATCACTTTTTTAACCTCTGAAGCACAGTACACGGTTTTCCAAACTGGTGGCTGCGTTTGGCCTAAGAGATTCTCGAAGAACGCTTATTACCAGAGAGAGAGAGAGAGAGAGAGAGAGAGAGAGAGAGAGAGAGAGAGAGATTCGTCCCAATTGTGAAGTTTGGCAGAGTCCGACTCATTGTGTGGGGCTGTTTCTAATGGTTTGAGCTCGGATCATTGGTCATCGTAACTGAAACAATGAATATCTTGGGGTACATCAAAATTCTGTCAATTTTCCTCTTCCTATACTGTGGCAGCGGTATTTGAAGGATCCATCTCTGTTTTAGCATGACAATACACCATAACTTGCTGCACAGCCAACCTGTAGTGACTTCTGTTGAATTAATGGGCATGCTAAAGCTTCTTTAGGCTGCCTGGAGCACCGACCTTAACTCCATGCTCAGGCCAGTGGTTGAATTGATCGTTGTGATGAAGGGGACATGGATTAAATAGTCTTCGTGTTATCAAACTTTCTTCAGAGTTTTCGATGTGGATGTGCCATTAAGGTCATAGGTGGACGAAGAGTTAATAACACAGCATATAAATAAAACGTTCTTTAAAACATTCTGGTGCCTGAGTACTTTGGAAACATAGTGTACACACAGATATAGCATTAGCATTAGGTGGCAATTATTCAAAAAATCAACAAAAAAATAAAAAATAAAATGAAATGAAAATTCCCATTTCATTTCCTCCAATAGTTTGTCTAGTTCTGCCTTGAATCTGTTTAAGCTATCAACTTCAACAACAACGGATGAAAGTGTGTGTTCCAGAAATCAACCAGCCATTGGCTAAAGCCCCAGCAGGTGCGTATTCTGAGCAACAGGAAGAATCTCATCAGCATTGAGCTTGCTCAAATCATTCAAGCCTTATACACCTCAATCAGATCGCCCCGCAGGTGCCTAATCTCCAGACTCCGCCATTTGCATCTCTTAAGGCTTTCTCGGTAAGAGCATCCCTTTGTTCTCTCACCAATCTCGTTGCCCTTCTCTGTATTCCTTCCAGTAACCCTACACCGTTCCTAAAATTAAGCCACCAGACCTGTAAGCGGTACTCAAGATGTGGCCTGACCATTGCTTTATGCAATGCGATAAACACTTCGTTGTCCATGTTGGCAAACTTCCTATATGTAATTGACAAAACCCAATGAGCTGTCCTGGTAGCCTGTCTGCATTGCTCAGAGAAATTCGTATCCAACAGCACAATTACCCTTAAATATTTTTACTTTCTACTGCCTTGAGTGTAGTACAACACAATTAGTACATTACTCTAAGGTTATTGCTACCATTATACAGTCCTTTGCTTTTTTCAATGTTAATCTTCAGTTGCCATTTCTCAGCCATCTGCCTAACTTTTCTAGGACATGTTGCAGTAGCATACCGTCATTCCTGTCGCCCTGATAACCTTTGCATCATCCGAAATCTTGTACATTAAGCCTCATTCCAACTAAGAAATACAGTAAAGAGTATTTCTTAGTTAGAATGAAAAACCTAGTAGCTTCCAAGATACGTTCTTTGAATGCTTCCCATTTTGAATTTGCTGTTGGTAGCATCATCAGTTGGTCCCACCATATAGAATTTAAAAACTGTCTGAGACCACTGCAGTCGCCTTTACGAAAGCACAACCCTTCTCTTTACTCCTGATGGTAGTCACATCTTTGAGTAAATCCCACATCAGGACACTGATTAATTCCACCTAGTGGTTCTTTTAATCTGCAAATTCTTAATGCATGAATAATCACTGCTGATAATCAAATCAAGAGTATTACTCCCTCTGGTTGCCTCTAGAACATGTTGCTGTAGAAAAAATCATCCAGTAAATCCACAAACTCTTGCTAGTCTGTAAGTGACCAACCCAGAAGTTCCAGTCAATACCTAGAAAGTTAAAATCCCCCATTATAAGACATTCTGATTTACTGGCCCACTCTAGTATTGGAGACTGTATTGGTTTAGGTCAATTGCCAAATGAATTGATATCAGTCGCCTGATGCTTCATGTTTTCATTTACCTCTGATAGAATCTAATTTGCCCTACAATACCCGAACTTAATCTAAGCCAACCCAGTTCTATACTGAAATAAGATTAGTGTAAATCCAGTAAATATCTTTTAATTATGAATACTTTGGAGCTTTCAAAGTATTCATAATTAAAGATATTTACTGGATTTACACTTATCTTATTTCATTGAACCATGGATCCCAGTACAACAGGCCCATTTATATTTACCAGTTCTATACTTTATTTTACCATTTTCGCCTCCGAGATCTTTATCTATAGTATATAGGGTGCTTCAAAAGTGAGTGCATAAAATCTGTTTAAAGCTTTGAATGGATTGGATAATCTAAATGCTGATGGAATCCTTCCTCTTCCATAGACTACATGAGAGGAAAGATGAATTCAAATTGAGGAAAGATGGTTGCAGGATAGATGGGCGGATATTTTATTGCATCCAGAGAATAACTGATTGTAGGAACAAACTTCCATCTAACATCGTGAAAGTGGGTACCTTCAATGTTCATTCATTCTCTTCTTTTTTTTTTTTTATCAAATTGCAATAATTACCAATTAATTTCCATCCACAAATGTTATCATCCAACAATCTGACTCCAATTAAAACTGGAATAATCAAAAGAATGTATTTTAACCACCATAGGTAATTGGCAGCATAGTGATAACAACGCGTAAGTGGCTTCCAGAACACGCTGTACTCCTTCGCCTTCCTTAATGTTCTTTGGGTCAATCAGCAACCATTGGCCAGATATACAATATATCACTGCATGCATCCAACAGAACAGCATCTTATGTTTCTAAAGAATTTTTCTGAATTGTAGAATATGATATTTCTCTCACCATCAGAGTTTCATATCCCCTTGTTAGAAACGTTCAACAGCTGCACCTCCCTTCAGAAACAGCAACTCTTTCGGGAATAAGTATATAAGAAAGAATGGGATCTTTATAACTGCTGTTAAAAATCAGTGCTAAGATGTTGCACCAGCCAAAGAGGACTCTCAATTAGTCCGTTTTTCATAAAGAAACCTTTCCAGCAGACACCCAACTATATAGAGGACGAATCCAACAGTCACTGGAGATCAATTCAGCCCAGACCCAGTACGAAACAGAACAAACAAAAAAGAAAAAAACATTGGCATCAGTACGCATAATTGAACACAAAAAGGAAATTAATTTTGAAAACGGTAACTTACCTCTCCTGAGACCGACTAACTCAGGAACGTTGTGAAAAACACCCATAAGAATTCTTCACGTCATCAACGGGACTTGAACTCAGGTCTTTTCCACTCGGTGTGGGGAAGATGGTGATTCTACCAACTGTGCCACTCATGAGGGATTTGTGGAAGGAGCTTTACTTCAAATATCATTCCTAGATCTATGTGGTGGTAAACCCTCGTTATTAAAGAACCATTTAGCATCACTAAAAGATATGGTTCGGTTTAGCTTCAGTGAGCTCATCATTGCAGAATTTGAAGGATTTATTTGCATATTAAAGATTAAAAAATATTGAGCAAAAGGCAGCACTTTTAAATTGATGGTTTCAGTGATTTGTTGGTGGTTATCTGTTGGGTGAACTTCTCTTAATCTGCGTAGTACAGCATATGTGATCTGTTGGCTATGAATGGGATGAAGACGTTTTGTGGTAGCATTTGGGCTTATTCGTTATAGTAAGGATATGATATTACCAGGATTTACAAAATTTGTATTCCAATAAATGGTCTGTGTTTTATTCATGCAAACAAGACACGCCATGGGTCTACCAACATGTTGTTTTGGCTGCAGTCAGTCATGAATAATTTAACAAATTTAATATGTGGCTTCCACTTTAGTTTCCTATAGAGAGAGAGACAGCAAAATATCTTCACCCATATCATCATATAGTTGGATGAAATGAAATATGAATAATTCATAAGTTTGTTCGCCATTAGAAGTGCATTTTATGCTACTTCCAACAGAAAGAATAGATCGATAGTGTTTTCAGAAAAGAAACACATCACCAGAGAAAACATTAAACCAATAATTCTGTATCATACATACGCTTGATAAATATATATTCATGTGACTACAGAGGGACCATTTTAAGAAGTAGGTTGACAATAAATATCAGCTACAAACGTGTGTTACGCATTGATTATTTTATTGTTCTGTATACAGTTCGGTAGTTTGGAGATTATGCTCTTTGGCAACTTTAGGCGACCTATAATTTGGGCAGATGGGCTAAGAAGTGGCAACTGAAGTTTAACCTTGACAAATGCAAAGTACTGCATATGGGTAGAAGTAACCCGAGAGAAACGTACCAATTGTGTGGTACTACACTTAAGGTGGTAGAAAATGAAAAAGACCTGGGGGTAATTGTGCAGGCAGATATGAAGTTTTCTGAGCAATGCAGACAGGCTGCCAGGGCAGGTCATGGGGTTTTGACAATGATATATAGGAATTTTGCTAGCAGGGAAAAGGAGGTGATTGTCCCTCTGTATAAGGCAGCGGCAAGGCCACGCCTTGAGTACTGCGTACAGGTCTGGAGGCCTCACTTTAGGAAAGATGTCGATTTGCTTGAGCGTGTACAGAGAAGGGCAACAAGACTGGTGAGGGGACTGAAGGGATCCTCTTACCAAGAGAGGCTTAAGTTCTGCAAATTGCAGTGGCTGGAGACTAGGCACCTGCGCGGTGATCTGATTGAGGTATATAAGGCCTTCAATGGGTTGAGCACGCTGAATTCTGATGGGATCCTTCCACTTGTTCAGATTACGAACCTACGGGTTCATAAATTCAAATTAAGAAAAGACAGATGTAGAATAGATGTGCGGAAATTTGCCTTTAGCCAGCGGGTGGTTAATTGCTGGAACAAACTTCCATCTGTCGTTGTGGAAGTTGATAGGTTGAATAAATTTAAGGAGGAACTGGACAGGCATTTTGAGGGAATGGTGTGATTTTTTTTTTTTTTTGGCTGATGCTGCATAAGCTCATATACTTGCTTTCTTGCATCCATGCCACTACTACTACTACTACTACTATAGATCTTTGCAGACTGTATTCCAAAGACCCATTACCCTCGCGTGTTCCAGATTGCTTTTAATATTTGTTTTCCCCACAACAGGATGTTCTCTTTTGATTCTCAGCTATTCAAATCATTCCTGAGTTCTTCGGTGAGATTTAGATCTGGTTTATGAACTTACAACACTCCTGGTGGTTATACTCACATCTGTTTAAACAGTCAGCTGGACAATTCCAAATACAGTATTATTATACATGAGATGAGTTGGTCCTTAGGCGCTCAAATATGACAAGTTTGGTATTTTTGCATTGAGTGAGTTACGTGTTTACGGCCTCTGCCACCTGGAAGTAGCAGTCTTCAGGATAGCTACTTTCAATATCCCTCCACGCCACTAAAGGGGCCATTTATAACTATACTTCTGTCTCTCAGTGTCCATATGTGCAAGCAATGCAATACCATAGAATTACATCTCATACGACTGGGGCATACCTAATACCAGCTAAATAATCTGCTCTGCATGTAAATGTCAATAAAAGAGCGGTACAATGATCCCTTAGATGTGTGGCGTGCAGGTCAGGTTCAGATTCAGTATTCTCCATGCCTAATCTGGGAGAAATTAAGGAAAAATTTTTATTCATTTGTAGAAGACTGAATCTTATACTGTATAATCAAATCCTTGGAAGTTAATTGAGAAGTTCGAAAGTCAGTAGCAGAAGACTGGTCCTCATATACAGTAACTTTTCAGGATCAATATCAAAATTCGGTTCTAGGAGAGACTGTCGATAAAGAATAAGCAAAACCATGGAGAGAATTCAGGAATAGAAGGCAAATCCACCATACGGGTAAGCTAATCAAACACACATTCAGATGAAATAAGGTCAGTAATCTAGTAAATCAAGTTGGGTCAAATAAATCGCAATTAACAGGAAGTCAGTATTACCTCTAATGATCACTAAATCTGTTTCACTAACCCAAATGAAAGGTTAGCAAACCCTTATATTAATTGCAGTGTTATTATAAGAAGCCATGGTCAAGGAAGGTCCGGAATGGTGGTTCCTTTCAGCATTAAGTCAAAGCATGAAACAGAAAATTATGCTAAAATTGGAGTTAATTGCTGAACATAATCAATTGCCATATTATTATTACACGTGTAAAATACTAGATGTTAAAACCAAATTTCTTAGTGGACATTGGGATTGTGTTTATGAAGCCTTGTTAAAAATCGCTGCGGAATGACATCTTCTGCGTGTTCTCTACTGGATTAATAATCAATACAGTGTTTCACTATGATTTTTATGCATCTGTTTATCAATAAGGCCTTCAAAATCTGCGTGCTATATTCATCATCTTATTGACTTTTGTAATAATGAACGACAACATCGCATTTTAATATAATTCTTTGTGTCTATTGTAAAAAAAAATATATGCACAGGAACTCTAATGGGACATTTCTGTATTTACAAATGCGAAGCTTGTTATAATACAAAAATATTAGTTGAAAGCCATCTCTAGGGGTGCTTTGTGATTATGCAAAGGTTGAGGTAGCCATGGAAACATTGAACTGTGCGGTATGCTTTACGGAGAGGTCCACTGCTTACCAAACAGCAAAACTGCGTGTTCAACGGTGGCCCGTAAGAAAATGCGTGGGCTATTGGCCAGTGACAGTTTCTTTTATTGCTGCTAAGGTGGATGTTGTTCTTCAGAAAGCTTAAAAGCCAAAAATCACAAGAGGTTCATATTAAGTTACCAATCGTAGTTATTGATTCTATCATTGGTGTTAAAGCAGGTTAAAGTCTATAGATTATATACGGTGATCATTCTCATTGAATGATTAGGTGGAAATTTATATCTCCCAAAACTGGAAAGCAAGATGGATGTAAGAAACTAAAATTTTCCATAATTTTCTCTTAACGTTTGTAAAAGATCTCCTAACACCTGAATGTATAACAGCAATCAGCCATGCAGCACATAGGTACACATTTTACTCTGCGTAACGTTGGCACACTATTCATCACAGCGTGGATTTGTTAAGGGAGGGGGGGAATCCTGTCTGACCAATCCAATTAGTGACTATGTAGCAGTAACAAAAGAACTGGATGGAAATAATAATTTTGACATATTTAGATTTTAGTAAAGTTTTTGACACTGTTCCTAACGAAACTGCTGTACACATTGGAGCAGTGCAGCATTTAAATGGGTACAGTCCCAGAATATACCAGTTGAGTGGTACAACACTGAAGAGGGTGAACAAAAGGACAGGGGTAATCACACAATCCAATTCAAAGTTCTATAAGCAGTGCCAACGGGCTAGAACAACTCATGAGATTCTGTCAATGAAACAGAACTTTGACAGCAGGTACAAGGTGTTTATACCGTTATAAAAGATAATGGTTAGACCACATCTTGAGTACTGCACAACTACCTGGAAGTCTCTTTTAAAGAAATATGGGGATCTCTGGAGAGCAACCAGATTAGTCTGCAACAGCATATAAAAGACCGGTATTGCAAATAGCAACGCTTAGAAACCAGACTGCAAAAATGTAAATTTCCTTGCATTTTTGCAATATCACCACTACTGCTAATATTTTTAAATGAACACCCCAAGCACGAGGAATTAGAACCTGTTTCACTGAGTACCGTGCATATGTTCAGGGCTGAGAAGATAAAGTAGATACTTTTTGATATTAGACTTGAATTTCTGTAGACTGTAATTTTCAGGAAATATGTAGGACGGGAGGTTTCAGAAAACGGAAGTTGAAGGAATAAACGAAGAAGATAAGTAGGTTCTGTGAGTTCAAAGTTGGACAGCAAAAGGATGTTGACTAGTTGCGGTAAGTATTCGGACTGGTTTGGAAGGGAAAGTGCAGAAATTATAGAAGCCAATTCAGAAGAAGAGTGCCTATGGATGTATCTATAGAAAAGGCATGCAGCAGAAACAGAATGTCTATGAGACAGAGTGGAGAAACTGTTAGATATAAGTGGTTAATTAATTACCTCCCTTTTGAATGGAATCTAGAAGCCTGAGAGGTTTTGGGGGCATCACCACAGGTGTGGGAACAATATTCTGCAGTAGGGCAGATTTGAGATTTGTACAAAGTGAACAGCTGTTTTAAAGAGAAGTAACGCTGATAGCAATAAGAAAACTGTTTTTTACACGCAGAGAAAGCAGTATTTACGATGTGCTGGTGTCAAGAGAGATAAGTTAGGATAATCCTTAATACAGACATGTGAGAAATAATCGACAAAAAGGAAAGGGCTACCTTCCTGATCAACATAGCAGTGTCAAACACGCATTCTACAGAAAACTTACAAGGAAAAGTTCAGGAAATACAGACTTAAGACAGGAAGTGAAAGAAATGGGCGTATGGAACAATTAATAACATCTCAATAACCATGGTGATCAACCACCGGCATGATGCCAAAGAGCCTCCATAAGAACCTAACAGCAACAGGCCTCCAGGGGAACACTTACATGGAACTCCAGAGAGCCACGATCCTGAACACCTGTAAGAGAGTTCCTCGACCAACAATAATACTAGTAGTAACTGGACACAAACAACCACCTCAAGCACTTGGTTGCACTACCCATCAACAGAGAATTAAATTGCCATAAAGAAAAAAAAATTTAATTTCAATTTTAATTTAATAATAACTTAAAATATATTATTTTATTGCATACCACCACTGGATTTTGATATTTTTTGTTATTTATGGGTGTTTTCCCTTTGAGTAATTTTAAGACAGGATAATTCAGTTTTTCTCGCTTGGTATACTCTAAGATATCAGTTACTAATAGGCAATAAACAATTGTATTTTTTAAAAGACCAGTCCTTTAAAAAATTTAAAAGAACAGGTCTTTTTTTAAAAAAATTAAATTAAAAACCAGGTATCTAGATTTTTATAATGACCACTCATACCACATGAATAGACTGTATTTTAGTGCAAATGCATCATTTATACACAGCTAATTATAGATTAGCAAATTTGCAATAGTGGCATCGTTTAAGTTACATCTCATATTGTGAATACCTCCATGACGAGTTGCCATGACATTGCACTATTTCGAATAAGTAACACTTCACCTGAAGAGAAGACTATTGTTACTTATTCTCAGTGGATACCACCACCCAGACAGCACCGTTTCAGGGCTATTTGGCCCTTCATGGCAACTCGTCGTGAAGGTATTCACAATATGAGATGTAACTTAAACGATGCCACTATTGCAAATTTGCTAATCTATAATTAGCTGTGTATAAATGATGCATTTGCACTAAAATACACAGTCTAATCTCTTTCGCAGCTTGAAACCACGTGAATATTAAGATAGTTTATTTAGCTATTAACTAAATCACTATACACAATATTAAGGCAGTGGTTTTCAACCTTTTTATAATAATGGCACCCCTATGATCCGATTCTGTGTGTGTGCATATATATATATATATATATATATATATATATATATATATATATATATAATATTAAAAAATATGTTATATGATATTTATTACAATAATATAATTATAAAAATTACATTTCATAATACAAATTATATATACACAGTATATAATTTTATTCTTTATATAGAGGTACTAAGTAAACATCAATTATGGATCATCAAAAAATTAAAAAGATACTGTACACTTTTTTATAATGAAATAAACATACAAATTAAAAAATAATAATAAGTTTAAGTAACTTAAACCCAATTTACATGGTACCCCTGGAATGCTGTTGCGACACTCCGGTTGAAAACCACTGCATTAAGGTAATGTTTCGGAACCTTGCCGGAACCATCCAGAAACAGGTGGTGGTGGTGGATGGGTTCAGCAAGGTTCCTGAAACATTACCTAAATGATTTAGTTAATAGCTAAATAAACTATCTTAATATTAAAGTATTTTTTATTTCCTATATTAGCTGTTCTTTCTTTTCTATGACTAGTAGAAGTGAAAAGTAAATCACTAATCAGTATTATCAATCATAAATTACCAGTGAACTACCTAATGCCACATAAAGGTAATTATTTTCACATCATATACCTCTACTACGTGCCCTCGTGGGTAGCACAGTTGGTAGAATCTCCGCCTCCCCACACACTGGGTGGAAAAAGACCCGAGTTCAAGTCCCCCAATGACGGAAGGAATTTTTATGGGCCTTTTTCACGTGGCTGATTTAGTCAATCTCAGGCGAAGGTAGCATGGTTTTTTTTTTCCCAGAAACTCAGGTATTTTGTCCAGCAAAGAGAAAATCGACCTCAGAACACATGCAATATACACGCAGCAATGTGGTCTGTCACTGATGCTACTAAAAAACCCTATAACCACCACAACATCATAATGAAATAATCACTTGTCGACATTTTGTACTATTTTACTTTATATGCTCATGGATTTTTAATAAAAAGTGGAATGTAACACACATTTCAGAATTCTCTGTCATATCATAATATAAAAAATAACACATACCTCAGATCATAAAATGAAGTCAACATTTTTGTAATGTAATTTACTCACTTCCTCCTGTATTTTAATAACAATTGAAATAGGACACCTACTTCATCTTTCTGGAATAATTAATAAGAAAATACTAATAATTTATCAAATCCACTCAGTGATCACTGAATTTTGACAACCAATCCTATTAGTAAAACTTTATCATACATACAAAGGGTACTAGGAAAGTTTTGCAATACAGCTTTGTTTATTTAATTTTTTCAAAGTAATTTCCTCTACATTCAATACACCTCTCCATCCTCCGAAACCAATCTTTAAACCAGTTCTGCCAAGTTTCACTAGGGAGTAAAGCACACTCGTTGTCCCAAGCCCGTAGAAGGTCCTCATCACTGGAAAACTGCCTCCCTTTTAGCTTCATTTTCACATGCGGGAACAGTGCAAAGTCGCAGGGAGCAAGGTCTGAACTGTAGGGAGGGTGCTCAAGAAGTTTCAGTCCTGTCGTGGTCAAATATTCGGTGCAGGCTTTGGCGCAGTGAGCTGGAGCATTATCGTGATCGAGGTACCAGGTGTCCATTCTTGACTTTGGCCGCAGGTTCTTCATAGATCCAATGACTTTAGGCAGGCATTGTTCAGTATACCACTTAGCTGTGACTGTCTTCTGCGTGTCCAAAACGACACGTTCCACAATTCCACTCGATTTGAAAAATACAGCTATCATTTTCTTCTTTACAGATCGGGATTTTCTGACAATTACGGGTGTGTCGTCATCATCAAAGACCCAAACTTTGTTTTGAGCCTTGGTCGGCAGATCGTAATAGTACAGCCAAGTCTCGTCACCTGTCACGATGTTGTTCACATACCGAGATTGTCCCTTATCAAACTTTTTTAACATCTCCAGGCACCAAGTCACACGTCGTGTCATCTGCTCTTCAGTCAGTTGATGCGGCACCCAGAGAGAACAAAGTTTCTTCACGTGCAAATGATCTTGCAGAATCGAACAAATTGCTGGTGCATTTAGGCCCAAAGTATCCTCTATCTGTTGGTAGGTCACTCGCCTGTTTTCGTCAAGCATTTTCCTCACAGCAGTAACGTTTTCCTCCGTAACTGACGTTCGTGGCCTTCCCGGCCTCTCAGAATCCTCCAGAGTGAAATTTCCCCTTTGGAATTCTCTATACCACCTGAATATCGTTGTACGATGTGGACAATCATCATCTAGTGCAAGAGTCATTTCTTCTAAGCACTGGTCTATGGTTAAACCACGCACGAAATTATACCGCAAAACTGTCCTTATCTCATTTCGTGACCACGATGCCATCGCAAGCACTTTACACTCTCACTACTAATGAATAACTGAGCCCATCGACTTGGCGCAGCGGCTACTATGCATGTATGAACATGTCTCAACATGCAGCTTCCTGTGATTCATTGTTGCGTCATATTGCAAAATTTTCCTAGTACCCTTTGTATATGTGAAAAATTTTCCCACAGAAAGTTTGCTAATAAAAGCTATAAGTGGAATAACTTGTATTATTGAAACTGGTAATATACATTCAATAATCAAATTCTTTATTTAAATCTTCATTTAAAAACAGCTCCTATTTTAGAACAAAAATGAATTAATTTTTAAACGATTGCTTATTCTATGTCAGAAAAATAATGTTCTGCCTTGATTGGTGTTGTGATTGAACCATACATTTGTAAGAGCACAAAGGAAATGTGATTTAAGTGAATGGTGAAGTGAATCTAAAGTGTGCATCCCTACTTAGCAAAAAGTTAAGAAACCTGGGTTTAAATTCAGAAGATAGTGTAGTTTTTTTAGTTTCTCTCTATGCTCAATGTAAAATAAATTAACAATAGTTTGTCATCAATTTTTATATTATTATTGAAACTGGTGATTTTTCCTTGCTAATGTAAAATAAATTTTTTTGTTCACTTTGCTGTAAAATAAAACATTATTTGTAGTTTTCTTTGTGCTCAATTTGCTGTAAAATAAGCAGGTAAAATGGCGAATCATCTTGACATTTTTCTGATACATTCCATTTAAATTGTAACTTTAAAAAAACTTCAACTTCAGTTTTTGCTATACGCTAATTATTACCATTCAGTTCTATGAAACATAAAAGTGCATATTTTTAAACAGTAGAAAGCTGTATAAAACACTTTTACACTCTTCATCAATGATTAAAAAAATAATAATAATAAAAATAAATAAAACAACAAATTGTACAGAATTTGTTATTAATTCTAAACTGCTATCTATCACACATGCAGAAGTTTCCAGACACCTGTTTTCAAAGTTCAATGGGCCTGCCCCGATAAAGAAGCAACTAACAGATATATAATGAATGGATATGAATCACACATATTAGTTGTTCTCATCACAGTAGAGCAGAGCTGACTGATTCCAAGAGGGCTGTTATTGTCAGATGTCACACTGCCAGTTTGACAAGTCATTGAACTGCTGACAGCCTATGCCATCCAAAGTTGACCACTGGTGACATTATCAAGAAATAGATGTGCGACAGCAACAACACTATCCAACAAAGCACACGAAAACTACAGACACTCACTAGTGACCGGAGGATACTCAGAAGGATGATAAAATCTCAGGAGATATTCTTGCAAACAAACTAGCAGCTTAAGGCATCAACAGGGTTCGATATCTCTATGCACACACTACATGGTCCCAATTTACATTTTTCAGCACCAATAAGCATGCTCATATGAAAAATACCACAAGGCAGTAGAATCATCTTGTTGTCTATTAACAGCACATACTGCTAGAGATACAACGGTGTGAGCATGCTCTTGGTTTCCTCTCACTACAGCCGACCAGGCTAGTCAGGTGGGTAAAGTGCCTGCCTAGCAACCCAAAGGTCGCGGGTTCGATTCCCGCCTCGGGCTTGGATCAAAGTACTGCAAAAACCTTGGGAAGTGCATTATGGCCACAGAAGCCTATGCACCAACAACTACCTACCTCTCACTACAGGGTTCTGTACTCATCACAGTATATCTAAACATCACTGGGATCAGGTACACCAATAATGTTACATGTTTACCCCTGTGAGCATTGGTACTTTTAAAATGTCAATAACCATCAAACCCTGTCAAAAGTGTGAAAGGGTGGTTTGAGAAATACAAGGAAAGCTTCAAGCATTTGCCTTCAGCAATCCACTTCAATCCTCAGATCTGCTTAGCATCTGAGGGAACAGGAGAGATTTGTTCACATCCACAGTCCTCTGCCCTTAGTTCATGGTCTTGCTAAAATGGTGTAGGCAATGTATAATCATTATTATGCCTCATGAGTCACCTAATGAAATTAAAATTAAAAAGGATAAAAAAAAAAATGAACATGAGGACACACTGGTATTAAATGAAAAGAAAAAGTGGAAGGGACTGCAGTTCCAAAATTATGTTTTGAAAATACAATCAGGCCTGGTTAAATTTGCAGTATTTTACTGGTATTCAGAGGTAACACCATGGAAGTTTTCCCAAGTCTTCTAACAGCCATCCGAAACACAACAGGTAACTAATTTCACTCATTAAAAAAAAAAACCAACTCTCCTTGAGGATCACACAACACACTCCTAGCTATGTCTACAGGAAACTACTAATTGGAGCATCCAGCAGCAGTCAGAACTTCTCCAGCATTTCAAACAAAAGAGTAGCAGACAGCAAAACACAATCGATAAAAGACCAACAGAAACCACTTTCCCAGGCCACCCTTTCTCACAAACTAATAGAAATAGGTGTAAGAATATCAAAGGGCTAACATATGAACAGGTCATTTCTGTTTTCATCAGCATCTGGAAAGATGGTTGTCAAGAATTACTGTATATTAACAGTCACATGCTTATCAGGTACATCAGCATTTAAATGATAATTTTACTGTTTTTTTTTTATTATTATTTAATCCATTTTATACATGTAAGTGGAACAGATACAAAAGTTAAAAGGGTATATATTACATAGCATAATATGTTCAGTCTCATATACTGGATATACAGTATTAATTAGACATCAGAAAACATTAAAAGGGGAGAAAAACCTGTTTTTTAATTTTCATGTGCACTGAACAACCTGATATTTCATATCAGATAATTCAAAGAGCAGAAAATTCTCCAACATAGGAATTAAGCTTGTAGAGTATAATGTTAATATATCCTAATTTAATTAATATGTGATTCGAGGACAACATTTACATTCAAGTAGATCAGTTCACAATTTAGTCGGAAAAATTGAAAAATGTAAAACATTTTTTCGCTATAAGGAAAACACAAATTCTACATGAATAATAATTTTAATCTAAACTTTAAAACAGTACATAGAATAGATAATGAACAAAGAGAAGACAAAACAAGAGATATTCCTCTTGATGAGTATTCACAAGTGATCTATATCTGTATTTTGAACCTCAAAAATAGAGCAACATCAGTCAAATGGCATAATACAGTGAATGAAATATATTATCTGATTTGATAACTTCATGATTCTGACGATTTCCTACTTCATATCACATTTCATATGTTTCTGATGATTTTCTAATTAAAATCAGATTCAAATAAAATCTGTGGTTGCATTAACAAAAATATACAAGCTTCAAATTGTAAGAATATTCTTAATAAGATTGTTCGATCCATTATGGTTATAATAATGGCCTTTTCCCTAAGTATCCAACCAAAACATAACAAAAATCTGACTACATATAAATTGATATATCATATTTTGTTGGGTTTGGTGATTTTTTCCTATTTTCCTATTACTAAATTTCAAAGCGATTCTATCAAAGCAACTTGAAAAAACCTAAAGTTCTAATTAATTAAATTTATTAAATTAAAAATTTAATTAACACATTTACTGCTTCCTGAACACAAATATGTGGTTTCGATTTTAATCCACTTAGAGGGGGAACCACCCTACTTTTAGAAGAAAAACCTGGATATTTTTGTCAAGCAACCTTCACTGAAGGCTGATTCATTCAGTTGTAGCAAGAAGGAAGCCCAAAAATGTTTCTGCTCTTTCAAATCCAGATTGATTCTATCCTGTGGTTTTCAATCTCGGGTTGAAATCGTCATTGGAAAGCCCGCAGTAAAAGTATTAAAAGCTTCAATGACTATTTTCCACACATAAGCAAAATCAATATGCTGTTAAATTCGTATACATTTAAAAGTAAAATAAAATCATCAATTTTCAGAATTTTGCTCAATAATATACATCATAAATGAGGAGAAATAGAACAAAATATTTAATCAATTGCAATACACAGTTTTTTTTCACTATCTTTAAAAAGTTATATTTCAGAAAACATCTAAATTGTCTAATTAAAAACAAGAAAATTTTAAATCAATAAAAAATTAATTAAAATATGAGAAATTAAATAAGTCACTTGATTTTACAATTGCATATGCAACATTAAAGGGAACATCTGAAATATTTGGGAGTTAAATGTTTAAAACCACACATAGTTAAGACCTATATCAAATCTTTTTTAAAGTTTTTAAATTTAAGTCTTGTAAGTACATGTAATATTTAGAATTTTCAGATTTAAATGTATTGTATTTGTGCATTTTACTATTTTTCATCAAAACATTTTACTATTTTTCTTTTGCTTGTTTCAGGTGATTCAATGTTGGCATTTCAGTATGGTAACCATATTCCAGTCAACACTAAAAATAGTTTTCTTTATAACCATATGTTAAAATATAAGAACTATATTTTCTATGGTTACCTGATAAGCACAATTAATAATTTTATTAATTGTGAATTTTAAATTTGCAATTAGATGCAAATATAACTTATGTCTTTCATTTCTCATTAACTCAATAAGGCAGATGAGTTTATGATGTAATCATATAATACAGGGTTATTCAAAATGATTCATCCCATTTCAAATGACTATATTTTTGTAGTTTACAAATGCAGAGTGATTAGTGATACATCAACCAAAAGGAAAACTGTCCTAGTATTGTCTCTCACCTTATAAGTGCTCTATCTGACTTCCCATAGTTACACGAGCAACGTCGAGACAATATTCAAATTCCTCCCTTACTCGCTCCAGCATGTCCTTTGCCACTGACTCCACAGCAGTAACATTGCGATTTTTGAGTTCGTCCAGGGTTGTGGGCAATGCTGGCATCCTTAACATTTGGTTATTACCATGAGTAGGGAGTTTTTTCCTCAACAAAGTGCTCCCTCGCTGTTGGATTAGTAACAGTGGACCCTATGACTTGGTGTTCTACAGCTGCCCCACCCCCAGGTCACCGGATCTTACGCTGTGCGGCTTCTTCTTTTGGGAGTATGTTAAGGATATTGTGTATGTGCCAGCGTTGCCCACAACCCTGGATGAGCTCAAAAAACACATTGTTACTGCTGTGGAGTCAGTGACAAAGGACATGTATGGGAGCAAGTATGGGAGGAATTCGAATATCGTTTCAACATTGCTCGTGTAACTATGGGAAGTCACATAGAGCACTTATACGGTGAGAGACAAAACCAGGACAGTTTTTCTTTTGGTTGATGTATTACTAATCACTCTGTATTTGTAAACTTCAAAAATATAGTCATTTGAAATCAGATGAATCATTTTGAATAACCCTGTAGTTTTATCTGTGTCTACATAAGAGACAATGAAACATTTTTTGTTATTAACATAAAATTATTCTTAGCCCACTGCTGAATGAGAAGTATGTTCTACTATAGAATAACATCTGAAGTTGGTGTATTCTAATATAGCATAAAATGGATTCAAATTCATTAACAGATCATTTGCATGGACATCAAATAAAATTTGACCTAAACTTCAGCCAAACTGAAAAGAGATTTTGGATGTTGACCTGACATTATTACACAATAAGTACATGAAGTTAAAATTGTAATCATTTTAATAATGGATCTCTAATTCCATAAGCATATAACTTTTAAGTTCACAGTTAATGGAGTCAAATTCTCTTAATTTATTTTTGTGCAATCCCAGAACCTCTTCTTAAGTATACAACACCCTTCTGTCCACATGGTGCAGTTGAAAATGAGATTCATCAGATCAAACAACCCATTTCCAGATATTTACTGCTACATCTACTATAGATGCATTTTCTTGTGAAGGACTATCAGCAGGGTACTCACATGGACCGTCAGCAACAACAGCTCAATCATGCCAGTGTCTGAAACATGGTCCACATTGAAATAGGTCATGTAACACTTGTATTACATTATGAGGTCAGTTGCTCAAACGAGGCACATCTGGATCATCCTCTTGCTCCTTTGGTCAACACGACTAGTCCACGCTTGATAAGTACAAGATACACAAGAACACTGGACAGAAGCTGTGTACAAGATACTGCCCCCACTAATTTGATCCCAACAATCAACCTACACTGGAATTTGGTTAAGTCGTGTCTCTAGCCCAGTGACATAACTTACCTAACCAAACATCTTTTCCAGAACAAAAAAGTATCCCATCAAGTCCTTGAAAACATTCCTTAATAACACGGGGTGATTTTGAAATTATAAAAATTACTGGATACTTGAGGAAGAGCACATTTGCATATAAAAGGAACAAAAAGCTTTCCCATCTAGAGATTTGAAAAACGTTGAAAATGTATATGCTTTATTGTATATACTTTGAGTCTGAGACAAATGTACTCTTAATATATTTAATTTAATATTTTTTGCATGCATCACATATTTTTGTGAGTTGACAAAATTAAAAAGGCTTTTACATCTTTACTAAACTGCAAATTACGACCTTGACTACAGTTTGTTTGCATGCCTGTTTTCTGCTGACAGATCATAGTCTAATGTCTAGGTTGAGTCAGTTCAGCATGGTACAATCTGGCTTGTTTCTGTGATAGTCTAATTAAAATTCTGAATTGTTCAGTAGTTTCATTCGATGTTTTATCGAATGAAAAATGATTGGGTGTTTTACCCAATCTGTACTATGAAAATTAGAATACCATAAATTTTTAGAGTTATACATTATATTCTAAGGTAGTTAAAAAAGCTCTATGGTCAAATATAATTAATGATTCATTGTAGATATTAGCTGAATTTTATAATCTCAAAATAATATGCTCAAGTAGTGCCTCTTATGTGACAACATAATGAATAAAATTAAATTCCACCATTATATTAAAATAATCTTTTATTATTATAACAGTTAGCGAGTTGCTCCTCCAAATAAAGGGAGAGTGGAATCTCTAACCTTTAAGGATTTACACACAACCTTCATGATGGTTACAACCGCTGCTCTGCAGGGGTTGCCATAAAGAAAATAGTATGGTGATTTGTGCAAGCCATGAAGGTCACTTTTGTAAACTTGTTTTGGCTAAATTTGTATGAAAATGTTGTGAAATTATAATGAATAAAATGGGAATTAAGTAAATTGCTGATATGGAAAAAGACTTTAGTCAACAATATTTCATGTCTGAAAACACAGTTGTTATGCTTCTGTCTGCCTTTAACTTTACCTTAGGTTTAAAAAAAAAAAAAAAAAAATGATCTATATCAAAGCTGGCAGAATGAAGATTAAGCAAATTTCTGAAATAATTTGCATTACATACTTTTCTCTCACATATTGAAAACTCTTTAAGCATTGTACCGGAGGGAGAACCAAGTTTCTTCTGTTAATTGCACTGATCATTTCTTGACAATGGGCAAAGGCTAGAGTTTAAAGAGCAGTTTTCATTTAGGCACATTGTAATGCTTAAATGACACTTTCCCTGCCATAGCCTCTCAATTAATGCTAGCAATATTTAATCTAGGATGGCTAACATCATGACACGTTTGGTAACAATGTAGGTGATATGCATTAGAATGCATATCACCTACACAGTATATCAATTTACTTATTGCCAAAACAGGAAATAGCCCTTAATGAAGACAGGATATTATATGGTCATTTATCTCTTTCATTATTGATTTCTTGTAGAAACTATTTCTATATCATGTGCTTGCTCATGATTTCATTAAATATACAGTATGTTTAAGTTATTTCAGTTTTAAAATCCGTTAAGTGAAATATTTAGACAAAATTATTTTCTTCAAAATTTATAATGTTACTTCAATCATATACTTTTAACAATTAATAAAACAAAAGTATAACAAGAGTTTAAAATAACCCAAAAAAAAAAAAAAAAGAAAAAAAATTTTAATAATTTTGTATGTACAGTATATTGCTAAAACAGACTTTTTTTTTTTCTGATAACTTTTCAGATTGTAATACATCATTCAATAGGGACAACCATTAGCCCAATGTCCTCTCTGACCTATAAAAAATTAAACAAGACTTAATTTTCAAGATTTTTTTAAGAAAACATCTAAGAATTTCTAAAATAATATTTTCAAAAACTATCATAATTCAGCTTGTCTATTATGCAAACTATATAGCAACTTCCTATTCATGTATGTTTATGAGAACCAAAAGATGAAACCAAGTCATACTGCAGCAAAAAAAAAAAAAAAAAAAAAAAAGGATAAAAAAATCAAAAACAATGTGTAATATCTCTTTTAAAGGACTTGCACTCTCATATTATTCCTTTCCTTAGTGAGTTTATAAGCACTATGTGGCTTATAAACCTGAACAGCAAGTTTTTTCATGTAAAAAATTAAAGTTTTGTATATAAATGCTTTTAAATAATACTCATTTGTTCTTCTTTGCCTTGGTTGCCTAAATTAAAGTAGATTACTTCAAAAATCAGAATTAACAAAAAAAAATTGCAAAAAAAAAGTTTTAAAAAACAGCAAAAGAATCTGAAAATAATTGGCAAAAACTCATCATTATTTCTTTTTTGATGTAATACTATTTTTTACATATATTTATGCATCACTTTATTTAATTTTATCAATTTCTGGATCTGAATTCTGGAGAACTTCAGCTTTTAAAAGATAAGATGGACAACAGTGGCTGACAAATGCAGTCTATTTCTAATTATAAAATTACCTTCATGCTGTGGTCTATTATAAACTCTGTCTACAGTTACCTAGATGTCCACAGATAAGAGATGACAGCACTTATTGGAATATTTGTAACACATTCTGAAATGACCTTGTTGTTTTTGGTTTTTAGGAGCATTAGCTAAGGCCATATTGCTCCGGGAATATGCGGTGGTCATTCCCTAACCTTTCCGCATCCTCCGTATTTGGTGGTGACGGGCTCGAACCCCAGTCTAATCAAGAAGCGTGTGTAATGCACTGCTGTTCCTTCCCACCTGGCTATGGAGGCGCCTGAAATGACCTTAAAAACATATGAGGTGCAAATCCAAAAGTTTCTGAACTGGCCACATGGAGTGTAAACCACATGCAGTATAGCAATGTGCTGTTGGATACCACTGAACTAATTCACTGTGAGTTAATGTAGTCATTTTGACACAAACACCAATTTTGAAAAATTGGTGTTTGTTGTTTTGTTGTTGCTTATTTGGTTTTTAGGAGCATTAGCAACTAAGGCCATATTGCTCCAGGGATATGAGGTGGTCATTCCCTGACCTTTCCGTATCCTCCGTAATTGGTGGTCACGGGCTCGAACCCTGGTCTAATCAAGAAGTGTGTGCTACGCACTTCTGCTCCTGCCCACCTGGCTATGGAGGCGGCCTTGGTGTTTGTGTTTCTTACAAGTTTTGTAGCCAATTAAGATGGTGGACATTAAGGAACTGAAAATTTGCATAAAATTTTGTCATAAACTTGGGAAAACAGTTTTGGTGAGTTATAAAATGCTTAAACAAGAGTTTAGTGATGATGATGCCATGGATAGAACAAATTTTTCAATAATATTTGCATTTGCAAGGTGGTCAAACTTTGGTTGAGGTTTTGAGCTCTCAGGTTTTCCACCATCCAGTCAGACTGATGAAAATATTGATATTGTTAATTGAACATTACAGATATTGTTAATCATATTCCCTATCTGTCCATGAGGACAGATAGGGAATATGATCAACAATATCTGTAATATTCAAGGACTAACATAGAATATATGCTGACACGTTTTAACTGAAAATGTAAACACAAGCCAGATAACTGAAAAATTTTTACCTTGTTTGCTGAGTGAACAGAAACAGAACTGGCTTTCCGTGACTGAGGACCTGCAAGCACAGGCCAGCAAGGACAGAAACTTCCTTCCCAAGGTCCTAACATCGGACAAAAGCTGAGTTTATGCTTATGACCATGAAACAAAGAAGCAGTTCTCCGAATGGAAAAGGTCCACCATCTCCATGTCCAAAAGAGGCAAGGAAGTTACATCAAACATCAAGAGCATCCTGATTGTTTACTTTGACAATGAGGGAATTATTCATCAGGAGTTCCTTCCACAAAGTCAAACTACATCACCAATTCTATGTCAGATTCATAAGGCATTTGAGGGAGGATGTTGGGAGAAAATGACCAGATAAGCAGTGCATTCACGGTTGGCTTCTGCACCACAACAATGCATCAGTCCACACTGCTTCCTCAGTTTGCAATTTTTTAACCAAGAACCAAATGGCATTGGCCACCCACCCTCCCTATTCACTCAACCTGGCCCCCTGTGACTTCTTCCTCTAAAATGAAAATCCAATTAAAAGGATGAAAATTCAAAGACATCACAGAGATTCAAGCTGAATCGCAGAAAACATGGGACAGTATCAAGAAACAGGAGTTCCAGAGATACATCAAACAGTAGGAGAAACACTGTGATCTATGTATAAACTCTGGAGGAAAAAACACTTGGAAGGGTACAATGCAAAGCTAAATAATTTTATTGCCCCAGTCTAGAAACTTTTGGCTTGTACCTCACATACATACATGCACTTCAGAGCCCACACACATAAAATTTTGAGGAACAGAAATCCTGGCATCACATATAAGCTAAGAAAAAATCAGTTCAAAATAAAAATAAAAGACAGGTGCTATAATTCGACTTGACATGAAATTTTCCATGCAATATAAACAGGTGGCTAAGAAGGCATGTGGTTCCTGTCCAGGATATACACTGGTGTTCAAAGAAAGTGCATCACCTAGGAATTTCACATTTCTAACCCTTTTTTGGGATGGTATGTTACATTAATAACTAGCATCACAAATAGAAATATAAACAAAAGATATTTATTAATAGTTAAGGCAAAGCTAAGTAATATTTGACAGGTGCTTTCAAAATACTCCAAAATGAGCATTTGCAACCTTTATACAACAGTTTTTGTAAACATGATAATTATTTATTTTATTTTATTTTTTTTTGGTAGTTGTTGGCGCATCGGCTTCTGTGGCCATAATGCACCTCCCAAGGTTTTTGCAGTACTTTGATCCAAGCCCGAGGCGGGATTCGAACCCGCAACCTTTGGGTTGCTAGGCAGGTACTTTACCCACCTGGCTAGCCCGGTCGACATGATAATTATGGCTGAAATGTTATCAGAAGCCCTCAATTTGCTTCAGTTTATCATTTTAAATGGAAAACAAAATGAAAAGTTCACCAGGTGCAAACTAATATTTAGTTGAACCGCCTCTGGCCCTGATGACAGCAGCACACTGTCAAGGCATTGACAAGTTCAATTTCTGAAGATAATCAACTGATAATTCGTGGTTCCAAACAAGAATTATGGATTCAAGAATCATTATAATACTAATATATATATACCGCAAAGACAGTTAATATACATCATTAGAGAGAAAAATGGGGTAAAATGACTATATATAACTACTAAAATGAAGAACAAGTGAGAAAGTTTTTCTATACCTATAATATAAAAGGAAAGGATTTAAAACATGTGCACCCACTCGTTTTTTTTTTTTTTTTTTTTTACCAAATGGAGAGTATTTATACTCCTAATAATCTTTAACTTAGAGTGGGTTTCCCAGTTAAGTACAAGTCCAAAAACATTTCTGTCATCTGCTGACTTGACAAAAAAAAATGTGTTGGAAAGATAAACAAAAGAAAAATTTATCATATGCTGAATTACTTTAAAGTAAAAACAATTTTTATGTGCATTAAAATGCATACACTAATACAAACAGACTAGTATTAACTTTTATAACTCTAAGAATGGCCATCTTTATAAATAATCTGTGTCATTCATATAAAATAAAAGTTAGTCTGTAAATTCATTTTGAAATCTACTACCAGTGATCCTCTCTTTGATACAATAATATTACTAAAGTAAGGTAAGTTAATACCTTAAATTCTACAGGTTGCCAAATCAGATCACTGATTAGATCAATTTTATTAAGAGTAACCCTGCAAAGAGCTTTCATTCTATTTATTGGCTTCCAGTGACTTTCGAAGTATTTAATAAAATATATACACATTCACTATAGTTAACTTCAAAGCATCTCACTTAAAAAATAACAAAAGCTAAACCAAATAGTCTATTTACCACATAAAATATATATTTCAGTGTTTAATAAAAATTATGATTTACAATACAAAAAAAATAAGCATTTATATATTAAGACTATTTGCTCTAAAGCAATCAATATTTGTATTAAAAAATCATAAATATTATGCATTAAACATATATTAGATATTACTGTTACACATGAAAGTAGGAGGTAGCTGGTATATAAAAGTTTATATATAGTTCTTCTTCTTGTAATGACTTAGTACTATGATTTTAACTACAGTTCATTTTGTAGAAGTTCATGAAGCACAGTCAGAACAATGACTAATCGGTAGAAGAGTGGTTATAAATGTACAATGCTCCAAACAGACTAGTGTTATGAGTGTGGGCTCACTGTCCACTCAATAACAATGGTCTTTTGATGGTATAACAGTTTCAAAATTTGCTGATGATATTAAGGTAAACAGATTGTCAACAATGAGAACAAGGGTATGTTTCTGAAAAACACACACTTCAATAAATTTAAGTTATAACATCTGTTCTGAAAAACTGTAAACTCTAATGCTAGCAAATGAAAGATTCTACATTTGGGTCACAGTTGCATTAGAAACTGGAAGCAGCACACTCATTACTGTTCAAGATGAGCAGGACCCTATATTTGTAATACAATGATATGAAGTTCACCTAACAGTATCTAGAACAGTTGGGGAAGGGTGGAATACTGTCAATGATCTACACTAATTTTTTTTTTTTTTTATCTATTTTTATTTTATTATTTTTCATGTTTATTTCATTTATTTTTTTTTTATTTTATAATAAACAAAGAGAAACATTTATTATCAAATTATTTCAGCTTCCATTGAACTATAACCATGTTCCTTTATTTAATTACAGTAATTTTTACATTAGAGATAAAGAGGTTAACTGTCCTGCTGTACAGGTCAGACTACTTCTTGAATACTGCATACAGGTCTGGTATCATTTCCGAAAATGATACCTAACTTACTTGAAAGAGTACAAAGAAGCAAGGCTGTAGTGGAGAGTATATGCCATATACTCTCTGGATTTTTTTTAAGTGATAGCGTATACCCTCTAGAATTCGATCAATAAGCACAGTATACTCTCTGCATACATAACATTCACAGTATACTTTCTGCTAATTTTACACTACACCACTGCAAAGAAGGCCAACAAGCCTAGTTATACAAAGATATCATTACAAGAGTCATCAGTTTTGCAAGCTACAATGAAATGTTTAAGCCAAACTTGCCAGGCATGTTACTTGTCTTTTCAAGAAGCTTGAAGTATTTTTAAGTGTGGCCTTGATACCTCAACAAAGTAATCCAAATGAAATTTTACAACTACCATTAACAACAGAATTACAGCCTCTCTATCATTGTAATTGTTCAATAAATCAATAAGACACCATGGGCCCTCTTTACTGCCTATCTGCACTGCATAGAATTCATATTTACATGGACTCTAAACCCCAAATCCCTTTCCCCTCTGCTATTTTTAATTCTAGCCTCCCAAGCATATTGTTATTTTGGAAGTAAAATCTCACATTCTGAAGCATTAAAACATAATCAACACTTTGCTGATCATCCCTGAAGCCTATTCGAGTCATCCTGAAGGAAAGTTTCTTGGCAGTGGCTATCCACCACTCTCCACTAACAAAAAAATTCTCATCTACAAATTTTGATCACAACCCTTGTAATCAGTGTCACTTAAGAAAATCAGAGATGATAGCAGTCTCATCACCAACTGCTGAAGGACCTCATTCTAGCCCATTCTGAACAGTAACCATTAATTAAAAACCCTGTTTCCTGTCATGTAGCTATCCTGTATTCCAGTAGTTTCCCAAACAATGGTTTGAAAAGTGGGTCACAACCATCTGAGGGTTCTAAAATTTTTTAAATTTTGCCTCAGATTTTAAATGTAATTGTGTTTTTGTTTATTACCAATGCAACAGTTTTATTTTATAATGTTCTGTAAATGTTTTGTTTAATGTATATTTTACAATTTAATTATTAAAAGTGATACATTTAAACCCAAATAAATTCATTAGCTTTATTTATGATGGATAGAGAATTGCAGATTCATTTATAATTTTAGGGGGTGTCATGATATCACAAAGTTTGAGAATGCCTGCCCTAATGGGTTCACAAGAAAAAAGATCGTAACCGCATCTTTTTTCAATTCCTGATTCTAGCGTTCTTACTATTATTTAATTTCCTTCCAATTTCTTAAGACTATATGGCGTGCCACAGGGTGGTGTCTTATCCGGCCTCTTATTTACAGCGCTCATCTCGCCGCTTGTTGAGTCCAGGCATGATACTCTATGCTATGCTGATGATATGAAGCTCCTCACACTGATTTCTCCACATGATGATCTTCTTGTGATAACAGCATCAATTAACAATATACTTCTGGAATTTGCAAACTACCTCAACCAGTTTGGACTAAAAATAAATCCAGAAAAGTCTGAATTTATGATATTCTCGTTAAAGAAAACGCCTTCCTATATTCAGCCAATACTATGCAATTCCCCTATTCCCATCGTCAAGAAACATACTGATTTGGGGGTTGTTTTTGATCCTAAGCTCTGCTTTGGTAACCACATGGAAAAGCTGCTCACCCAGGCAGCTCGACTCCGATGGATGGCCAAACAGCATTTGCATTACATTAATGAAGTAACGATCACCAGAAGATATATAAAAAGTACGGTATACTCTCCGCTTCTATATGCTGCAGAAGTATGGGCATCTGCCGCCCCTAGCACAATTCGACCACTCTTTTCTACTGAGTTTTGGCTCTTAAAATGGGTCATAAACAAACATAAACTTCCTCCACAGTTAAGGACAACTGAAATGGCCAGTTTGATAAAAATTCACAGGCTTCCCACGCTGATTAAGGTGAAATGCCTTACCACAACTGTAAAAATGATTACTGGAAAGATCTCGGCACCATCATTCTGGGACCTGTGCTCTTGGAGAGTCCCTCAGCCTTCCCTCAGAGCGACTCCAGCTCTATGCCCACATCTCAGCCGTCTCCACCTATCCGATAGGTTTCTGCCATATCAGCTACTTCCATGTGCCCAGTCTTTGGATGCTGACCTTAATAAGTTTTCTAGTGATAAGGAGTATAGACGCCGCATCCTTAAATTGTACTTCCCCGTCCCTGATTCTGCTCCTTGAAGCTCGCCTTAACGCCGCAATCCAGAAATGCGACATGAAGATGGCTTACCAACGAGCCTTGTAATTTTCCACCTGTATATTATCTGTTCATTGTGATGTTTATAATTGTGTTATACTTTGAGTGTTGAGCTCCATTTACTTTTGATTCGTTCATATATGTATTTTATATTTAATTTATTAATTTCCTTTCTTACATATTGTAATATCACTGTTAACCCCTGGCCTTGTGGCCGTGAAGGGCTTATTGCAATGTATCCATTGTATTACCATTATTATTATTATTGCAATAAAGATTTCTATATATTCTCTTCTTTTTGTTGAGATGAACTTTAAAGTGCTGTGTTCTTCAAAACAAGCTCATAAGTCTCATTAATTTTAAGTAAATGGTTTTAATTTTTTTTGTTTCATGAATAATATTTGAATATTATAACATGCCTCATTACAAACTGATGACTACAAGTTCCCTGAAACCATAAGGCTGCCTGAATGAATTAGCAAATCCCATTGCAACGCCTCCGTTCAAATGTGTTATAACTCTGCATAAAAGATTTCCTCTACCTACTAGGACTGGCCACACTGATTAAAAACAAAAAACCTCCCTCCCAAAAAGCCTTTAAGATTCTATCAAGTTTGAGTTAATCTATAAGGTTTTTGGCCTTTAGTTCCTCCTATTGTGCCGAACAGAACTGTAGAAAAAATACATTCTGACTCAACTCACAATTGTTATTTAGTGCCATGTTGAAAAAATGTTTTTAGTTAAATCAGAATATATTTTTGTCTACAATTACTAACATTGTCTTATAAACAATTAAAACTGTAGTAATTCTTACAATTACTATATGTTTTGTCTTAAAATCTAACATCTGTTTTTCATTTCATCAATTTTTGCTCCAAGCAGATATGCTATGGTCTACTGCAAAAAAAAAAAAAAAAATACCATTTGCCCTACAATAGTCTTCAACAGAATTAACGAAGACTACTGAACAGTCTTCAACAGAATTAACGAAGACTACTGAACAGTCTTCAATAACACTACATCCTTCTTAACAAGAGAAGTCTGCCCGGGGCAATTTTCTCCTGAGTCCCAAATTGAGAATGCATCACCAGACAGTTTACTCGATAATGAATCTCTGGCATGCCCACAGTTTCCTTTCACTTTAAGCATCAACTCATTTCTCAGTGATTCAAATCTCATCCAATAATAGACAAAGTTTTAATTTCAAGCTCATAACTTCTGATACCATTCATCCTAAGATACAGAAGTTCAGTGTGTACACAATGGTTCCCTAACTCCTGCCTGATGGAATGAAGGAAAACCAAGTAGACGTTTATGGAGAATACTGTTGCAATATGAATGAAAAGGATTCTTATTCAATGCTGTGAATAAATTTATATTTTGCCTCAGATTTTAAATGTAATTGTGTTTTTGTTTATTACCAATGCAACAGTTTTATTTTATAATGTTCTATAAATGTTTCATTTAATGCATATTTTACAATTTAATTATTAAAAGTGATATATCTAAACTCTAATCCAAATAAAATCATCCTGAAAAAGGCCTCTGAGGTTGGGAAAATTCATATTTTAGCATTGAATCAGCTCACACACCAACCATAAGAATAAGTATTTACTGTAACTAAAATATTTACATATTAAAATAAAATAAAATAAATTTTTACAAAAACTGCTATTATATTAAATTAAATTAAATACATGTAAAAACATTAAAACTGTGATAAAATCCTTGAGATAAAATACACTAAAATAAACCGGATTAAAAGTGATAAAAACAATAAATATATGGACAATAAATAAACAATAAATAATGTTATATATGGACGTGCTGCAGGAAGTTTTGTTACTGCTGAGGAAGGAAGCCGATGCCTCCGAAAGCTCCAGAGAATTTTATTGTTTTTATCACTTTTAATCCGGTTTATTTTAGTGTATTTTATCTCAAGGATTTTATCACAGTTTTAATGTTTTTACATGTATTTAATTTAATTTAATATAACAGCAGTTTTTGTAAATATTTATTTTATTTTATTTTAATATGTAAATATTTTAGTTACAGTAAATACTTATTCTTATGGTTGGTGTGTGAGCTGATTTAATGCTAAAATCCAAATAAAATCATTGGCTTTATTTAAGAGGGACAGAGAAGTGTCAGGTGCATCATTATAATCCAGAATATAATGATACAGTCAACAGTGGGAAAAAGAGAAAATAAAAATAAATAAATAAATAGATAAGTGCTCTTTTTATACTCCAACACAATGACCAGGTCAGAAGAGTTTGCAACTAATCATTTTGATAATGAATACATTAATTACCAGTGATGGGGCTTGAACCAGAGTCAATTCAAATGCATGTACTATTGCACTCATACTCTATTTTTTTAACAAGCACCAAAAAAATTCAATTATTATTTTCTGAAATGTAATCCATTCAGAATTATCTGTTAAGTGTGAACACTACACTGAAACAAGAATGGCAATAAAGATAGATTCAGAGTTTATCTTTACATGCAGTTTTTGTTGTAATATTAGTATTAGCAATGGCCACATGATGCAAGGAAGCCTGCTGCACAAGCCAAAAAAAAAAAAAAATGATAATAATAAGAAGAAAACTTTAAAAAATAAATAATTAATAAAAGGAAAGGAAATAGACAACCTAAGCGTTTCCCTCCACCCGTAGGTAACTATCCAGCTGACCTTTGAATTTCCCTAAACTGTCAGCCTCTATGATCCATGTAAGTAACTTATTCCAGTAATTTATAACTCACTGGTTAAAATAAAACTTCCTGCAATACAGTCTAAACATCTCCCCACATAATTTGAATTTATGGCCCCTAGTTCTAGAATCATTTATAACCATGAAAATTTCATCCACATTCATTTTACTTATACCTCTCAGAGCCTTAAACACCTCAATCAAGTCTTCTCTAAGGTGCCTAGTTTCCAAGCTCTGCAACCCACATATTATAAGTCTTTCCTCATATGGATGCCCTTTTGCCGATTTCACCAGGCAAGTTACCCATCTTTGGACCCTTTCAAGAAGCACAATGTTTTTCTTTAGGTGTGGTCTCCTAGTTGAAGCATTATTCCAAGTGTGATCTAACAACAGCCCTATATAATGGGATTATGATGTCCTTATCTCTACTAGCAATTGTTCAATAAATCATCTGTAAGATCTGAAAATCTTACAAAAATAAAATATTTTTTTTGACTTCTGAAGTTAGTTTTCCTTTTTGGATTCTTGCCGTTGGGAGAAATGTTAATAGCGTCAGTTCAATAAACAAGAATTATCCAGTAAGGATTGTAAAACTTAAAAGGTAGGAAGAACGAAAAACAGGAAAATTAGCTTTGCATCCGTCAAAACAGAAAACTGACGGAGAATACTATGACAAACCCAGCAGGGGGTCCGGCGCTGCAAAAACAACTTAAGTTTTATGAGGGGTCACGCACCGGAAACGCATACGGCAAAACGCACACTAGTTTCTAAAAATAGATGCTATAGTAGCTAGTGTCACAATTTGTGGTTTTTCTGAAGTGCTATAGAGACAAGCTGTGATGACACAGGAGGAGGTGTTTTGATGCATTCGGCCTACATGAAAGAGCTCAACGGATGTTAACAGGTAGGAAATAAAAAAAGGAGAGGGGTATTGTGAATCACGTGCCACTAGGCTGGCTGACCTGCCAACAAATGAAAGGATAAAAATGAATATAGGAAAGAGGTGATTGGAAGAAACCCACTGTGGGGAGGCGTGGAAAATTCAGGAGTAAGAGATTGTTTTTGGTCGGGTGAGTGGGAGGAGAAGTGCGGAGGAGAGGAAGAAGAGAGTGGGTCAGTGTCAGTGAGTTGGGCAGCAAGATGAGAGTGGGTGAGTGTCAGTGAGTTGGGCAGTAAGAGGAGAGTGGGTCAGTGTCAGTGAGTTGGGCAGTAAGATGAGAGGGGTTCAGTGTCAGTGAGTGGGGCAGTAAGATGAGAGTTGGAGAAGAAAAGAAAGGAATGAGTTTTTTTTAGATAGAGTAGCCGGTGGAGAAAAGTGGCTAAGTTTAATGTGTAGTCAGTATGAGGGGTAGATAAGCTTTAAGTGAACAGTTAAGTCAGTGATCTAATAAGTAGTGAGAGAAGCAGTCGAGTAAGTGGGAAGATGAAGTTGGAGCGCCGAAGTCGGTCAGACAGTCAGTCAAAGTAGACTGAGTTTCGAAGTGAGAGACGAACACGTGCCATAGAAAAGAGGGAAAATTTTTCAAGATCCTTAAAGCAGATGAGAAGGAGTCAACTCCATTATGAAGGAACGAGATTGCCTGATATTCTGAGAGCAAGTACGCTGGAGCTGATGAAATCCGAAGCCGGACAAAAAGAGTACAGCCATTCTGATCAGATGAAATTAATGCGTCCATAAAGAAATACAAAGGTACCCAGGAAGGAATCCAGCATCTTATGTCGAACGCCCCCAGTGATTGTGAGATGCGACCCAGATAGAAAGGATCCCCTACTCGTTTAGAGAAGGATGTACCGTGAAGTCTGCCAAGTTATGTCAGTAAGTGATTAGTTTGTTTAAGTACTCTCACCATCACATCGATTATAGACACTTGATAACCAATTTATCAGAACTTTTGATTGAACACATATGTATAAGTAGTACTATATTATAATGAATAAGTTAGTGAATGTTATGAACTGAAGGACATTACCCAGGGCAAGTCAATATATATAGATAAATTTTGGAAGGGAATAGATATAAAATTTTTGAAGTGATTGATACTTGTTAATATTTGGTTAAATAAGTGAATGACTAAGTATGAATTTTGAAAGGGGATAGACGGATGTCAGTAACCCCCGAATGTGCAAGTAGTTAATTGTAGAAATTTGATAGTATTGATTACCTAGATTAGAGAAGGTTGTAGGCTATAATCTGTTAGAAACCAGAGTAATGATTTATACTGAAATTAAGAGTATCGGAGCTTTATCAATTTGGAGTAGGAATTGTTTTGTAATGAAAGGAGAATGTTAATAGATTCTTTTGAAAGTTAATTGAACTCAGGAGTAAGGAAGTAGAAACATTTTGTTAGTTTAAAAGAGGAGATAGTTGTTTATGATTTATGTAAAGGAAATAGCCCTCCTTGAGTTTGCTCAATAGGCAAATTACTTTGCTCATTTACATTCTGTTATAAGAAGATGAAATTAAATCTATTTGGTCATGAGTTTAATAAATTTCTTTTGTTTGATGTATCTATGTAAAAGTGTCCAATAAACTGTATTTTTATTATACAACATTTGTGTGTCTCTTTGTTATTCTGAGAAAAAGCCTATCCAAAGGGAATTAAACTCATCAAGGAGATTTTCCCCTAGAACTTGGAAATTTTCTGTGAAGTAAAATAGTCAGATTGCGCAAGTGGGGAGTTATTATAAAGGGGAGTTGTTAAAAGGGGAAATATAACCAAATATATAAAATAACATTTTCAAAATTACACCCCCCCCCCACAATTGGCGAAAGCAAGCCAGGATATAATTCCCAAACGGAAGGCAGTGTACCAGAATAGCAAGGAAATAAGTTAAGCCCAGTTGCTGAAACTGAGAAAAAAATTCAGCTGGCGAGCCAGAATACATATCATATCGATTTAGAATTGTTGTATAATATAAAATTGAATATTGGTTGAAAAATATTAAGGTAAATAATGGTGGAGATAAAAAGTTAAGCATTGAGTTGATTATTTATGTGGTATTGAATTGATCATCAGATAAATTTGCTAAGATAAGAAATTTATAGATTTAAAGTGTTAAACATTGAAACACGTTTAATTATGTATTAGTGAATTGATCACAGATTGAACTTGGATTGAGTAGATAAAGGTGAATATAAAGAAAGGAATATTGAAGCATTAGGAGTAATTAAGGGTATAGGAATTCATTATTAGGCTAAGAGATAAGCATTTAGGACAGATTAAACTTAAAAAGGGCAATTATATTACTGTTAATTAATTTGTCAATTAAATTAAAGATGGCTACAAGAAGGGCACATAGCAGTAGGGACAGGGAAAGAACAGAAAATAATGGAAGGGAAGAATCAGTGGAAACAAGTTCTAGCATAGTGAGTAACAATAATGGATCCCTTAGATTAAGTAAGTTCTTAAAAGTTTTTAGGGGCGAACCATCGGAAAGTGTAGACTATTTCCTGCGTAAACTGATAATGATAAAAGAAAAGGAAGGGCTAACAGAATTAGAGGTAGTCACTATGGCCGAGTTTAAATTAGAAGGCGCAGCACAGAGAAAATATTTAGAAACTACGCAGTCCACAGAAGTTGAAACTCTCGAACAATTCGAGAAAATATTAAGAAAGCTATTCTCTGAGAAAATTACCTTCCTGGAAGGAATCAATAGGCTAAGCAACATAACACAAACCAGTCGCGAAACCGTGGAAGAATACTATAAGAAGTTTAGAACAATTAAACTAAACACCGAAGTTTCCGAAAATGAAAATGGAGCCTTCGATAAAATTCTAATGGACCAGTTTTTATCGGGAATTAGAGAAAGATATAGGCGAGAGATACTAAGGAGTAAGCCAAAATCCTTAGCAGAAGCGGCAGAACTAGCCGTCGAAGAGGAGAAACTAGATTTTCACGGTAGGGGGAACACTAGAAAGGATGTTAACATATTAGTATCCGAAGGGGAAACAAAACCCGAAAACAGTAGGGATAAGAAATTAGATGGTTTAGAGAAACAGATCGCAGGGGTGGAAGCCAAATTAAACAAGTTATTAGAAGAATTTAATACCAAGAAACAAATAAAGGAAGGGAACAAGGAACAGTTAGGCGAGAATACGAGGACCTGGGGAAGGCACAATTACTTAGAGGAAAACGGAGATGGAAGAGAAGGATGGAAAACTGGAGAGGGTGGCAAGGGTAGAATTCGTAGGTGGTGCTATAGATGCCAAAGGACAGATCACTGGACCCGTGACTGCAAGGGAGGCGAACTAGCAGAAGGATTCGAGGGGAGGAGAGAAAAACGGGGTTATAAAAATAACTGGGGAGATTATTGGGATCGAAATAGAGACTATCGATCGAGTAGGCCAAAAAACTCAGAACAGGTAAGGGAGGAAGCGCGCACTAATTATAGAAAGGGGAGCCATTGGCAGGAATACGGTAGGGAGTGCTGGTACAGAAATAGGCATCACGAGAGCAGAAATGAATACTGTCACGACAGGGGCACAAATCAAAGGCAGCAAATAAGCATGAATGCTCTGCACCTTAAATGCTGGAAAAATAATTCATGTGAAAAAAGGAGCAATAAATCAGGCAGCACAAGGAGGAAACCACACACACATAGAAGTAAGTTTATAAATAGAGAACCTATAGTTGTGGCCACCCTAGGACATAAATGGAATCATCCAAGTCTAGTCAAGTGTTATAGGTGTAACAGATATGGGCATATAGCTAGATTTTGCCCAGCAAGAAGAGTACATCACAGAGATGAATATAAAGCTGATGACCCAAGAAATGAATGGAAACTGAAGAGGGGTCGGTTCTATCCATGGCGACCAAAAAACCTGAAATCCGGGCCAAGCGAAAACGAAAGTAGATCCCATAGGATCAAAGTTGGTTATCAGATGAGAGAAAATGATGATAAATGTAAGACACCGACTGCAGTGGTGGAAGCGAAAGGAAACATAAGGAAAGGCAATGAGAGGCAAGTGCAAAGAACGAGTCAAAAGTTACCGCAAAGAAAAAAAGATGTTGATAAAGTTCTGATTGCGCAGGAAGAATTAAGAAGATTAAGGAGAAAGAGAAGAATTAGAGAAAATGACGAAACAAGGCAACAAGCAGAAAACAAAATAGTGAATGTGGAATTAGTAGAATTAACAGAGAAGGTTAGGCAAAATTCAGGGCAAATAATATCTCAAAGGGAAGGGAGACTAGAAAATAAAAATAGGAAACCTCAAACGGGAGTAGCAGGACAGTGGAAAGAAGGACTTGCGAATCACAGTGCAGAAAGGGCAATTAAACTGAAAGAATCAAACAGACTCCAGCAATTATATTTAGTGGGAGGATTAATTGATGAGTACATGGGATGGGAATAGTTTTAGGAAAGCCCAAAATATACATTTAATTAATGTACTTGTATATAATTGTAAATATTTGGCATCAGAAGGTAGTATAAAATAAGTGGTTGTATATTAGAGAGATGTAAATAGATGTAGGCGGTTAAATTCCAGGGAAGGTGAAGGAGTATAGAAAAAAAAAAAAAAAATGAGAAAAAAAAATTCTACACAGGTATAATTTTTTTTGGGGGAGGAGCGGCAATTGTAAGATCTGAAAATCTTACAAAAATAAAATATTTTTTTTGACTTCTGAAGTTAGTTTTCCTTTTTGGATTCTTGCCGTTGGGAGAAATGTTAATAGCGTCAGTTCAATAAACAAGAATTATCCAGTAAGGATTGTAAAACTTAAAAGGTAGGAAGAACGAAAAACAGGAAAATTAGCTTTGCATCCGTCAAAACAGAAAACTGACGGAGAATACTATGACAAACCCAGCAGGGGGTCCGGCGCTGCAAAAACAACTTAAGTTTTATGAGGGGTCACGCACCGGAAACGCATACGGCAAAACGCACACTAGTTTCTAAAAATAGATGCTATAGTAGCTAGTGTCACAATTTGTGGTTTTTCTGAAGTGCTATAGAGACAAGCTGTGATGACACAGGAGGAGGTGTTTTGATGCATTCGGCCTACATGAAAGAGCTCAACGGATGTTAACAGGTAGGAAATAAAAAAAGGAGAGGGGTATTGTGAATCACGTGCCACTAGGCTGGCTGACCTGCCAACAAATGAAAGGATAAAAATGAATATAGGAAAGAGGTGATTGGAAGAAACCCACTGTGGGGAGGCGTGGAAAATTCAGGAGTAAGAGATTGTTTTTGGTCGGGTGAGTGGGAGGAGAAGTGCGGAGGAGAGGAAGAAGAGAGTGGGTCAGTGTCAGTGAGTTGGGCAGCAAGATGAGAGTGGGTGAGTGTCAGTGAGTTGGGCAGTAAGAGGAGAGTGGGTCAGTGTCAGTGAGTTGGGCAGTAAGATGAGAGGGGTTCAGTGTCAGTGAGTGGGGCAGTAAGATGAGAGTTGGAGAAGAAAAGAAAGGAATGAGTTTTTTTTAGATAGAGTAGCCGGTGGAGAAAAGTGGCTAAGTTTAATGTGTAGTCAGTATGAGGGGTAGATAAGCTTTAAGTGAACAGTTAAGTCAGTGATCTAATAAGTAGTGAGAGAAGCAGTCGAGTAAGTGGGAAGATGAAGTTGGAGCGCCGAAGTCGGTCAGACAGTCAGTCAAAGTAGACTGAGTTTCGAAGTGAGAGACGAACACGTGCCATAGAAAAGAGGGAAAATTTTTCAAGATCCTTAAAGCAGATGAGAAGGAGTCAACTCCATTATGAAGGAACGAGATTGCCTGATATTCTGAGAGCAAGTACGCTGGAGCTGATGAAATCCGAAGCCGGACAAAAAGAGTACAGCCATTCTGATCAGATGAAATTAATGCGTCCATAAAGAAATACAAAGGTACCCAGGAAGGAATCCAGCATCTTATGTCGAACGCCCCCAGTGATTGTGAGATGCGACCCAGATAGAAAGGATCCCCTACTCGTTTAGAGAAGGATGTACCGTGAAGTCTGCCAAGTTATGTCAGTAAGTGATTAGTTTGTTTAAGTACTCTCACCATCACATCGATTATAGACACTTGATAACCAATTTATCAGAACTTTTGATTGAACACATATGTATAAGTAGTACTATATTATAATGAATAAGTTAGTGAATGTTATGAACTGAAGGACATTACCCAGGGCAAGTCAATATATATAGATAAATTTTGGAAGGGAATAGATATAAAATTTTTGAAGTGATTGATACTTGTTAATATTTGGTTAAATAAGTGAATGACTAAGTATGAATTTTGAAAGGGGATAGACGGATGTCAGTAACCCCCGAATGTGCAAGTAGTTAATTGTAGAAATTTGATAGTATTGATTACCTAGATTAGAGAAGGTTGTAGGCTATAATCTGTTAGAAACCAGAGTAATGATTTATACTGAAATTAAGAGTATCGGAGCTTTATCAATTTGGAGTAGGAATTGTTTTGTAATGAAAGGAGAATGTTAATAGATTCTTTTGAAAGTTAATTGAACTCAGGAGTAAGGAAGTAGAAACATTTTGTTAGTTTAAAAGAGGAGATAGTTGTTTATGATTTATGTAAAGGAAATAGCCCTCCTTGAGTTTGCTCAATAGGCAAATTACTTTGCTCATTTACATTCTGTTATAAGAAGATGAAATTAAATCTATTTGGTCATGAGTTTAATAAATTTCTTTTGTTTGATGTATCTATGTAAAAGTGTCCAATAAACTGTATTTTTATTATACAACATTTGTGTGTCTCTTTGTTATTCTGAGAAAAAGCCTATCCAAAGGGAATTAAACTCATCAAGGAGATTTTCCCCTAGAACTTGGAAATTTTCTGTGAAGTAAAATAGTCAGATTGCGCAAGTGGGGAGTTATTATAAAGGGGAGTTGTTAAAAGGGGAAATATAACCAAATATATAAAATAACATTTTCATAAATACCCCCCCCCCACACATCGATAGGACACCATGGGCCTTCCTTGCAACCTGTCTACAATAGTCAGAGAACTTTATGTCTGACCGTATCTTAACACCCAAGTCCCTTTCCTCCACTACTAGCTTTAGTTCAACTCACTAAGCATAAGTTATTCTGGGATTACTGTTCCCCAGGTGTAATACCTTACACTTTGCTGGATAAAAGCATAGCTGCCATTTTTTCTGACCATCGCTGAAGTCTATCTAGGTCACTCTGAAGAAGCTCTGCTTGGTAATGATCATTAACTACTCTACCAATCTTCACAACATCTGCAAATTTAGACATCAAGTCCCCTACCTCTTCATCAATATCATTTATGAAAATCAAAAAATATGGTCCTAATACTGATCCTTGGGCAACCCCACTTCTTACATCAACCCAATCTGAGGAATAACCATTTATCCCAACTCTATGCCTCCTGCCCTGAAACCATCCTGCTGTCCATCTAAGGATTTTCCCTGTGATTCCAACCTGTTCCAGCTTATAAAGTACCACTCACATGGGACTGCGTAAAATGCTTTTCTGAAATCCAAATAAACAATGTTGAGATTATTCCCTAAATCCAGCTCACGAGTCAAAATAGCTAACCAGATTTGTTAAACGTGATTTTTCCCTTTAGAAAACCATGCTGTATATCCTTCAGAATTACATTTGTACTAAAAGATCCTGAACCCCACCCTTGATCATTGCCTCCATTTTTCCTACTAATGACTGACAGATCGGTAATTTCCCACTTCACTCTTAGAACCGCCCTTATGTACTGGAGGGGATTCCAATCCAACGGAATCACTCCCAAGTCCAGTAATGCTCTCATAAACAGCCTCAATGGTTCAATGTACTCACTTGCCGCCTCTCTTAAGATTGTAGGGTACAATCCATCAACCCCAGGAGCCTTACTGGCCTGTAGGCTCGAAAGTTTTTTCATTAAATAATCAATCATTAATTACATATTTTACAACTTCACTCCCATAATTTCTCTTTCACATAAAGGGTTTTTCTTCTGTAAATATAGATGCAAAGTAACTGTTGAGTTCATCTGCAACATCAGCTGGGGTATCTAATACTAATCCACATCCAGTACATAAGGGTCCGATCTGGTTCGCCCTTCTCTTCTTTGCATTTGTACATGTGAAGAATTCCTTATCCCCACTCATTGCTCTTTTTGCCAAAAATTTCTCATAATCTGCCTTTGCCAGCCTAACCTTTCCTGTGGCACTGTTACAGATCAATTTGTAGATGTTATAGGCTTGAGCACTTTTTTATTGCTCTGTAACTTCTCCATGCCATCTTTTTCTACTTGCGTAATCTGGCAACTTCATTATTCATCCAACATTGGAATACTCCTCATGAAGTATTTTTTTAATGGCATATACACATTCAAGGATTCTGTGATTAATATTTTAAAGGTATACCACAATTCAATTGTATTTGCTCTCTGTTCAATATCTATCCAGTTAATAGAGGCCATGTAGCACCTTAAGGCATCATAATTTCCTTTTCTGAAATTATAACCTATTCCTTTGCCTTTAACTACTGCTACTTCTCTCTACATCGTCCACCATAGAACTCCATGATCACTTCCTGCCATGGTTCCTGCACTGTCAGCCCTACCATGTCATTTGGTTCACGGGTGATGATGAGGTCTAGAATAATCTTTACCTCAGTATCTTCCCCTGGCACAAAAAAAAAATCATCTAGTTGATTTAAATATTTTGTTCCCCATGTGGAGTGTCTCTCCCACCTGTTCCAACCAATCAGAAGCAAATTAAAATCGCCCATAACATGGCATTCATGCTTACTTGCCCATTCCATTTGCATGTTGTAGCTCTCATCATAATCTTAACAATCACCTGGCCCATAGACCACTCCCAGCACACCTTTACCTCCAACTATCTCAAACTATACAGATTCTAGTTTGAGATAGTTGGACTATACAGACCCCATCATCCCTTCTATCTGCCCTATCCTTCCTAAATACATTGTACATACCGTACTGAAACTCATCATCCCCTATCTCCATGTTCCACCATGTTTCCGCAAGCCTATTATGTCAGCGTTACTTGTCCTAATCAGCAGTTCAAATTCACTCATTTTAATGATGACACTTCTGATATTACTGTATAAACAATTAAGATTTAGTGTTCTTGTATAGTTAACTACCCTAACACACCCCTTAAAGTTATTTAAACTCACTTCCCCAGCATTAGATACCCACTTATTTGAAACGTTTCTGCCCTCAGAATATCTTGCTAATATGTTCTTGTTGTGGTAACAAACAAGACCTCTTGAGGTAGGTGTAAGCATTACTTTGACCAATATTATCAGATAAATGCTTATCTATATTACCCTTGCTCCCCCAAACTAGCAGTTCCCCCTGAACCTTTAAGGTATCCTCAATGATACTGGCAAAAACCCTTGCACCACCTTTGTTTAAATGTATCCAGTCTCTATGCGGGCCAAGCTGATAAAAATTTCCCCCCCAAAAGTCTTGTAGAGTTCAAGTTTTGAGTTAATCCAGAAGGCTTTCAGCATATAATCCCTCCTATCATGTCTGGGCGGAATTGCAGATACAGACATTGTGACCTAACTTGCAGCATTTCTTCAGCATGGCCCTATATTTGTCTAAAAAATCGTCAGATCATGTGTGCTTGGAATATCTCTACCATATTCCAATAAAATACATAGCAAGCTACTTTTTTTCAGCATATTCCCTATCTTATGGCACTATTTTATCTCAAATTCTGTGACAAAAAGTAACTATACCAAAAAACCTCCATAAATCTAGTTTCGTTGCAATATATAATCATATAAAATAGCCCAAATATTTATTTAATATCAATTTTAGTATTACAACTACACATACTGCAGAAACAAGATTTGTCTTAAATATTTCTAAAAATAAACTTACCACAATTAAAACACCAGCCATATCCCCCATAATATGCATGTGGTAATCCTTCTGTATATGAATCATCATCGTCGTCGTCATCGTCACTATAAATATCCATATCATAATCTACATCTGATGCTGAATCTGAACTGCTTAATGTAACTTGTACAACTGGGGCCCTTGCAGTGACATTATCTCGATCAGAACGTGTACGTCTGCTAGCATTACGCCTGCCACGCTTTGCTGACTTCCGGGCAGTTTTAGCCTTTGGCACTAAAATAAAATATTTCTAATTTAAGAAACTAATACTTTTTACTTTTACTTATTTTATTTTTATTTTTTTACTTTTCAGTAAAATAACTTCTTTTTAATATTTATTTTGCTAAGATAACCATATGTTAATGATTTACTATAACTTACATCTTGATGTTATTTATATTGATTATTTCAAAATTTTATACAGTAAATATAATATCAGTTATATTGCAAATGAAAAATTTTCTTATAATTACAACAGCTATTTGTTAAGTTCTAATCTCTATATTCTATTTCAAAGTGATTCATTCTAATGCATAAAATCTCTGATATTTGTATTAGCCCATAACTATTCATTAAGTTATTGATAATTTATATCAGAACAACCAGCTGTTCATTAAGTTCTAATCCCCATATTTTATTTCAAAGTGAACGATTCTGATGTACAAAATCTCTGATATTTGTATCAGACAATAACTGATTAAGATAAGAAAAATTAAAGATATCTTTACAGGAATCGCAACTGCAGAAGTATAGAAATATTTTCTTTTAAATAAGTGCCATCTTATTTAACTCTTTCAAGAGTGACCTTGCCAAACATGAATGGGTGCACAGCAGTGAACTTCTGATGGCAGTAGGCTCTATGGAGTGAGTTTTTCATGGAATTTTGAAATTTCTAAATAAATACTTTAAAATATTCATTTGTTGTTTGTTTTTTTTTGTTTTTTTTTTTTTGGACTTTATTGTCCAATGAATTATTATCAAAAATCAAATCAGAATTAAAAACATTAATAAATATTAAATAAAACTCGTCATTACTTTTTTTTTTTTGTTTTGATGCAATAATATTTTCTACAACCATTTGTGTCACTTTTATTTGATTTTATCAAATGGATATCTTCTGGATTGGAATTCCAGAGAAATTGTTCAATTTTGGCCTATCTTAAGTCCAGATCAGACAACTGAGTCTAACAGGTGCAAACTCCTCCAATTTTCAAAAGCTGTTTTCATACAGACATCTATTAAAAACTGTCTATAATTAGTTTGAAACACAGATAAGAGATGACAGCACATAATGAAAAAACTTCAATATAATTGATACGATAAGAGCGGTACTGTTTGCAGCAACCTTCAAAACCTATCTATGCAGTCACTCCCCGGCTTACATAATACTCGACTTACGGAAATTCGACTTTACATAAGTTTTTGCCAGCCAATGCAAACTTAAAAAAATCATGGAAACATATTTTGCATCCTGTAGGAATAAATGGAGGTATCGTGAAAATTTCATAATGTGAACCCAATAACACATTGTTTATTTTTGGTAATTTGTTCCAAGACCTCGGAAGTTGAAATCTTCGCTATATAACTAAGCTATTTATCTCTCAAAAAGGTCATTTTTATAATGGAAATAGGACCACACTTTCATCATTATCATATGTTCCATTATAAGAATCAATTTTGAACACCTTTGTGATATTTTTCTAAAACACATTTCTGGAGGTCACTACCATAAAACAAAAACAATTTGCACTTTCCAGTTTATTGGGCTTTTCTGTTAGCGCAATCTATTATAAATGGGCAGTAAACTGGATCTTACTGCATTTACAATAATACTGATAACTGGAATTCTGTGGGTTTTTACGTTACGGTATTATGCTGAAATAAGTTCCCCTTCACTGAAATCTTCAATCATATAAAAAACATAAATTTTCAGAATCTTCTCTTCATTCCTATTTACTTATTACAATGTTGAACGGAAAAGGACCAACAGAAAGTGACGTGCTGGCAGTGCTAGAAAACAAAACAAAATTGATTTAGAAATGAAAATGATTAATTAAGAAGTACAAAGCAGGACAAAGTTCGTCATCTATTGCACGGAATTAGGTCTCGCTGCTTCAACAGTGAATACTATTTTAAGGGACAGTGCATGTATAAAAGAACATGTTAAAGGATCAACACATTTAAGATCAACAGTGATCACAAAACAGCATTCAGGTGCTATATATCAAAGATGGAAAAGCTATTAATATGGATGGAAAATCAGATTCAGAAGCAAATGCCCCAAGTCCAATGGACATTCAAGCAAAATCAAGAAGTATTTATGAAGATATTAAGAATAAATATGGCAAACCCCAAGCCAAGTTCATGGCAAATAACAGGTGGTTTAATTGATTCAAGAATCGTGCTGTTTCCCAAAACATTAACGTATGCAGTGAAGTCGCCAGTGCCGATTCTGCAGCTGCAGAGAAATTTTGTGATGTGTTGGGAAAAACCCATTCTAAATCTCCACAGCCCTCAACTTCCGCAGCAGTGTGCTTATCAGCTGGAACGTTGATTCTGGCAACAATGCTCGAAATGTAAAACTTGCTGACATTATGCCTGTCTACTCTCTTTTTGTAATTTTATAATTTTGAAATTTTGTACACTTTTGTAATTTTTCCTGCGCATGAGATAAAAAAAATTTAATAAATAATTCTATTTACATGTTCGTCGAACATTTCTTTTTTGCTTCAATCAAATTCAATCATATTTGCGAGTGCGGCATAAGCATTTAGGGAAATTCCGATTTACGTAGAGTTCCGCAGAATGCAACCCTTTCGTAAGTCGAGGAGTGGCTGTACACTCCAGAGCCTACTTTGAAAAACACAGATGTATAGATGTGGTCATGAAAGCTATACTGTCTCAGAAAGTTTACATACAGCTTGACACAGAATTTCCTTAACATTAGTGTATGCTACAGTACTTATTGATAAAAAAGCAATGCCTTAAAGTTACAAAACAAATTTACATACATATTTAAATATTTAATATACAAAAATTTATTAAAATTTTCAAACATTCTAATTACTGGGTATTGGCATTTATTAGTTACATTATTGTTATTAGAATATATTAGTATTACATAATATATTGTTAGTATTAGAATGTATTAGTATTACATAATATGTTGTTAATATTACATAATATATTGTTAGTATTACATAATATATTGTTAGTATTAGAATGTATTAGTATTATTTTATTGATATTGAATTATACTACTGGCATTAATGTTAGGGTGATACATGAAAGAAAAATTTAAGTGGCATCTGCCCTCAAAAATACAAATAAAAAAAAAAAAAATCTGCCTCTGTGAGTTTATATTTTATCTACTCCCCTTCCATATATTTATCTAAACCCTCTTTATATCTATGTAAGCTCTCTGACTCTACAGGCTAAATAATACCTTGTGCCAATAGATGATTACTCTTCAAGTAAATGCTGATTTTCCTACATCCAATATATAATTATTTTTCTTTTATTTATATCTCTGCCCCCCCCCATGTTTGCATCGTCAGAATGAGAAAATACCCATACCAGTAATTTGCTGAACCCTTAAACACTTGAATCATATCCCCCACTCATATGCCTAGTTTTCAAACCTGACAGCTTACACCAGTGGTCTCAAACTGGCGGCCCGCATCCGGCCCCCGGATGCAATTTTACACGGCCCGCGAATATATTTCAATTATGTATTTGTTGTAAATACGGTGCTTATAGTTTTAGAGACATAGAGATATGGACTGAGCTTATCTGCGCGACTGCTATTGAAGGAAAAAGAGATAGAATGAATAGGTTGGGGCTTTGTCTTCGTCACTGTATGCTTGTATGCCAAGCCACGTGACTGGGGTAAGGTGGGAGAACTTCCCACGTCGGTACAATCAGTAAATTTAGTTTGCCAGCCGACAGTTGATGGCGCTCCAGTATTCTGGTGTTTCCGATTTTTTCTATTGAGTTGGTACTTCTGATATATATTTTCCTTGAGTCAGTCACTAGTTGGTCAGCTGGATGCACAGCTGCGCAGTTCGTACTGCTATATAAATGGAGACAAACTAACGTACGGCTTATAAAACCTGTTTACAATGTAGATCTAACGATAAACGATAGGTATTGATATAATGTAATGTAGATTCTAGATTATATCAATACCTATCGTTTAGAATTGTGCATAACTTTTGAGTGTTGTTTTCATACGAAAATTCATCTTGTTAAATTAAAGTTGTAAATAAAATTATAATAGTGATTTTAATTAAGAGATTAAACTGCAAGCCGTGTCTTTAACAAAGGGTAAAAGAAAAGTGGACGAAGAAGGACGTGTTTTTCAAGATAAATGGGAAATTATGTACTTTTGTGGTGTTGTGCGCAATAAAATTGCATGTTTTATTTGTAATAAGGGAATATGTTCCAAAAGAATACAATTTACGTCACCATTACGAAACGAATTGTGGGGGGGAGGGATTACCTTATATCTTTATACTATCTTTTATTTATACCTTTATTTTATTCACCTTTCCTATCCCCCACTTTCGTACCTGACTTGTGTACCTCACAGAAGAAATCAGGCTCTAGGGAGTTTCTATATTGAGTATATTCCTCCTTTGGATTTGGCTGGGTGTTCGAAATGACTAAACACAACTTCATTTAAGGCTATATACAAATTGTTTATTACACATATTTACAGAAAGGAAAATGATCAATATTTAAGTACATATTACAACTTGATAGCACAATCTATATGGTACATAGTATGGATTAATTGGTCATGTTAATTTACATTCATGCACATCACCTTTCTCTTTACCACAAGGCTATTAACACTTTCATGAATTTAATTTATACTAACTTCTCTAAGTAAATCAAAATTTTCTGTAATGGATCAAACTCAGTTTCCACATTCAAATCTTCTTTTTATACAATACTTCTTTCTTATTTAGCGATACTAATGACAAACCTTCTCTAGCTAGATTTACCTTGATACAATCGAAACCATCTTTTAAACTAGCATTTATCTTATTTATCTGGTTTATACCAGCACTAGACAAAAAAACTTCTGACTTGGTCACCACATTACACCTGGATCATCATATATGATAGCATTCATCTCTATTATCCCCTTTAATTACCCCGTCCAAAATTTTTACTTTACATCCATTTATTCAAAAGTAAATTCACCATATCTATATATTCTCCATTCTTTACCATATTCCTACAACATTATTCTACTCATCTACATTTTCATGCATATACCTTATTATATATTTCCCATATGACCTCTCCTAATAATTCTCTTATCTTTTTTTCCATAGTCCTTTAAATTAGTTAAGGAGAACTTATGCTATCTAGGCACTTACTTCTAGTGACTGGTGGGACGTCTCCATTAGGGCCGTCGTCTTTCCTTATTCAGGGCTGCTATCCTCTGCCATCTAGAGCAACATCTCACGGCTTCCGGGGAAATATCGTCTGGCCTTTAGGACTGCTACTCAGCCTGTTGGATCCACTCCTTCTGTTCCAGGGCTGCCGCTTCTATTCCGGGCCTGCTATGTTCTGTTCCGGGCCTGCTATTTGCCTTCCAAGACCTTTCCTGGGTATCAAAGCCTTCATCGGTGGACTTGGTCATCTGTGAGAATCTTCTCTCACTTTACTAATTTTTGCAAACTCCCAGACGTTCCGATAACCTTACTTTGACATTATTTCTCGTTGACCACCTCCTCACTATACTTCTCTTAAAACCTTTCAAAACTCCTTCATCCTTTTTTCTTTTTAATTTTTCCGTGCTCTCTCTCTTTGTTCCCTGAACTCTATACCGCCCCTCAAGACTGGCACGCCTCTGTTAGGGACCCAACCAATCCTCCCCTTACTATTTAAATTTATGTTCCATTTCATTCGCTAATACCTTTCTCCCAAGCTGTCTCCTTACCGCTCAAACCAACCTCCTTTTCGAACATTCTTATTTTTTCTTCCCAGGCAGTATGGCCCTTTGATGTCCACCGGCCACCTCCACAAACACTTATTTTCATTTCGCACCTTGCCTTCTAAAGCATCAGAAAATTCACATCTCAGTCAGCCTATCGCTGGTCTTAATTTGGAACCGAACACTGGACGTGCACCCACTTCCTGTTTAGGTCTGAGGGCGTTACAGATCAAAGGAGGCGCTTCGTCTAATCCCATCTCCCATCCTATTGTTCATTCTCGAGCAACCCTATTCACGCCTATTCACAAATGGCCCCCATTACCTGGTCCTGCTGTCCCTGTTTGCTCCCGTGTATTATGGGAGTTGATAGTTTACCCCTTTGCTACTATTTATTCTCACACTTAACCCATCCCATCACTAAATCTAACTTTCTTCTGATTTAATCTTACCTTTCAAAAAACCCAATATCTTTATTTTATTAAATTTGTAACATTTTTCATCTTACACCATCACTATATCTAACGTTTTTCTAATTTAAATCTTACTTTGCAAAAAACAAACCCAATATCTTTATTTAAATTAACTTGTAAGATCTTACATCATCATAAAGAAAAATTTGAACTTTTGGAAGGCAAACTGAGGGAAGAAAAGTTACAGTTTCTGAAATCTGGCTTACAACGAAAACAAAATTTTTTTACTGAAGCAAATAAATCCAGTGAAGCAACAGTTCACGCAAGTTTTGCTCTTGCGCACATCGTTGCAAAACGATCAAAACCATTTACTGATGGCGAATTCCTTAAAGATTGTTTGATTAAGTCTGATGAACTTCTTTGTCCTGACAAACAACAATTATTTAAAAATATTAGTTTGTCAGCCAACACGGTAGAGGAACGTATTAACGAAATCACTAGTGATTTACGATGTTAGTTAAAAGAAAGAAAGTATAGATTTTGCAGCATTCTCAATAGCAGCTGATGAGAGTACTGACATCACAGATATAGCACAACTTGCCGTTTTCGTACGAGGTGTTACTGATGAATTTGAATTAATTGAGGAATTATTGGAAATAATTCCTATGAAAGGAAAAACTGGTGCACAGGATATTTTTTCTAAAATAGAAACTAATAGATAAATATAAATTAAGTTGGGATAAAATGGTTTGATTTGCAAGTGAATGTGCAGCTGCTATGGTTGGTAAAAAAAGTGGAGTAGCGGTAAAATTAAGAAATATAGTGAAAGAAGAAAAATTTCAGAATAATTTTTGCACTATACATTGCATTATTCATCAAGAAGCACTTTGTGCCAAAAGTTTGCAGATGGATAATGTTATGGAAACAGTAACTAAAACAGTAAACTTTATCCGTGGACGAGCTCTGAATCATCGAGAATTTGTTGCATTGCTTGAAGAAATTGAAAGTGAGTACGGAGAAATGATTTATTATAACGAGGTGAGGTGGTTAAGTCGAGGAGCTGTATTAAAACGGTTTTTTGATTTAATAAATGAAATCAAAATTTTCATGACTCAAAAAAATAAAACCATCGACGAGCTACATAATGATACATGGATAACAGATTTAGCATTTCTTGTTGAATTAACCGGCCATTTAAATATTCTCAATAAAGAGCTGCAAGAAAAGAATAAACTTATCACTGACATGAATGCTTGTATTAAAGCTTTTAAAGTTAAATTGCAATTATGGGAAACACAACTGGAATCAAAAAATTTCGTACATTTCCTACATCTTAAATCCTGCCCTATTGGCCTGATAGGCCGCTGTAGCCTAGTGGTCAGGCGCGCGGGTGCATAAGTACACGTGCCTTAAATGACCAGGGTTCAAGCCCGTGACTACTGAATACGGTGCTGTTTCTTGTATTCTGTCTGTCTTGTGAATTCCTCTGACCGTTTGGTCGTCCCGGAGTATAAACAGAAAATTTATTGATTTATTTATTTTATTTCAAATGAAAACTCTCAAGAATATGCAAGAAAAATAGCATTATTACAACAAGAATTTGAAGAAAGATTTAAAGATTTTAATGATTTGGAGTCCAATTTTACATTATTTTCATTACCACTAAAAACAAACGTGAATAACGCACCAGAAAATCTACAAATGGAGCTAATTAATTTACAGTGTGATATAAATCTTATTCAAAGATTTGAAGATACAGATTTGATTAACTTTTATTCGTACTTGTCAAAAGATAAATACCCTCAGTTACGAATTTTTGAAATAAGAATAATTGCTTTGTTTGGGAGTACATTTATATGTGAACAGTTTTCTTCACAGTTGAAAATTAATAAGTCTAAGAAAAGAACCCGATTGACCGATGAGCATCTACAATCCATGATGAAGATAGTTTCTAGTAATTTTTCTCCAAGGCTACAAACTTTATCAGAATCGAAACGCCATCAAGTGTCAAGTTGTAGTAAGAAATAAAGTAGTTTATAATTATTTACATACAAACGTGTATTTTTTCTGTATGTGTCGAAGAAAAATTTAATAAATAAAAGAAAGAGAATAGGTTGTCATTATTTATTCTCAAGTTTTGTCCCACTTGGAAAGTTTTCATAATTTGTTTATTTTTAGTTTAAGTTAAAAGTAAGTTATTTAGTGGTTAATTAGAATATTAGAATTATTTGAAATAAATGTCAGTCTGAAAATTTTATATTTAGCTGTCAATATGTTTGAATTACAAAGTGTAACCAACAGAAATTTCTTGCAGATACCAACCTTTAGATTTCAGATAGAAAATAAATATAAATTTGAATTTTTTCCTTTGCATTATTATTATTATTGTTAATGTATGTTTTGATAAATATTTAGTAAGTGATTGGGCATCTAAAGAAAACAGAAAAGAAAATTTAACTGAAAGAAAGAGTCTCATAATTTTAGCCAGGGAGAGAAGGAGAAAAATATAAGTTTGAGAAATAAAAAGTAAGTATAGAGAAAAACATTGTAGAAAATACAATTGAACATTATTGAAATAAATTTTCAATTAAACCATGTTCGAGGCAAATTAAATTTTAAAAGTAAAATTTCCAAACTGATTATAAACTTATACGCAACACACCACACACGCGCGCGCACGTCTCGCGTAACACCAGATTATAAAGCGGTGGTATCCATACATTAGGGGTAAGTACGGTGCAATATATATATATATATATATATATATATATATATATATTTTCACTCTCATTTTTTTTAAAAAAATTCCGCCCGTCAGCTGCTTTCAGATCGTGCATTTGGCCCACATGCAATTTGAGTTTGAGACCACTGGCTTACACACAACTGAAGTCCCTTCCTGTAAGAATATCTCTCTGCATCTAAAACCAGTCTTGTTGCATGCATTTTAACCCTTTTAAGCAAGCTGATATCTTTACTGAAATGAGATTTCCACACTTATTTATACAATATTCAAAAAGATCAGTATGACCACTTGTCTATACAGTAGGATAACTGCCTTCTTATCTCTAATGGAAAAATTTCTCTATACCATTTTGTTAATGGTATAGAGAAATTATCTTTAACATGGGGTTACAGTGACTCATACGCAGAACCTTACAAATTTACTAGCATTAAAGTTTCAGATCAGTTATATAAATCTTCAGAATAATGTTGTGGCAACATATATATCCTAGTAATGATTGTTATAAAAATATTATTTAATTATATATTATTTAAAATAACTTTGACATGAAACTAGTAATTCCATTAGTAATAATAATTAATGAAAATTACATATAACAAGTCCTTAGCAGAGAATCCATGAGGGACTCCTGCTCAAAACACCAGTCTACCTCGAGCACTGACCATTTATAACCTGGCTAATTGGTAGAAGACCGTCTTCTACCAGATGACCATCCCTTTACTTACTAGCAACCTACCCCAATATGACACCTTCAAATTATGCACGCAATGTTCATGTGAGACTGTGTCAAAAGCCTTTCTAAAATCTACGAAACATATCCAAGTTGTTATTCCTTGCATCACTGGCTTCTTAAAGGTGCAGAAATATTTCCCTAATTTCTCCAGTTCAGCTGAGTTAGGAGGAAAAACCTTCTTTAAGTAAAAATACTCAAGGCTTTTTTTTTTTTTAATTTTAATTAGTGTGTAATTCTATATCATAAATTGTAGCATAGAATATATTTGAAAATACATCATTAGTAAACATGCTAATGTATGGAAGAATCAGTATACAAAAAGATATCAATTTTAACATTACTCAAGGTGGACATAACAAATAACAAAGGCCAGTTACAACCAGGATAGATGAGAAGACTATTTAGAGTATCATAGTACTTACAAATCAACAAGATTTTTTTATAAAATCTTATGTCACATTATTAATAATGCACTGCACTGAATTTATTATACATACCTACAGTGGTACGTTCTTTGATAAGTTCTTGTCTCCTGGACTGCATTTCTTCACTCAAATTTCCAACCATTTTGTCAATAAAACTCTCTAAAACTAAAGATTTTGCTTCGCATTTAATTTTTGTACGGCAAACAGGACAATCATTTGCTTTTCTTGACTTCTTTTTCCACTGGGTAACACACCACGAACAGAATGTGTGAGAACAATTTAAAGTGGTTGGCTAAAGACAAAAACATAATCCTATAAATGAATACAGTATAGAAACAGAGGCAAAAAACATAACTTAATCATCTCTCTCTCTCTCTCTCTCTCTCTCTCTCTCTCTCAAACTTTCTTTCACTGTATAATCAAAGTATCACTGGCATTATTTTGTCTATATCTAAATAAATTGAATATATTTTAAGTTTAATTCTATAGTTATTGTTATAAATACTCTGGTGCTCAAAAGTTAAAAGACAAACGCAAAAATAAAAAATTAAGTTTTAAATACAAATAAAAATAGAACCAAGTGTTCATTTATGAAACAAAGCAATGTTTGACTCCTGAAACTCCTACAACAAGCAAATCAAGTAACTAGATAAAAATAGATAACTCAAAATTTGAGCAACCCAAGTATCAGTAATTCAAAATTAATTTTTTGATAAATAAATATCACATTGTCAGAGGTTCCCAAACTTTCTCGATTCACGGCACCCTTAGTGTCTCAGTAATTTTTTCACAGCACCCTTAATGTCACAGTAATTTTTTAATGGTGCCCCTAGATCAAAAGAAAAACCTAACAGTTCCGTTTATTAAGTAGTTAGGTCCAAACAACTTAAATGTTTATATCCTAACAACTTAGTAGCCATTTTAAAAAATAATAAACATAAACTGAAAGTAAAAATAATATTTTTATTTCATTCTTAAATAACCACAATCGCTAACTTATTTTCCCTTGAAATTTTAAAATATCCCATAGTGCCGCGGCACACAGTTTGGAAACTGAGGTATTATGTAATCAAACAATTATAACTATAATGATATAAGTAAAGTAATTATAAAAAATGCATGTGAGACAAAAGTTTAGAAGTGGATATAAGTTGATCGTTTTTAAGTAAGTAAAAAATTCAGCTAAATTAGCAAATAATACCTGGTAAATAAACCAAATAATAACCTGGTTGTAAATAAAGTTATTAAGGTTAGTAATAATGAAAATAATATATATTAGTTCAGAAAATAGTTCACACATAGGCAAAATGTAGAGAGCAAACTGGCTAACTTCCCAGATTTCAGTGCACTTTTGTGAGCAGATCTACAGTAAGTAATTGGAATATAAATATAGCCCTTCTCAGATTCACTTTCCTTTCTTATATATTTGCAGTGGGTGGAAACAAAATAATGGAAACACCTGTGATAAGAGCTACAAGTATGCACTAATATGGTACTGGATCACTATTTGCTTTTTAAAATGGCATGTATTCTGCATGGAATAGATTCAAATAAATCTTGAACTGCCTCAAGGGGAATTACTAACCTTCATATTTATTATTGCCAGACTTTGATGGTTTTCTCAGCCACTATTTTCAGATTACATCTTAATTTTCATTCTTGTATTTAATGTGCAGCACTTTTTAAATATTTCTCAATAGTGACATTTTCAGTCTTGCAAACTGCACATTTCCATTTTACAAGATTTAAAATTAATTAGGCCATTCTGCATGGAGAAACATTTCAAGCTCCTTGAGTGATGAATGTGGAGGAAATCTGCTTCTCATTCAACTCTCTAAATATACCAACAATGATCCGATAACATTTAAGTAGTAAGTAGTAGTAATGGCAAATGATGCAAGAAAGCAAGCTTATATAGCATCAGCAAAAAAAAAAAAAAAAACATACAAAGTTCACCCAACCATACCCCCCAAGAATAATCACCCACCCGCTGGCTGAAGGCAAACTTCCACACATCTATCCTGCAATCATCCTTCCTCAACTTGAATTTATACCCCCTCATCTGCGTAGTCCCAGCAAGTAGAAGCATGATCAATCAGATCTCCCCACAAGTGCCTAGTCTCGAGACGTTGCAATTTGCAGAACTGAAGCAGTTCTAGTTAAGAGCAGCCTTTTGTTCCATTCACCAGTCTGGTTGCCCTTCTCTGCAACCATTCCAGGAGATCTACATCCTTCCTAAAGTACAGCCTCCAGACCTGTGTACAGTACTCAAGATGATTACTAACCATAGCCTTATACAAAGGAATAGTCACCTCCTTATGCCTTCTAGCAAAGTTTCTGTATATCATTTACAAAACCCAGTGAGCTGTCCTGGCAGCATGTCTACACTGCTCAGAAAATTTCATGTCTGACTGCACAATTACCTCCAGTCTTTTTCATTCTCCATTACCCTGAGTGGACTACCACACAGTTGGTAAGTTAATTCTGGGGTTACTGCTACTCATATGCAGTACCTTGCATTTGTCAATGTTAAACTTCAACTGCCATTTCTCAATTTTCCTAGATCTTGTTGCAGTAGCTCACTCTGATGATTAACCACACTTCCAACCTTTGTATCATCTTCAAACTTGGACATTAAGCCTGATATACCTTCATCATATTACTGATAAATACTAAAAACAACAATAGGCCCAGCACTGACCCCTGGGGAACTTCACTAATAACCTTAGTCCACAAAGAGCAGTACCCATTGATAACTACTCTCTGTCTTCTTCCACTTAACCATTCCTTTATCAATAGCAGTAACCTGCCTTGGTGATTGTGTAAGCCACAGATTCTTAGTTCAGTTTCATGCTCCTCAAACCAACATTGGACACCTTTGGCTGTGTGTACTGGAACTTTACCATCTTGAACATGGAATCGTATGTGAGAAACAATGTTTGCACTGGCAGTTTCACCCATTCAGGGTGATGACATGATCTAAAGAATATCAAGATATTGCTGGCCCAAACCATTGTTGATCCTTCTCCATGTTTGACACTTAGCACAGGAGAGTCAAGGTGATGCACTTCCTTTTTCATTCAACAAACAAACTCTCCCTAATGTTTGAAAAACTGCGAATGATGATTCATCTGAAAATATGACATTTCCAATTATCAAGTGTCCAGTTTTTTGTACTCCTTGCATCCACTGCATCCTATTTCTAGCATTACTATCAATAACAAGTGGCTTGGCAGGAACTGCTCTGTCTTAAATTTCAGCTTTATGAAGTTCTCACTGAAACAGGATTACTGAAAGTCAGTTCTGCAGTTATTTTTGAGGCAGTAGTGTTACGTTTTTAGGCTACAATCCTTTTTAGTATCTGGTGGTCTCTTTCTGTTGGCTTTTGATTTTCTGCCACAATTCGTCCTATCACATTTTGTTCTTTCATACTGGTGAATGCAGACATTACTTTCGATACAGTTGCTCTGAATGCATAATACAAATCAGCAGCTTTAGTCACTGATGGCCCTGCTAAACATGCACCAACAATTTGACTTCTCTGGAATTTAGACAGGTTGACCATTTTCTTCATGTACCTTTTTATATCGCCTCTAGCATTCTTTTATCATCTTTCCTTCAGAGGAAAGATGATAAAAGATATACTACCTGCAAGAAACTAAGATGATAAAAGATATACTACCTGCATGATGTATTTATGTTCATAAATAAATCATTACAAAAACTACTACTTTCATATCAGATGGTTTCCATTAACTTCCCCCTTGAATATATATATATATACAGTGAAACTTCCCTTTAACGGACAGCCATGGGGAACGAAAATGTGTCCGTTAGAGAGAAGTGTCCGCTAACAAGTCTGAGGGAGAAAAAAAAAAAAGAAAGAAAAATCGTTAAACGTTTAATGTAAAATTAAATTAAAATATAAACAGATTTTGAACAATATTTTTGTAAATAATATACAATTACATACACAAGAGATAAAGAAAAATCGTTAAACATTTAATGTAAAATTCAATTAAATTATATACAGATTTTGCACAATATTTTTGTAAATAATATACATACAATTGTGCTATGCATATTATGACTTTATCTTAAGAAAAATACATACAGTAATCACTTATTTTCTTCTGCACCTTCTTCCGGCTGATAATTTTGTTTTCAACATTTGTTTGGAGTGAAGAAACCATCGAAAGTCCTTCAGTATCTTCTTCAGCGGCGAAAAATATTTTTAAACGATTGATTTGTATGAGCGCTTCTTCTATTTTCATCGGTGGTTCATCGTTAATATGTTCTTCGACATAATGACCTCCTTCCATTTCTTCATCCTCATGAGGAACTTCTTGAAAAATATCGATGTTAATGTCGTTGATATCTATAGCACCATCTTCTGTAGTGAGGTTCGAGTCTATATCTTTGTAGCCAGGGTCATTTGTAGCTGAAGTATCGTACATTATCAATAGATGAAGTTCTTGTTCTTCTTGGTGCTCCACATTGCTGTTCACAACTTCAATTTTTGCATTTGAGAAGCCAGACTTTACAAAACAGTTCACGACAGTTTGTTTTCTAATTGCGTTTACTGAAGAGGAAATCCATTGAATCGCATCTAGGATGCTGATTTTCTTTGCAAGGTCACTCGCACATGTTACATCGTTCATGTTTGCAATGAGGTGTAGGCATCTCCGTAGCCAGGTGGGAAGGAGCAGCAGTGCGTAGTACACTCTTCTTGATTAGACCGTGGTTCGAGCCCGTCACCACCAAATATGGAAGATGCGGAAAGGTCAGGGAATGACCACCGCATATCCCGGAGCAATATGGCCTTAGTTGCTAATGCTCCAAATAACAAACAACAACAGCAATGAGATGTCTTAAAACACGTTTTCTGTAGTGAAGTTTAAAATTTTTTATTATCCCTTGATCCAAGGGCTGACACTCTGCTGTTGTTGTTGTTGTTGTTTGGTTTTTTTTAGGAGCATTAGCAACTAAGGCCATATTGCTCCGGAATATGCGGTGGTCATTCCTTGACCTTTCCGCATCCTCCATATTTGGTGGTGACGGGCTCGAACCCCGGTCTAATCAAGAAGCGTGTGGTACGCACTGCTGCTCCTTCCCACCTGGCTACGGAGGCGCCGTGACACTCTGCAGATGTGTTTGGTGGCAGAAAAACGATTTGAATGTTGGACAATTCAATGTGCGGGTGAGATGCAGCATTATCCATGAAAAGAATAATTTTTCTGTTTTGACGAATCATGTTTTGGTTAAAGTGACTTATCCATTAGTTCATGATATCTCGTGTCATCCACGCTTTTTTATTAGACTTCCAATCAACATTCAAGATTCAACTTCATGCCCTTGAAACAACGAGGATTTTGTGGTTTTCCTATAACAAGAGGTTGTTGAAAGTCTCCCAGCATATTTGTACACAATAGTACAGTCAAGCGTTCCTTAGAAATTTTTCCGCCCTGGCACTTTTCGTTTTTCAGACTCATTGTTTTTTCAGGAAGAACTTTTAAAAACAACCCTGTTTCGTCACAGTTGTAAATAGCCTTAGCTTCAAAATCACGACATAAATCTTCCAATTTGACGGTCCACTCTGTTACAACCCCAGTATCAACAGATCCACCTTCACCACTTACGGTTTTCCAAGAAATTTTATGCCGAATTTTGAACTTGTCTAGCCATCCCACAGAAGCTTTGAACTCATTTACTCCCATAGATTTCGCAACCTCCAAAGCGTTTTCCCTAATAATAGGCACGTTTGCGACAAAACCACTCGTACGTAACATTGTCAATTTGAAGTCCAACAGTTTTCGGGAATGATTTTTGAACCTGATCATTTCCGTGTTGCCAAAATTGTTTGAGCAGTTCATTTTTTTTTTCTTTAGGATGTCGCTTACCTGTCTTTCCGATTTTGAATTTTGCAGCGAGAGTGTGAACACTATTTTTTTGCCGATCATACGCATTAATGAGTTCGACTTTATCTTTTAAAGTTAAATGTTTACGAGAAGACATTGTGCACTTCACACGACACTGAACAAAACTGAAAAACTGAAACGATGACCATATTCCCCCTCCCCCCCTTGCACACACCGAATTCATCAGAAGTTTTACACGTGCCTTAAAATTCTTGAAAAAGGGTTTAGAACCGCGATGTAAACCTTGATAAATTTCAGAGAATCGGAAATAGAAAATAAACACACGATTGAGGCAATACGTGGAAGAAAAGTTCCTAGAAAAAGGGCCGTAAGCTCGCCCGCTGTCCGTTACGGGGAGATCAAATTAAGTGCTAATCTAAACGAAACAGTGCAGATTGCCTGTCCGCGTCCGTTACAGAGAATGTCTGCTAGACAGAAGCTGCAAACACGTTAAAACCAATGGAGGTGAGTTGGGGAATTTGAAAATGTCCGTTGTAGAGAGATGTCCGTTAACGAGAGGTGTCCATTAGGAGAAGTTTCACTGTATATATAAAGCGTAGTATTTATATATCATTATAATTAATTCAATGTAGTAATTACAAGAAAATAATCAAGAAAAATTCATTAAAGCAAGGTCAGAATATATAATCCTAAACTAAATAAATATATTCAAAAACATCAATACCTGCACAAATAACTCTGAGCACACAGGACATATTAGTTCTGCTTCCATTACTTCCCCAAATTGACGAACAACTTCAGATCTTGCTTGATGCTCTTTATTCTCAGCTAGTTCAAGTTGATGTGAAAGCAATTTTGCCTGAGATTCTTTGCTAGCCAATTCCTATACATATCACAAATTTGTTTAATTAATAGCAACAACATGTTTAATCACAGAATAAAAATAATCTGCATTGGGCAATACTTTAAGCTATATATTTCTGGAAATTTTACCACAGGAGTATACTATCACCAACTATACAGTCATATACCTTTCTAGGATTATGAATTCCAGAAACTTCTAAAATATAGAATTTGGAGTGGTTTGTAAATTTTCAAAAAAAGAGTACTAGAAGATACACACATGGTTGCTCAGTTGTGTATGTGGAAAGTCATTATCTGAATACTGATTACCTAAATTGATTATCTGAAACAATTCATTTGAACCACCAACCACATGCATTGTGTATATATTAGTTAAAAAAAGCTGATTTTATTTTAACTGAAAATTGGCCATTGAGATATTTTCACAATGCACTGTGATGTCTGTCAGTTCTCCAATCATTTCACAATAATGATCATTTATAATAACACAAAACAACTGCAATTTTCACCTTCTGTGCTTGTGTTTCACTTACTCTAGTACTGATGCGACATGGCATTCACAAAATACACACTACAGATATGCAATTTAACCAGGGTGTATGCCAAGGTGCTAAGAAGAACAATAAGATTGGTTGGTGAACACAAAAAGGTTGAGAAAGACTTCAAGTATTTAAGTAAATAAACTAAATGATAATGGCATAATTACTCTGTGCAAGAGAGATATAAATTTAAATTTAAAAATGACAATTGCAGGGTAGATGTGCAGAAATTTGCCTTCAATCAGAGGGCAATGATTGTTTGAATAAACTTCTCCACAGCGTTGTGAAAAGAGGAAGTTTGGATAAATTTAAAGGATTAGACAAATTACTGGAAGGGATGATGTGTAGATGGTAAAGTTCCCCACTGCACCCATATGATGCTTTATACTCTTGCTACCCTGTATACTATTTTGACAATACTAATCTTATTGTTGAATGTAAAACAAAAGATCATTTATTTTTCTGTTTTTACTTCTTTTAATTTGATATGTAAGTTTATTTGTTTCTTATTATGCACCACTGAAGTAAGATCTGTAGAGCTGACCTGTAATATAAAGCCTATATCATTTCTAAATTAAATTTGCATTCCTTTATACTTTGTATATGCAGCATGGTGCCTGCATACTATACAAAGCAAAAGTTATAACGAATTTTGAAATTTTAGGCTTTATGTAAAAATGCAGGTGTTCAACTCGGATGTGAAAGATGAATATTGCGAAAATAGACAAATACTGCACATTTGTAACTTAATAAAAGACAGAGTTTCTGCAGTATTCATCTGAACAGGGCCATTTATGTTACATATGAATTGTGGTCACTTAATGACTACAATTCAGTTTCAGAAATGGGGTAGATATCAGCCATTCCTTTCACATCAGACTTGAAACCAAATCCTAAAGTGGATTCAGAAATCACCATCAAATAGCAAATTAATTTAATACACTGAATGTACAAATGTATACTGGATGTACGAATTTTATTTCCTACATCATAGGGATCAATAAACAATTATTTTGTGAATTTCACAAAAAGTAGAATTTTCTTTTTGTATAATTTAAGTATTTTCATATTTGCCCATAATAAAGAAAAGCATCATTTTTAACATAATGGCAGCCCAACTAGCATTAATACAAAAATCAAATGAAAAAAACTTAACTCACATTTAATAACTTTTCTTGCTCTTTCATTAACTTCTCTTTTGCCTCCTTATCTTTCTCAGTTAACTCTTCCAATTTTTGTTCCACTAAAAATTTTTCTTCTATCAATACCATCTGCTGAACAACCAAATATTCTCTTAATTGTTCTTCTTTTGCAGCTAGTGTTTCCTCATAATTTTTTTTCAGTTCGGTTTCTATTTGCTCTCTCTCATTTATTATAATTTCCTGTTTAAAAATTTTGATAATGAAAAAAATTAGCAAACAATTAGTATAAGCACTTCATTATGAATTACTTCATTGTGAATAAATTATTTGGAATTGTTTGATGCAAAAAATAAAATTAAAATGATTTTCAGTCATATTTGGCTTTTTCAGTCAGCTATTAAAAGAAATGCCAGTATTTATAACTAATCTTTTATGGAGTGTGTAAAATTGTGTGTTTGCAATTTACTGTTCTGTTATTTCCACATGATTAATTTTTCATTAAAATTAGCCCAGAAACCTTTAGATTTTTTATAATCCTCCACCCCCCCCCCCACACCCCATTCAACTTATGTTTTTACGGTTGCAGTAAATAACACTACCATTAATTTAACCTTTTCATATCAACTTTCTATTAATTTATTCATATCCTCATTTTTGTTTGTCCTTTCACCATTTCAACTAATCTAAATCTTATCTTCCTATTAGTGCCACAATTAAATAGGCTACTAGTGACTATAATAATCAGCTCAGAAAAGGCACACTTTAAGTTAAAATGATATATAGGTATTACTCATCAATCACAACTTTTCCTAACTGCAGCTTCATTTATTTACAGTTATTCTCTCCAGGTTCATCTTTTGCACACCAAGTTTTGCAAAAAATAAACAGGCACAGTGAGACAATGTTCAATAAATTATGTGATGAGTTGCAAATTTTTGACCTTAACTTGAATTCAACCAATCATCTCTCCATAATGAGCTGCCCAAACTTGAGAAAATAATTATTCTAGTAACCAACCACATGAAACATGTATCACCAAAACCATCCTGAACCAGCCACCAACAAGATTATGTTATCAATCATATCACTGCTTACCTCCATGCTAATCAACACCACAATTGTTTGTACCAAGATAGCCTTGGAAAACAAACACCCTCAGCAGGACAGCGATCAACTCCAAACATTTTCAGCATCCTCTCCCTTGCAGCAACAAATAATGATTATTAGTATTAATATCAAAAATGGAAAAATTATGCAAAAAACTTAAATCTTGTGTAGAGGTCATATGAGAATTCTAATGAAATACAAAGTTGATTGTCATATCTTATCTTTTAATATATATTTTCATTAGGGGGGGGGGGGAAATCTCTTCTACAGACAATGAATTTAAAAGGGATAAGAAACATCAAAGTTGGGCAGGGTTACCTGGTAGGTGTTGTTTTGTGATGAAAGTATAATGCCTTATTTTGAAATGTCTGTTTTGTGACAAAAGTTCATTTCATGGATTATTTTGGCATATTGATTACTTTGGTCCTAATATGCCAGTTCACATGATGTGGCCATAATGCACTATTTAATGTCCCTTGATAGCAGGAATTTTCTGTAATTATATAAAAATAACCAATAAACCATAATAATTTTGCTTTTAATGTGAAGTTCAGTGTTTTGCTCAACTGTATATCACAAAATGGGCTGGATGCTTGGTTTCTATGTTTAGTGAGCACTGGCTTCTCTGGCTACAATGTAGCAAGACTCTAGTGTTTACAGATTCTGGAGACATCTGATACCAGCAGCAGCCAGGTTTTGTTGAAATGTGGCAAGGGACAATCTACTGCTCATGGTATGTTTCCTGTTGTCTTAAAGTATACACTTCTGACTCACATCCAAAAAGAAATGAGGGGGGTTTGCTTAAGGTATCCCCAAATCAGACAGTAATGATTCAGTCTCCTCTAATTTTTAAAAGTACTGTCTTGCCGTCACCTATTATAAACTGTGTCTGTTATTAGTTGGAAACGCAGATAACAGGCACCTATTGAAACATTAAGACAATTTTATTAAGTTTATTTCAGTACGTACATACTGAAATATACATACGTACTCCTCAAAGAGTTAAGTAAATACAATTTTCAGAGCCCATCATAACAGCTTATTATACTATTTTATGATAACATAATACAGAAAAAATTTTTGAAAATAATAAATACTTAAAAGTATTTATTAACCAATTTAAAAGTGATTCTGGAATCATAAAATGAAACAATAAGATTACCTGCTTTTCTTTATTACATTTCTGCAATTCTTCTTCTTTTTCTTGGAGTTTTTTAGAGAGGTCTTCTTGTAATTTCTCTTTTTGTAAAAGTTGATTTTGCAAATCTCTTAACTTTATCTGTAGATTCCGAAGACTGTCCACATTACTTAAATTAAAACTATCAGTACAGAAAGTTTTATGTGAAGAACAATGTGCATTTTGAATACCCACAATTCTCTGGGAGGAATCTGTACTGTATAAATTTCCACTAATCACATTTGATAACATAGTACTTTTAGGTTCACTAGTAAATATATCTGTACATTCACCTGAAGGCACATGTGAGTTAATAACATTAAAGTTGTCAAATGGTTTCTCATTTATATTGGTGGAAATTTCTGTTGAAAGAATTTCTTCCTTAAAAAAAAAAAAAAAGAAAAAAAGGTTAACTAAGCAAAAATTGTAAAGCATTAGAAATACTTTTAACAAGAAAACTGTTCAAATACAAACCATAATATTTTCAATAATTCTGACAATTTGTGAGTCTAACTAGTCAAATTCTTCTAACCCTGATACTGATGGTTAAAATTAGCAACACTGATATTGCAATTATCACTGACCAGCAAGGAGATTTTAGGCTCAAGCTCTTCAGCAGAAACCCAAATTCACATCCTTATTATCTCTGTTAATGAATTCCTAACTGCTCTGAGGACATGCGTCTTTCAACCAGGATATAACAAATTAATTCAATTACGGCAAATCATTCAAATAATAAACTTTTACTAATTATTAATAATTTGATTCATTTGATTATGGAAAATCATTTAATTAGGACAAATCATTTCATTACACTCATATTTCAAATGATTAGTTAACTATACACACTGGCCAAAAAAGTACAAACCTTCATAATAAAACAGTCACAAACAAAAGAAATGCAAATAAATGCACACAGATGCAAAGAAAACTGTGATGTGAGGTAATGGAGTGTAGCCTCATTGAGTATAAAGATTGCAGAGGCTTTTCAACTGCAGTAATTTGAAGCCAGAATGGAGAAAATGCATGCTTCTCTTTTAGACTTTGAAAAGGTCCTTTTGTGGGTGTATGCTTAGCAGAAGCCACAAGAAATGAAAGCCATAACTGGTTTCTCAAACACATCTATCTCAAATGTTTTTAATGATTGGAAAACAAGTGGTTCTTCCACATCTCAAAGGCATAAATGTGGCAGAAAAACAATACTTCAAGAGCAAAGCTTTCATATTCTAAGGAGGACTGTATGGAAGGACATCCAGCATGCAGCAAATAATATCTGAACACAAATTGGAGCAGTGTGGCACATTATGGGCAAGTTTCTGCTATGGATAAAGAGATGGTTAAGTAGGAAAAGAGAGAGAATGGTAATCAATGGACACTGCTCTTTATGTACTAATGTTATTAGTGGAGTCCCTCAAGGTTCGGTGTTGGGCCCATTGTTGTTTTCTATATTTATCAATGATATTGATTAAGGCATATCAAGCTTAATGTCAGAGTTTGCAGATGATACAAAGGTTGGCAGGGTGGTTAATGACAGTATGCTACTGTAACAGGATTTAGAAAAGTTATGCAGATGTACTGAGAAATAGCAACTGAAGTTTAACATTGACAAATGCAAAGTACTGCATATGGGTAGCAGTAACCCCAGAGAAATATACCAACTGGGTGGTGATATACTTGGGGTAGTGGAGAATGAAAGAGACTTAGGGGTAATTGTGCAGTCAGATATGAAGTTTTCTGAGCAGTGCAGACAGGCTACCAGAGTAGATCATGGGGTCTTGTCAATGATATACAGGAATTTTGTGAGCAGGGATAAGGAGGTGATTATCCTATTGTATAAGGTAATGGTTAGGCCACACCTTCAGTGCTACATACAGGTCTGGAAGCTTCATTTTAGGAAGGATGTAGAGTTGCTAGAATGAGTAGAGAAGGGCAACAAGACTGGTGAAGGGAACAAAGGGGTGCTCTTATGAAGAAAGGCTTAAGTTCTGCAAATTGCAGCATCTAGAGAGTAGGCACCTGCGAGGCGATCTGATTGAGATGCATAAGGCCTTGAATGGATTGAGCAGGCTCAATGCTGATGGGATTCTTCCTCTTGCTCAGATTATAAACCTGAGGAGGCATAGATTCAAACTGAGGAAAGACAGTTGTAGAATAGATGTGCAGAAGTTTGCCTTTAGCCAGAAGGTAGTTGACTGCTGGAATGAACTTCCATCTGTTGTTGTGGAAGTTGATAGCTTAAATAAATTCAAGGCAGAACTAGACAAAAATTTGGAACGAACAGATCAGTGATACTGTATAAGCTTGCTTTCTTGCATCATGTATCTCTACTGATGCTAATGCCATCAGTAAGTGGTCAGTATCTTATACAGCACAGAAACTGATAACCTAATAACAACTAGTAATTACTCAAAGAAGACTATCATTTTTAAAATATCAGGTATTTTCTTAATAGCATAATTATTAGTTTCCTGAATTATATTTTCAAAAAATGCATCATCACAAAAAAAACTGAAATAACTCTGCATAAACTGACAGGTTTATCATTTGTCCATATTTGTACACTGGAAAATATATGGCCTTTCATCATCACTTGATTCTTGCTCTCGGTCAACTCTGCTTCCAACACAATGCAAATAGTGTATTACTAATTTAACAAAGAGCTAGAGAAACAGTTAATAGATGGCAACAGGTGTCTTGTAAATGCTAGATATATGCACTTAAATAATTACCTGTTATATGTTCAATATCTTATCAATAAGAAAAATATGTGCTGTTTATATATCTAACCACAGAGGAAAATGTGCAGTTTTTATAAGTTAGTACCAATCTAAAAAAGGTTCAAATATTTTATTATTTTTTAAACTTTTACTGGTGAAATAATGGGCACTTCAACCTTCATGGAGTGCAATCTGCCTCTAATTTCTTAAGAGTTACAGATTATTTTCAGGCATTTCATGGTACTTCCCGTACTACTTTTTCAGTGACTGTAAAGCCAGTATAACTGGTAAATTGCTGTGACTTACATAGAGTTATTAATTTCATTAAAACATTTTTTAATTGTTAATATTTGGCCTTTAGTAATTATGTGTAACAGATCCTGAGTTAGTCAATGCATAGCTATTAGTAAATGTGCTAAAGATTAATTTTAGTGGTTTAAATAATTTTTAAATCAGTTATTACTTTAGTTAATAAGATTAAATTTGATAAAATTAAGTAAATAGATAGCCATGAATACTTACATTCCTGTCATGTTGTCCTTATAACACCATCAGCCTCACACACAATACAGTGGTTTACAACTACAATAGAGAGCTGATAATATGAACTAATTGAGATTGGGGGTAGTTCAGAATTCCGATTTGTTCGAATTTTTGAACTTATCAAAAATACTGTTCTGGAGACTAAAAAAAAATAAAAAAATAAAAAAATAACACATATGTATAGGCTGTTAACAAAAATAATTACTTTTTTTGCTGCATCATTTTCAAACTTTGTTTCTTAAGAGTTACAAATTATTCTCAAAGAGTAAGCTAGATCTTTCACTCTTTTCAGCAAAAGTAGCTGAGTTGGACAGCATTCAGTTTGTTGATCATCTGTTGATTCATCATTCAGTTTGTTTGTCAATTTTCATGTATCATTTAACTTCATTAAAAAGTAATAAAAGTGTAAATTGGTGCTTTATATCTTCATTTTTATAGCGTGTGGATAATATTTCTCAGATTTTCGCTTATTAGAATTGCCATTTAATAGAATCAAAATTCAATTCACAAATGTGATCACAATAACTGCCGCTTACCGTAATTAATTTATGGCACCAGCATAAAAAAATAAAATAAATAAATGCTGGCTCATTCAGATTAGTATTAATATTACTGATGTTTTGAATTATTGATGCTCTACTGTAATTACATTTATGTTCTACACTGTACTTTCAAAGTAAAATCTTTTTGAATCAAAATTCAGGTTAGGGTCTACTGGGAAAAATCAGAGTTTGTAGCTGGGGGTGAGGATATTGAGAGTGAGAAAATAAGCATTTCAGTGTGGTCGAATTGGACACCTGTTTGGTAGCTAATCTTTGTGAGCATCTTAATTGTGTAGGTGGGTTCAAGATTACATTAAAAGGGAGATGAATGGGAGTTCTTTCTTTGAGGTATAATTGTTATGGTTTCTATTTTGTTTTTCATCTGTTCTAATAATCTGCTCTTGAAAATATGCATATGGTTAATCTGCATGCCTGTTTAGTTAATATTGTTGGTTATGCCAATAATGAAGGAATCTGTATAGTTAGCATTTCTTCTACCTGTCAGTGGTTAGAACAGAAGTGTTGTTGAAATCCCATTGGTGATACTCGAAAAGGTGTGGAATGCAGGATCTGCTTTTGTTATTGGAGAATGGGCTATGTCATATTTGCGTTCTTTAATAAGTAACCATAATTTACCAGTTATGCTTACTTTAAAGTCACTGACGAAGTGGTGCAGGAAGAACCACAAAATATCTCAGAATAATCTGCGATTTTTTAAGAAATTAAAAAGAGATTACACTCTACACAGATTGAAGTGTGGAGTAAGGATTTCAGTCTCATAATTTCACCAATTTCCATTTCTTGATATATCTGTGCACCATGCCGCTAAAAGAATATATAAAAAATTTTATTACCTCTCCATGTACTTTAAATTCAGGCCTTAGAAATGACTTAGCTGTTATATGTCCTAACATTACATACTTAAAGCAGAAATCTGTCACATCAGGAGGCCCTAGATATATCATATCTCCATCTTGTAAAATTTGTAACTCATGGGGTTGCAGATGCCTCATGTTCACATATACACCATTTAGGCTCTAAAAAAAAAATTTTTTTTTCAAATTATGTCAAAAACTTAAGACAAAATGCACATTTATTTTATGTCACAGAAGTGTCTGGAACATGCTTTCTAATTTAAAAGAACTATTTACAAAATATGTAATTTTATTACTCTTTAATACAATAGCATCTTTAATCATTAAGCTCCCATTTGGGAGCATGCCTTTCTTATGCTTACATTTTTGCTAATGATTTACACTTTTAAATAGTATAAGTATGTACAGTCAGTTCTGCTATAACACGCATTTTGGCAACGCAAATTTGCTCTAACGCGACTGATATATTAGGGAACAATGCAAGCATAAAGGGATTTTCGCGATACCACATGCACGATTTCTTCTGCGAGTAACACCAGGTGAATGCAAAACCTGGCACAAAACTGAACGTAGTGACCTGCACAGCAATATATACAAGTTTACGAAGCTTAAAAAATAAGTATTTTGCATCTACATTCACACATGAGGAGTTATTAAGGAAGGAAAATGCCAGAAGTTTATCAAATTGTAACAGGGTGCTTAATTATTTTGTAATATCTGAGAGCAAAGTGGAGGAGAAATTGAAGTTAAACATAAGAAAAGCACCTGGGGTGGATGGAATCTATCCAGTTATATTAAAGGAGGTGGCAAAGGAACTAAGCAAACCTTTAGCCATAATTATGAGAGCATCCTTGGACTCAAGGGAAGTCCCCCACAGATTGTAGATGTGCAAATGTATCCCCAATTCACAAAGGGTGACACAAGTAATTACAGACCAGTTAGTTTAACTTCTGTTCTGGGTAAAATAAAATAGTCATCTAGTCTTGTCATCTAGACAAGACTGAAGCAATAATTCAGACAGCATGGGTTTGTTAAGGGTAAGTCTTATCTGACAAATTTGACTGGATACTATGATGTGGTTACAAAGGAACTGGATGCAAAAAATAATTTTGATATCATATACTTGGATTTCAGGAAAGTTTTTGACACTGTTAAACATGGAAGACTACTGTACAAATTGGAGCAGAACGGTATTATGGGTAAGTTGCTACAATGGATAATAGGGTGGTTGAGTGGGAGAAGACAGAGTGGTAATCAATGGATGCTGCTTCTTCGTGGACTAATGTTATTAGTGGAGTCCCACAGGGTTCGGTGTTGGGCCCACTGTTGTTTTGTATATTTAGCATTGATATTGATGAAGGTATATCAGGCTTAGTGTCAAAGTTTGCAGATGATACAAAGGTTGACAGGGCTGTTAATAACAGTAATAGCAGTGTGCTATGGCAACAGGATCTAGAAAATTTGGGCAGATGGGCTGAGAAGTGGCAATTGAAGTTTAACATTGACAAATTCAAAGTCCTGCATATGGGTAGAAGTAATCCCACAGGAACATACCAACTGTGTGGTATTACGCTTAGGGTGGTAGAAAATGAAAGACCTGGGAGTAATTGTGCAGTCAGATATGAAGTTTTCTGAGCAATGCAGACAGGCTGCAAGAGCAGGTCATGGGGTTTTGTCAATGATATACAGGAATTTTGCTAGCGAGGAAAAGGTGATTATCCCTTTGTATAAGGCAATGGTCAGGCCATGCCTTGAGCACTGCATACAGGTCTGGAAGCCTCATTTTAGGAAGGATGTAGATTTGCTTGAGCCTATACAGAGAAGAGCAACAAGATTGGTGAGGGGAACAAAGGGGTCCTCTTACCAAGAGAGGCTTAAGTTCTGCAAATTGCAGCAGCTGGAGACTAGGCACCTGCGAAGTGATCTGATTGAGGTGTGTATAAGGCGAATGGATTGAACACTCTGAATTTTTCTGCTTGCTCAGATTATGAATCGAAGGAGGCATAAATTCAAATTGAGGAAAGACAGTTGTAGAATAAATGTGCGGAAATTTGCCTTTAGCCAGCGGATGGTTAATTGCTGGAACAAACTTCCATCTGTCATTGTGGAAGTTGATAGCTTAAATAAATTCAAAAAGAAACTGGACAAACATTTAGAGGGAATGGTTGTGTGAATTTTTTTTTTTTTTGGCTGATGCTACATAAGCTCATATGCTTGGTTTCTTGAATCACATGCCTCTATTACTATTATTACTATGTCAAATGTATGACAGCTATATTTCCCATTTAATGTAGTTGTATTGATCGGAGACACACTGTTGTCATTCGCTGTATTCACAAGATATTGTAGGCCAACTCATGTTTTCAGGAGCTCACACTTTTCAGTTCAAATAGAAATTTCATGAAGGGTGATAGCGTGAGCAGAGGAGTACATTTCTGGAGGTCATTACCACAAAACAATAAAAACAATTTGCAGTTCCAGTTTATTGGGCTTTTCTGTAGTGCAATCTAATTATAAACGGGTAGTAAACTCAATCATATTGCATTTGTTAAAATACCGATAGCTGGAATTCTTTGTTTTTATGATGAAATGTGTTTCCCCCTTCCATGAAATCTTCAATCATATAAGAAACATGAATAAATTTTCAGAATCTTCTGTTCATTCCTATTTTTAATCCACAAAAATAGTTACTGCATACCTCACTTATGATATTTGTGGGTGCAGTGTTCATCGTTATTGATTACTTATCTTTTTTAATGTTTTAAATTTTACAATCCAAAAAAAAAGTCAGTGAACAGAATTACTATGTATATATTACAGTGCTATATTTACTGTTATATTTATTTATTTATTAAAAATTTAAGATGTTTAAACCTCTGTTAGCAATTTTATTGGATTTTGTAATTTGTTTAGTGTTTTACTTACCACACTGAACATTTTTTTTAAGTGCTCTGCCCTTATCCCTATTTTTCCGTAAGCCCTGCTTATTTTTAATGCGCAAAATTCCATAATGCGGAGATTGTTAGGAACACATGTACCGTGTTATAGCAAAACTGACTGTATTATTCAAAAATCTAAATAGTGTAAAGGTGAAATAATTTATTTTGCTTTAATAAAATCATTTATCCCAATAGAATAAAAAAAAAAAAATGCCACTGGTATGTCACTGAAAAAAATTATACCATACATTACATAGACAAATGGGCACCTCCGTAGCCAGATAGGCAAGAGCAGCAGTGCATAGCACCCGCTTCTTGATTAGGCCGGGGTTCGAGCCCGTGACCACCAAATACGGAAAGGTCAGGGAATGACCACCGCATATCCCCGGAGAAATATGGCCTTAGCTGCTAATGCTCCTAAAAACCAAATAACAACAAAGACAAATAAAAGAAAACTGCTCTGCTAAACTGCTTTAATATTCATGAGACTCCAAGCATGATAGAATCAAAAAGCATCTTGGACTTTAGTATAACAACCCCCCCCTCAAGAAAATTTATTTTTCGACTGCACAAAACAGACAAACTAATCTTCAGAACACAGTTTAAGGAATAATACATCAATTTTAGTACAGAACTAAAAATTGTAAAAATTTCTGCATTCAGTTTGTCTTGGGGACACTTTGATCTTTCCAGAAACTGACAATGACTTCAAGGTTTCTTGTTATTGTGATTAAGGTATAATGATGCTACAGTTTCAATGGCCGCATCATGCCTGTTCATGTGCTATTGAAAGAAAGAAGTATAAGGATTAATTAAAAACAATCATATAAATGAATATGTTTCAATCAGGTAACTTAAGAATTAAGCTAGTACTGTTTCCTATGAGGTGACAGTGCTAACTGCACAGATAAATTTGACAAGGTGCAAAGGCTAAAGATTAAATATAATAAGAGGGTATAATCCTCTCAGTTTGGCAGTACAAGCAGTCTATCAGGATGTGTTTCACAGTTCACAAAGAATAATAGGATAATCATGAGAAGAAAGATGCAAGGGTGTGATCAATCAGTGTTCTGGCAAGAACAACTTTTTCCCATGAATTCTTTTGAAGACTAGAATTCCATATTTGTGACTCATGTTTAGCCTAGAATTCCATATTTGTGACTCATGATGCAAAGAAGCCTGAGGCTTATGCTGCACCAGCCAAAAAAAAAAATTCACGAGTTACCCTGAGTGAGAGAGAGAGAGAGACAGCAAGAGTCAGAAGTAGAAAGGAATCACCAAAAAACAGAAGAATGAAGATATCCAGCTAAGAACCCTGGGTTTGCCAAGCCCATACTCACCTGGAGTATTTCAAGTACATTTCCAATAATGTGTCCTTTTATGTATGAATTGTCCTGAACTTTTTCTGGTATGTGCTGCCATCTCTTATCTAGTTTTTCAAACGCTTTTTTTTGTGTTGCCATTTATAAAAACAGTGTATACCATATACACTGTGGTATACACTGTAACCTAGTACTAAATTTAAGGTGCACAAAACCTTTGTTTTGTGTTTAAGTGGATATTTTCTTTCATGCACTACTTGACTGCTTACTTGGACTTGGTACATTATTCATGTCAACATGTTTACCACTAAAGGCTGGCCTCTGTGGCCAGCCTTTAGTGGTAAACATGTTTTCTCATGAAAAACAATTAAGTCCCAAAACAGCTATCACAATGGCACCTTAATTCACCTTTTTGGTGATGTTATTTATAAAAAAACAATATTAGCAATTTAAATCAACTCAGTCTTTTTAGGACTGAGTTTAAATCAACTCAGTCCTGAGTTGATTTAAACTCAGGCTTCAAAGCTTGGACTTGAACAACTGCTCACATTAAAGTTAAACTGCTCACATTAAAGACAAACCTGTTATCCGGAAACCCATTATAAACAACACAGTCATCCAGTTGGCAATTTGATATCCATCAAAGAAATTAAATAGGAGCAAGGCCACAGCTAGTGGCTTTGAAATTGTATGATTAGTAAATTCAGTTTTAGTTTCTAATCAGAAATCTGAATTTTTGAGAATTTCAGCTTTTTTAATGCAAAATTTATGAGGTTTTACTGTGCATATGTGTGCAGACACACATTATATACGTATTTTTTGTTGTTGTTTTCAATTTCCCTATCCTACTACTCACAATTTAATTTCACTAAATATAGTATAAAATACATACAACAAAAAATATATTACTTTGTAACAGATTTTTATATATTTTAGATGCTTATCTTTACATATTCCTTGTGAATCCCTACTTAAAGTTTTACACGCATTAAAACAAACTGATATACATGGTTTAATATTTAAACAATGTACATAAATTATGAAAGGATCTCAAGATGCAAGATAACAAAGTGGTATCAAAAGATGACCAGCAGGTAGCAAAATGTGCACAGGTTAAACAACTTCATAGATTTAATAGCATCATAAGTGTTTTCAAATTACATGGTAATGTTCTCACAAAATTTCTAAGACCTGTTTCCATTTCGAAAACTAGTCATTTCTGATTCGTTCCCACTTTGTCATTCTGGAAAGAATTTTCTCATCCACATTCTTTATACTGTTCCTTCTTTTCTTTGTTAGTATACTAATTTCAACAAAAACTGCACATTCAACTAGCATCTCTCATCATCCACTTGAAACCAAATACAGTGGCGGGAAAAAAAACTGCAACACCTTAAAAAAAGTAACATTTGTAGAGAAATGTATAAGATACTGTTTGATTAGTCATTTTGTTTGTTGCAAAGGTATTGCATCATATAACACTTCTATTGCATCAGACAGTAATTGCAAGTTGTTGCATCAGCCATTTCTATAAATATGGCGTTGGAAGGGTATACAAGCTCATTAGTATCCTGTTTTGCGGCGGTGTAAGCATGGCTCCATATGTTCAGTTGACACCAAGAAAAAAAAAAAAAGTGTGGCTGTTGCTCTGTCCCAGGAAGGGCTTTCTATGTGTGCTATCACTGATAAAATAGGCTGCCACCAGTCAACAGTATCCTGGGTGCTGAAATTCAAGCGTAAAACCGGTGATGTGAAAAGAAGACCTGGATCAGGCCACAAGAGAGTGACTATGCCTTCCCAAGATCGATATTTGAAATGGCTATGCTTTCATAATCACCATGCTAGTACTCCTAATCTAAAACTGGACTTTGAGATGGCCTCTGGTGTTGAAACAAGTGCACGAACTATCCAAAGACAGCTTTCAGAATGTAGTCTGCATGCCTATTGGCCCAAGAAGCCTTTGTTGACCCAACAAATGAGAAAGAAGAGACTTGCTTGGGCTAAAACGCATGTTTCATGGACAAAAGAGCAATGGGGGATCGTCATCTTTTCTGATGAATCGAAATTCAACCTACATGGCTCAGATGGGAAGCAATATGTCAGAAGACGAAAATCAGAGGCATACCATCCTGACTGCATAACACCAACTGTAAAGTTGACCACTGGTCAGATGGTCTGGGGATGCATAACAAGCAAATGGGTGGGGCGAATTAAGTTTATTAATGGAACGGTGAATGCAGAAACCTACACTGCTATCTTGGAGGAGTGCCTGAAACTCGTTATTAGGATCACCAAACAGATGCCCAAAACTGCATTTTTCAACAGGACTCAGCACCTTGCCACACAGCTAAATTGGTAAGTTTTATGCTATTTAGATTTAATGATGAGTTTGTCTTCTTGTCTCACAAGCTTAAAACATACTTACACCAATGTTTTCCCTCGTTTTTCTCCCTTAAGGTGCAGTCATACCTCAGAAATGCTGGCATTACAGGGTTGGACTGGCCCGGGAACAGTGTAAATTTGAACCCTATTTAAAATTGCTGGTACATAGTGTAGTCTAAAATTGCTCAGAAGAAGCCAACAAGTAAGATTTAGCTGTAGAAGAGCACTGTAAGGGTGTGGTATCACAAAAGTGGGCAACCATATATCAGAAGTTGATTAACTCTATGCCAGGTCATTGCAGCTCGAGGAAGAACAACAAAATATTGAGGACTTATTTTGCTGATTTACAGTACGTAATACTATTACGTTAACTTGCCATTTCAGTTTGTACACGTAAATGCAATAAAATGTATGCTTGGTTGTAATGATTGCCATTTGCATGATTTCTCATATTTACATTAATTACGCATTTTATCCTTTGGGAAGATATTTATGGCAATTAGGTATATCACATGGAGTCTTTTTATTCGATTTCATTCACAGAGATATATATCCCTTCTAACAAATGCATTTCGAACATTCCTGCAACCCACAATGCAGCGCAAAACACATTATTTGCAAAATTCACAAGTGATGCAGTTATTTGTCCATCACTGTAAATGCTATCAATGCAGACTGAGTGACAAAAGTTGTACAACATGCTATACATGTTTTGTAACATGTATAGCATGTCAGTACGTTACAGCTTGTAATGTACTAATATTACTAAAAATGTGTAAACTACCATGTAACAGTTGATGTTTAGTGTAAATCTACCTATAATAATGATGTGACAACCACATCGACCTGTTGATGAGCTGGTCATATATACAGTTGCTTTAATATTTTTAGCATAAATATGCAGTGAACCAACTTTGAACCTTGCATGTTTTAAACTGACTTTACTACTATCCTGGGAGCAACTACCTCAAGGAACTTTTACATTTCAAAATACATTTCAAAAGTTAGCAGATTTCATTTCTGAGGCAATTCATTTCTGATTTCATTTCTGAGGTAAAATGAGGTTTCATTTCTGATTTCATTTCTGAGGTAAAATGAGGTTTCTCAGAATGAAATTTCATTTCATTCTGAGGTCAGATTTCATTTCTGAGGTAAAATGAGGCAATTTCATTTTACTTACCTTACTGTCTTTAACATACCACCTGTTGTCCATGCATTTGAAGATAGCATGACATCGAGAAACATTCCTTGACCGAATCTGAATTGATGCTTCATTATCTCTTCCAACTGTTACCTACAAAAGTAATTGTTTTGTCATGAAATATTAACTGAAAGCAGAATAATTTACTGTTATATACCTTTACTGTTATAACTAATAAATAGGTCTTTTAATAAATCAGGCCATCCAATAAATTAGGCTTTCCCCAGCTTTTTTTGAAAACAAAAACTTGCAAATGTGATCTCTCGTTTTGTGAGGCAAGGACTCAATGAGTTGCTTTAGTGCTGTATTACAAACCGATACCGTTTCAAAATTTTATACAATAACCAAAGTTATTTGGCCTAGTGAATATTAATAAAAAGTACCTTGTCCTTTTTTGTCTTCAGCATATACAGTTTATGTAAACAGTTTTGCTCTAACAGATACAACACTACAGGCACACAAAAAAGTTATAGTCTTATGCCTCACAGCAGCATGAAATCCACCTTTTAAGAGTTGCCTGGTATCACATTGCTTTTAAGTATATATGTGGCATCACCACAAGATCAGTCTACTCTTTGTTTAAAAGGTGAAACACTGCTGTTTAGCACATGTTCTATATTATGCCTACCCAGACTGCCAGACCATCTCTGTGCACTGATAAAAGCCTTGTCAATCAATTCGGCCCTGGAGAGATTGTGCAAGGCTCAAGGAGTAGAATTTTTCTCAGCCTGGTCTGTACTTGTTAACAGGAGAGACTGCTTCTACAGGGATGAGAATCAAATCTTAAATAGAAAGGGTGCAAGAATATTTGCTGATGCTATTGAGGCAGAGTTGGGTGGGTCGGAAAACTGCTAGCTTGGGGGCATACATGGATTAATAGATTAACAGCAGCCGCTGGCAGAAGTCAAAGTGATTCTTGCACTACTTCTATTGAAATGCAATTGAGCAGCAGCCTGGAAAGAAAGTTAATGGGGATTTCCAGGACTGCTGGGAGTAGTAGTGGAACAAAAAAATACATGGGCTGTGTTAGGGTAACTAAGAATAGAAACAGGTGTATGTATACTTGCATGTACACCAATGCTAGGAGTACAGTTAATAAATTCGACGAGCTTGAAGTTCTAGTCAAGACATCAAAGGCAGATATTGTTGGAATATCAGAGACATGGTGTCACACAGACATAAGCAGTGCAGAACTGGAATTTGGGGAGTACAATGTGTACAGAAAGGATAGACAGGACATAAAGGGAGGATGGGTTATGCTGTTAGTTAAGAAAAATCTAAGGAAGTGCATCCAATTGATGTTGGTGGACAATGCAATGTTGAGTCTGTTTGGTGTGACATAAGCACTGGGAAAGGAAAAATGAGAGTAGGTGTGTGTTATAGGCCAAATGAATCTGATGAGTATAATGAGCAATTGTACAGAGAAATAGAGTGGGCCAGTAAATCCGAGTGTCTTATAATGGTGGATTTTAATTTCCCAGATATTGACTGGAATTTGTGGGTTGGTCACTCACACAATAGCAAGGCTTTTGTGGATTTATTGGATGATTGTTTTCTACAGCAGCATGCTCAGTAGGCAACTAGAGCGAGTAATACTCTTGATCTGATTATCAGTAGTGATTCTTCATGCATTAGGAATCTGCAGATAAAGGAACCACTAGGTGACAGTGATCACAGTGTGCTGAAGTGGGATTTACTCAGAGGTAACTACCATCAGGGGTTAAGGGAAGGGTTTTTGCTTTCATAAAGGCCTATATACCACCTACCCATTAGTGAAGCACCCTATGATTAAAACTTCAATATAAAAGATTCCAAAAGTGTTTTCAAACTCAAGTAATCTGAAAATCAGAATACTTTACATACTTTTTTAATAAGTTAGGTAAACAATACCACATCTTGAGTATTGCACCCAGGTCTAGAAGACCCACCTTAAGAAAGATGTAGAGCTGTTAGAGCAGGCAGAGAAAAGAGCAGGCAGGGACACAAAAGGATACTCTAACCAAAAACACATATAACCTATCCAGTTGTGCAAATTGTGGCATCTGTAAACTAAGCACCTGTAAGGAGACCCGACTGAAGTGCTTAGGCCTTAAATAAATAGTCAATAATTGAAATTCTGATGGCAGCCTAACTCTTGCTCAGCAACACACACACACACACACACACACACACACACACACACACACACACACACACACACACACAAGGACATCATTTAAACTGAAAGAGGATGGTTATAGAAAAGATGTGCAAAGATTTGCTTTCAGACAGGCAGTAACTGAGTGTTGGAACAAAGTTCTATCTGGTGTTATAACAGTGTATTGAATAAATCCAAGGAATGTCTATACAAATTACTAAAAGGAATGAATAGATGATGTGGGAAATTTTATATATATATATATATATACAGTGTATATATGCTGCTTGCTTCCTTGCATTGCTTGCAGAAAACAAGATTTTACCTGCCCAAATCTGGAAACCTTGTGACATGATCCTTGCTGAATATCGGAATTTTTCAGATTTCGGTAGCCATATTGAGAATCAATTCAGATTGAGAATTAAATCCTTGTCGATCAGTTTGGTCCTGCAGAAAGCATACAAGGCCCATCAGACAAAGTTTTTCTCAGCATGGTCTGTTTGTTAACAAGAGCCTGTTTTTATAGGGATGGAATACACTTAAATAGAAGGGGTGCAAGAACAAGTGCTGATGTTATCGAGATAGTGTTAAGTGGATCAGAAAACAGCTAGCTGTTATCAGGGGGAGGAACATAGACAGTTTTATAGCAGTCACATACAGAGATGAAACTGACTCTTACACTATTTATACTGGGACACACAGCGGCCAGGAAAACAAAATGTTAGGGATAACAAGGCCTGCTGGTGGCCCTTACGGGACAAGCAATTATGTGGGATGTGTTGGAGTTATTAGGAGCAGAGACAGGTGTTCGGATTATTAGGATATACTAATGCCAGGAGTATAGTAAATAAATTTGAGGAATTTGAAATATTGGTCAGGTCAATTGGACACTAAGAATATCAAAAACATGGTACCAATCAGATATGGGGGAGGGAGGATGGAATTTGAATATGGAGAGCACAACATTTTGAGAAAGGTCAGACAGACAGGAGGGCAGAAGAAGTTATGCTCAGTTTAAGAAGTGCACAGATAAGGCACCTCATCCAGTTGATATAGGTGAACAGTGTAATTCTAAGTCAGTTTGGTATGACATAACCTAGAAAAACAAAAATAAGGCCAGGGAAACATTATAGGCCAAATGACTGTGATAAGAATAATCAAGCACTACACTGACAAATAGAGTGGGCCAGTAAATCAGAATGTTTCATAATGGGGGTCTTTCACTTTCAAGATATTGACTGAAACTTGTGGAATGGTCACTTGAACAGCAGCAAAACCTTTCTGGATTTATTGCATGACCACTTTCGACACCAGATGTTAGAGACAGAGATAGCACGAGAAAGCAATACTCCTGATATGATAATTAACAGTAACTCTTCATGCATTAAGTATCTACAGATAAAAGAACCACTAAGTTTCAGTGACCACAGTGTACTGATATAAAATTTACATAAAGATGTAATTACTGCCAAGGCTAAAGGGAAGGGATTTTGCTTTCATAAAGGTGACTACAATCACCTTGGCCAGTTGAAAATTCTTTTCAGTGATACCAACTGAAAATTCGAAATGAGAATAATTCAGGAAAATTGTAGAAGTAACTCGGATGTTCATACTAACTACAATATACTATTTAAGGTTTAGACCTAAATGGATGATAGATGAACTGATGACACTAGTGACAGAGAAGAAACATGTATGGGATGATTACAAATTATCAAGTAAAAAGAAAAATAGAAAAGAATTCTGTGTTTATGTTAATAGTAGAAGGAAAAGAATGAACCACACTGGTCCACTAGATATAAATGGCATAAAAAATTAATAAATATTTTGCATCTACATTCACACATGAGATGTTTAGGAATGGGAAAACCAGAAATATATACCAACTTATAACTGAGAGTTGAATGATTTTGTGATTATATTAAAAGAAACAAATAACCCTATTTGTTTCTTTTAATATAAGAAGTAAATAACCCTATAGGCACAGTTATAAGAACATCCTTGGATTCAGGGGAGATACCTATGGATTGGAGACATGCTAATGTCTCCCTATTCATAAAGGGAACATAAGGGAGAAGTGAAGGGAGAAATTATAGGCCTATAAGTCTGATTGCTGTTATAGGGAAAATAATGGTGTCAGTGATCAAAAAAGTAATGCAGGATCATCCTGACAGAACACGGCTATACAACAATCACAGATTCTTTAAGGGAAGATCTTGCCGGATCAATCTGATTAGCTACTACAACATAGTAACAAAGGAAATAGTAAATAGTAAATCTGAAAATTCTGACATCATATACTTAGATTTCAGCAAAAGCTTATGATACTGTTCCAGATGAAAGGCTGCTATACAAATTGGAGTAGAGTAGCATTGATGGCAAGTTACTTCTATGGATAAGGGGATGGTGCTTTAGTATTAGTAGTGGCAAATGATGCAAGAAAGCAAACTCATACAGCATCAACCAAAAAAAAAACTTCCCACATCACCTGTCCATCCCCTCCATTCTTCCTTGAATTTATTCAAACTACTCACTCCCACAATAGATGAAAATTTATTCCAACAGTCAACCACCTGCTGGCTGAAGGCAAACTTCCACACATCTATCCTGCAACCATCCTTCCTCAATTTGAATTTATGCACACTCATATGTGTAATCTCAGCAAACGAAAGAATGCCATCAGCAATGAGCTTACACAATCCATTCAAAGCCTTAAACACCTCAATCGGATCTCCTCGCAGGTGCCTACCATATCACCAAATTCATTGCCCTTCTCTGCACTCATTCCAAAAGATCTACATCCTTACTAAAATGAGGCCTACAGACTTGATTTGCAGTATCATGCTTAATTGCTTAAGATGCAATCTAACCAGTGCCTTGTACAATGGGGTAATCACCTCCTTATGACTGCTTCCTCTATTCTGAGTGTAGTACTGCACAGTTTGTACATTACTCTGGGATTACTGCTACCCATATGCAACACAGAAGGCAGAGAATGACTATTAATGGGCACTGCTCTTCATAGACTAATGTTATCAGCGAAGTCCCTCAAGGTTTAGTGCCCTTTACTGTTTTCAATATTTATTAACAAAATTAATGAAATTTTATCAAGTTTAATGTCAAATTTTACTGATGAATAAAGGTTGGCTGAGTGATTAATAACAGAAATTAAGGTATGGTGCTGCAACAAGACCTAGAAAAATTGGCCAGGTGTGCTGAGAAGTGGCAATTGAGGTTTAAAATTTAAAAAAAATGCAAGATACTGCATATGGCAGGCAGTAATCACAGAACAGCATAGCAATTGGGTGGTACCATACACAGAATGGAGAAAGAAAACGACCTGAAGATAATTGTACAGTCTGACATGAAGTTTTCTGAGCAGTGTAGACAGGCAGCTAGAACAGCTCATGGGATTCTGTCAATAAGATACAAGGAATTTGTCCAACAGGGACAAGGTGATTGTCTCATTATATAAGGCAATAGTTAGGCTGCACCTTGAGTACTGCATACAGATCTGGCCTCATTTAAGGAAGGACATGGATATGTTGAAACAGGTGCAGAGAAGAGCAACAAGTTTAGTAAAGGACAAAAGTTCAATCCAGAAAAATGCAGCATCTGGAAACTATGCACTTACAAGGAGACCTTACTGAAGAGTTTAAAAGGCGACTGTCTGAAACACCGTATGTTTCAAAAAGTCACTTCACCAAGTTCCTACTGTCAGATTTCTCTAATAATGAAATTTTTGCCATAATAAATTGAATTTTAAACCACCATAATCCTTTGGGGCCACCTGCTTTTGTATTAGCCATCATATTTAAGGGAAAATATAAATGGATGCAAGATTAGTTTACAAACAATGACAATCTAAAAGTTGTTTAGTGTTCAGTGAATGCATTACATCAGGCTAACGCTTTATGCACAAATCTTAAGATACAGAAAAATCTTTGGGCAATATTGTTCAAGAAAGCAGTAGACAATCCCATAACTGTCTAGCAAATTTTTCCATGAGGTTGAAGCACAGTAAAAACTTTTATGGCTCTCAGTTGACTTTGCTCTGCACAATAAGCTTTGATGCTAGTTGGACAAACAGCACACAAGAACACTTTATTTTCCTATTCTTGGGTGGACTGCTGGATTTGCTTATTTTCCTAAAACAACTGAATGACACTAGATAACAGGCTGCGATTTTGGAAGTTCAATTGTTACAGCAGTGACAGCATACAGGAGTAAGCAACCTTGGTAAAGGATTCTGGTAAAATTATCTTCATTCTTTTGTTGTTCTGTGTGTGTGTGTGTGTGTGTGTGTGTGTGTGTGTGTGTGTGTGTGTGTGTGTGTGTGTGTGTGTGTGTGTGTGTGTGTGTGTGTCTTCCTACCAGTGCACAATATATACTGCATTGCTGCTCCCACATTTTCAACTGGTAAACTATATCCCTAATATTTGCTGGAATGAGGATCTAATTAGGTACTTGAGAGATATGGATGTTATACACCTTGACAACATACCTAAAAGATAACCTGGTAATCTTGCTGCTTCAGCTTGTAACAAAAATGATGGTTATGGTAGTAGCTGTGATTATATTTTTTAATATAATCTGTCTATTGTCTATGGAGGATTATCCATTTTTTTATGAAAGTACTGAATATAAACTTGAGTTCTTTCTGGTGATGTAGGTGGCTAAGACCACGAGCTGTAAGCAAAACCTTCTTGACTGTTAGGATGAATTCAACATCTATGAAAGGTTACCTCTCTGTGTTGCTTGGTATAACTCTACTTTTTATAAAATTGGAGTTAATCACATTTTCAGAATCACTGATAAGCATTCTATTTATTTTGTAAGGGGCATAGCTCCATTATCATTTTTTCACTGGTAGAGTGCAGCACAATGCAGGCTAGTTAGTGAAACTTGAATATGAGTTATGTTAACAGTGGTACAACTCCTCAAGTGAGTTCTGCTTGAAAAAAGAATGAGTAATTCAATTGTGATTGGAGACAATTTAAGTGACTCAGATAAGGTTTATGATGAAGATATGGATACAGATTTTGAAATGCCTTCAGGTAATTATAAATCTCTGATTATTTTCTCAATAGTATATTAAAACTTTCTGGTAAGAAATGAAGCACAAATTTTGAGGTTATATTGACTATATAAATTATGTTATGTTTTGGCTATCATTAATATATATTATTTAATATTTAAATTGAATGTGAGGGTAGGGGGAAGGTAGAGGGTGACAATGGATATGTACCATTATCAAAATAATGTGCATTGTATTAATATTGGGTTTTTTTTTGGGGGATTTTTTTCCTCCCATTTAGAAACTAGTTCAGGTGAAGCAACTTCTGCAGATGAAATTCTACTTGCTGAGACTGGTCCTAGCACATCTAATAATGAGATGAACAATGATACAAGAAAGCGTAATCATAGCAGAAGGCACAAAAGAAAAGAAGAAATGTACAAAGGAAATGTTAGGAAAAAAAAAAAAGGAATAGTGGAGAGTCCTACACTACAAAAAGTGGTAAAATTGTTCCATGTAAAATCATCTGAAATGTGGACTGCCAATGCCTATGTAAATGTTTTGGTAAGGTTCCAGAAAATCTGAGAAAACAATTATTTGAAAAATTCTGGACCATAGGTGATTTGATTCTTCAAAACAGTTACCTGAATGGGTAACTGTTTTGAAGATTATGCACCTGTTATCCAGTTCAATGTCGATGCCCAAAAGACTGTTCTGGAATGAAGAAAAGCTCTATGAATGAATATAGATTGGAGATAGATAGCATAAGTTTAATTGTTTGCAAACTATTTTTTTTAATACATTTTGTGTTTTCAATGGCCATCTTGCTAGACTGTTGGATAAAGAGTAAAGAGGAAGGCACACCTCACATTAATGCAAGGGGTAAATCTGAAAATAGGAAACGTGTACTAGAACCACTTATTTATGATGTTAAGGAGCACATCAGAAGCTTTCTCGCTTCAGAAAGTCATTATGAAAGGGAAGATAATCCCAATAAGCAATATTTAAATCCCGATCTCACTCTGGCTAAAATGTATAGCTTGTATATGGATAAATGCAAGTCTGAAAACAAATCATTTGTGGAGGAGCACATTTATTGAAAAGTGTTCCGTGAAGACTTTAATTTCGGCAACCACATAAAGACACCTGCAGCACTTGTGATCAGTTAAAATTCCAAATTCAAGCTTGTAATAAGAATGAGGGAAAGCAAGTTGAAAACTGAAAAGGATTTGAATTTGAGGAAAGCTGAGGCTGCTAGGTCAGCAATGGCATCAGAGGGCATATACAAAAAAGAAGGTTCCAAAAAATTAGTACAGGTAACCCTCGTAAAAATTAGTACAGGTAACAAAAGGGGGGTTACATTCCAAAAGCTAACAAAAATACACTATTTCGTTAACAAAATGTTAACAAAAATACACTATTTCGTTAACAAAATGTTAACAAAAATACACTATTTCATTAATAAAATGTTAACAAAACTAACAAAAATACACCATTCTAGATTTCGTGTATCTTCTGCTCTCTTTAAAAATATCAGTAATTGGGTTTGTTTGCTTTTGTTTGATAAATCTTTGTGAATTTCATTGTATGGAACTAAGCATTTTTGAAGCTCCCTTTTGAACTTTGGGCTCCTTTCATTCAAGAATCTGCATTCAAAAAATAAGATTCCAATTGCTCGGCTAACTTCATGCCTTTCCCTATGCTTTTTAGTATAAAATTTGGAAGTGTAGAATTTATCTGCGATATCATCATCTGAATTGATTTCATTTTACCTCCAATGGCATTTGCACCAAGTCTGCTATGCCAGCTTCTTTTTCTATCAGTAATTCTTGAACGTCTTTAGTCATCATATCTTTTTTTATTTTTTTTGGAGCATTGAAGACTAAGACCATGTTACTCTGTGTATATTGTCTATAAATTGCGTGTGTCCCAAGGTCAATTTTCTGTTTTGCTGGACGAAAAACCAGAGTTTCAGGGAGAAAAAACCATGCTATCCTCACCCGACTAACTCGGGCACATTGTGAAAAAGACCCATAAAAAATTCCTCTTTTGATTGACAGGATTCAAACTCTGGCCTTTTCCAGCCGGTGTGGGGGCAATTCTATCAACTGTGCTGCCCAGGAGGACTTCAGTAGTCATAACGTCAAAACCTTCCCCTACTACCAACATAGCAAGTTCTACTATCGCACCAATTCCGTTTTCTGTCAGTTCGATCATATTTCCTGAATGAACTGATTCTGGCCATACATTTTTCCACACGCATTTAACGCTGACGGTTTTACTTCTTTCAGCGATAAAGCTATGATTCTGATACAGTCCACAATTGAGAAATGTTTCAATACTTCAATAGATTAGGAATCAATTTTTTTTGGAAAATTCATTGTAACGATTTTCTGATGGAATGAGTTTTAAAGGTGGATGTAATGTCTTGATCTAACGACTGAATGCAAGAAGTTGTATTAACCCAGTACAACTGTGGTGGTAGGAACATAACTTCAACGTTCGGATGACAAATCTTTTGGATGGCCTGGTGTGCTATCCAGTAGTAATAAAACTTTGACATCTAGATATTTCCACAAGTTCAACAGCACAGAACGTAACACAGGGATTTCCCAACAAAATAAAATACAGGGATTTCTCAAAAATTTTTTTTTTGACTAGCGAGTCAACAGCAGGGATTCAAAGAGTGGAAATGTTAAAAAATTACATCCAACATAATAGCAGGGTTTCCCCCACACAATAGCTCAAAAATACCCTGTTATGTGAGGTTTACCAAATTCTCTAACCGTGTTATATAAGTACCATGCTGTGTGAGATTGCTGCAATTTATCAATCGTGTTAGAGTGAAACCATGTTGTAGAAGTACCATGCTATATGGGTATTGCCTGTATTGACATTTGACCAGCAGAAAGCATTATCATTTCCTAAATTAACAATGTCACTGTGTTACTATAAAAGAAATATGTATGTATACAATTTTTGTTGTCACAATTTAACAAATGATAAAATTTATACGTATTTCTAGGATGAAGTTTCGAGATCTCAGGGTTCACAAGACATTGGTACCTGCTTATTGAAACATATTTCCAACTCTGTTTCTAACGAGACACATTTTTAATTGCTTATAGCGATACATGTGGAGAACGAAATCAAAATCTTAACATTGCACTAATGATGATGAAAGTTACACAAGATCTTGGCAATAGAGTGGATACATTTGATTTAAAGTTTCTACTGTCTGGCCATTCATATTTACCTAATGACAGAGATTTTGGTCTCACTGAAAAGAATTTAAAGAAAAAAGTTTCTTTATTCACCACAAGATATTTATGCAGTAATTGAAGGCACTGGTGAAAAAAAAAAAAATTCATATGCACTGAAATGAAAGTGCGACTTTTTAGCTATCAAAGATTTACAAAATGTTGTCACATGAAGGGGAAAAAAAAATGAAGAAAATGGTGACTAACTGGCTCAAAATCAAATGGATAAGGTTTGAAAAGCAAAAGCCTTACATAATGATGTACAAAGAAACATTGAATAAAGATATTACTTTCTACACCCTAAATCTCAAACCCACTCAGGGACGTGGAAGGCCAAAAGAATTTGAAACACTTCCAATCTCACTTTTATACCCACAGCCACGAGTGATTAATGCACACAAAAAGAAAGATATGCTTGACTTATTTCCATACATTCCAAGTATTCATTACAGTTATTTCAATGCAAAACAGACTGAAGATGAAACCCAATAAAGGTGATTCAGTTACCTCACAATATGAATACTTGTGAAACTAATACGTAAAAAAGTAATACACAGTTTACCCTTGATGTTTTTCCATTTTTTAATAAACATGGTATTTTCTTACTTAAATCCATTGTATGTTTCCTTCGGTATACCTCAAGCATTACCATGGTTTTATTAATCCTATACTGAAATACTTTATTTTGATAGTGGTACATCTTCATTGCCCCCCCACCCCACTTTACCTACCCCTCACATTCAATTTTCTTGGAACACAAAACATACAAAGAAAAGTACAACTAAACAAGAATAATTATTTTTCAATAATCCAAACTCCTCATTTTTCCACAGATATTTAACTTCAAGGCTTTATATCTAAAAATGAAGGAAAATGGAGCAGTACACTTAAGGCCTAAATATGTCATACCATTCCAATAACCAACTTGAAGGTCGCCATTAGACTCAGTCTATTTTGGGAGCAAAGGGATTTTTGGTAGACAAACCTGATTACTAAATGGAGACCAAATAATTTTCAGTTATTTGAAGATCATAACTTCAGATAGCTGAAATAATAAATTGCATTTTAAACCCCCATAATCCTCTGGGTCACTTGCTTTTCTGTCAGATATCATATTTAAGAGCAAACAGAAATGGATAAAAGATTAGTGTCTTATTTACAAACAATGACAATCTAAAAATTGTTTGGTGTTCAGTGAATACATTACATCAGCCTGATGCTTTATACACAAACTGTAAGACCCAGAAACTCTTTGGGTAATTCATTGGTAATGTTTTTCAAGAAAAAAGTAGACAATCCCATAACTGTCTAGCAAATGACAATACTCCATTTTATGGGTACGCCTTGTCACTGCATCACAGGCGTGGCCAGAGAATGGGGTGATTGTCCGGTCAAGTTCTGTGAGGTGAGTTTTCTTTGTATTCAAGTAGTCATTTTTGTTTAGTGAAAAAAGGTTAGGTTTTTACGCGACTTTGGGAGGGATTCAAGCAAAAAACCAGTCGATGCCCACAGCAGGACTGCCTTTTTCAAATTGATGAAAGATTAAACTTACATTTCAGATGCATTAACAAATAATAATAATATATAATTTAATAAAAAAAAAAAAATCAAATGACTTTTATGCAAGAACAAAGCATTTTGCTTTTGACATACACCATGCCGTCCATTCATTCCTACAATCACCACACAACAAACAATATCCACTGATACAGCTACAATATATGTTGTATGGATAGCTTATGTATGTACAAAAAATAAATAAATAATAATTGCTGGATTTCTACTGGTCCAATTTTAATGAAATTAGACCAATAGAAACAAATCATTCTGAAAGAATGATTTGTTTCTATTGGTCTAATATAAACTTCTATGAAAATACAAATATAAACTTCTATGAAAATCTATCCATTAAGAGTTCATACATGCATATGGACAGACACATGGACAACAGGTGCTTTAAACTTACATGCTTAACATGCCTGAAAAAGGGTATTAAAGAATACAAGTTCACTGTATACATTAGCATTAGCATTAGTAGAGGCATATGATGCAAGAAAGCAAGCTTATTCAGCATCAGCCAAAAAAAAAAAAAAAAAAAAACCCTCTCCCATTTCACCCCTCCGTTCGTTCGAAATACCTGTCCAGTTGAGCTTTAAATTTGTTTAGGCTATCAACTTCAACAACAAGTGACGGAAGTCGGTTCCACCAACCAACCACCCGCTGGCCAAAGGCAAATTTCCGCACATCTATCCAACATCCATCCTTCCTCAATTTGAATTTATGCCCTCTGAGGTGATTATTTTGAGCATATACTACCATAAAGTAGTAAATAAATTAAATATCTGTATTCATTTTCTTTTAATATTTGCAAATCCCTTTACTTCTTAATCCATTCTCGTGGTGGAATGACTGGACATGCCCCACCAAGTTTTTTTTTTCATGAAAACCCCAAACGAGAGGTATTAGAACCTATAGTACTTGGCAAATGATCTCCCAACCCATACTGAGGCCTGATTTATGGATACATACACATGGAAATATATTTTCAGTTTTAACAAAATATATATCTCGCTAATAGAAAGAATGAGCCCAAACCGGATCCCAAAATTAGCTTTTAACTACAAACCCCAGAGTTTGTAGTTAAAGCAAGAGAGATGTGGGTCGACTAATGCAATGATGGCAAGATCAAGACCACCTCCAAGAGCTACAATGGAACAGGTCTTAAAAGACCTAAGCCAGATCAAGTTCATGATGATGTCAATAACTGCAAGTGTTGCTAAAAGCAAAGATCATATATTTAAAATAAAGTGTTAAACTAGCATGATTCACATATCTTGCGACATTTTTTTTACTTATCTCATTCTCAATTTTTTTAAGCGACACTGACATAAAATATGAAGCATGCACCCAGTTCCTTGAAGTTTTCATTTTATTTTCAGAGAAACAGACAAGTCATTTTTAGACAAATTACTGAAATGTCTGTAACAGAAACAATCTGAAGTAAACCTAATCCATAGTATGACAAGATTATGATGTGACAACAATATCAATTATCTGTTTAGTTCTTATTTTTTTGATGGCCTTATTAACCAACACTCTTATTCAACCATAATGATAGATGAGTTGATTTTATACCTTGAAAGATCTCCTCGGGTATAAAATGGAATGGCTGTGACCCTGGGGTAACATACATGCAGAGCCTTTCAAATGAGTGGGAACTGCATGAGCAACATGAAGGTGGCAAAATTTGCTTTCCTGAAAGTCATGTCCTTTGTTATATTTATTACATCACATAATATACCCATCAGAATAATGAAATAAAAAATTTGCTAAGGTTGCGAGACTTCTCTAACACGCTTTATACATACAACCCATTTAATTGAATGGCATAAAACCTGCAATATGAAATTTCATTTGGCAAAAAAGATGCCAGTGTAAATCGATACTTTTGAATCAACTTAGAGCTGGTAAGATGAATCTGCAAATATGTTAAATGTAAACCAATACTTATTACTCACCTCAGAGCCTGTAAGGGGAATCTGTTTGACAATTTCACTAATTCCCAAGCAGGTTTCAGTTCTCTGTGTGTTATGGGGTTTCAAAACACCGGACATTATTCATTTAATATTCCAGTAACAATTATCAATATATGTTCGGCAGACACACATCTTTTAAATTTTTACGAACTACATACATATTACTCCCCTCATCTACATTCTGCTAGTAAACAACTCACCAAACTCCACAATTCATGTTACACTATTTTGATATTTGGATAAAAGCGTGACAAGTACGTTATCCCCAAATAGCAGAAACTGCCAAATTCATTAATGCGAAAGGTTTGACTGCAAAGATTAATCTCATTAATCTAAATATAAAATTAATTAAATTTTGAAACTGGTCTTAAGAAGATAGATACTAAAAGAATTCAACGGAATTTTCTCTTTAAATTTTTAACTTACATTCCCCATATACCCAATTTAGTATTTCCCTGGTGTCATACAGCAACAAACACAAAATGCTATCTATTACAAAAATATTTTGGAAAAATAATTATCTAATAATTAATAATCAAAATAATTATTTATTCCTAATTATATATAGGAAAAAAGATTAAATAATATGAATATGCAACAAACATAAAAAAAAAAAAAAAGTTACATTAAATTGTGTCAATAATTTATTCGACATTAAGTATGTGAACGTGAGCAGAAAACGGAAACAAAAAAATCAACTGAAAAATTATATTAATATAAAATATTAGTATGATTTTTCACTTGGTTTTATTAGTATAAAATATTAATCCCCACCTATGGTATCTTTAGCTTGTCGTGGTGGTGGTGGGGCTTGAGTGTCTCAATGATCCACAGAGTGGTAGCTTGCTTGCTACTGGTAGGGCCCCTCCCAAGCCAGAAAGGTCTGTAGCTAGAGACCAGAGGAAAAAATTACCCTGGTCCTCCAGGTTGGGGGTTGGTGCAATGGCCAGCTCCTCATTCCGAACTATAAAACATTCTTTCAATGCTAAAAGACCTAACATAGAAAAATCGGATGGACAAATAGGAATCGAACTGGCAAACGGAAAAGGATTATGAATTGTGGCTGCTGGAATGTACAAGGAGTTAACACAAAACAAGATGAAATTTTATTGGAATTAGGAAAATATAAATTGGATGTGGCTGTCTTAACAGAAACAAAGAAGAAAGGGAGAGGTGAAGAAAAGATTGGAGAATATATTTTCCGTTAGTCTGGTGGCGACCGACATGTAAGAGCTAAGACCGAGGTGGCTGTACTTATTCACAAGAATCTCAGAAAGTTTATTGAAAAATGGAATTTTGTTGACGAACGAATCATGACCCTTGAAATTAAATTTATGGAAGAGAAATTACTATTATTGGGGTATATGCTCCTAATAATGAGTCTCCTACAGATATTAAAGATTATTTCTGGGAAAACCTGAGAGAAGTAATAGAAGCAATTCTTCGTTGCAGAGATGATACTAAAATCAGAGTGGGACAAACTGCGGACAAGGAAGTGGTAGGAAGACACGGAAAAATGTAAAGAATGATAACGAAGAGAGAGAGACTGATAGAATTTTTGCTCTCAATATAAGCTGAGGATTAGTAACACCTTCTTCCAACATAGAGACATTCATAAGTTTACATGGTTCCAAGAAACAAAAGGACTAAAATCAACAATTGATTATGTGATCACTAAACAACAAAGCGCAATTTTTGTCAGTGATGTTAGGGCCCAGAGAGGAGCATACTGAGGCTCTGATCACTTTTTGGTGAAGGCTACGTTGTCATTCCCATGGACCGAAAAATTCAATGTGGACTCACTAAAAGATAAGAGCACTAGGGGCTTCTATCAACGAAGATTGGACCAAGAATTAGATGAAACCTATAGGAAGAGTGTAAAAGATATATATGAATACCTAAAGGAAACAGTGAAGAAAATTTCCAGGAGAGTCAATAGGAAAATCTCAAAAGGTGAAACAAAATGATTGGCTGAACATGGAAATTAAGGAATTAATAAGAGTGAAAAAGGAAACATACCAAAGATGGCTAAGCTCAAAAAGTTAAGTTCATAGAAAAAAAAAGGAAGTGAAGGCGGAAATCATCAAGGCAAAGAACGAGTCCTGGAACAGAGCATGTACCGAGGTGAACAACAAATTAAGATGTACAAGACCTGCAGAGGCATGGAGAGTATAGAAGAGTTTAAGAAAACCTCATAAGCAAAATGCTAGACTGGAAATGATAGATCTGGAGGAATGGTCAATTATTATGAACAGCTATTGAATAAATGAAGAGAGGAATTTAGAGAAACTGAAACAGAGGTAGTTGTCAAGGAAAAAGGATTGAACATCCAAATTAAGGAAGTAGAAGCGGAAATAAAAATGGCAAAAAATAAAAAAACACCAGACCGAAATGGGATTAACATGGAGCTGCTTAAATATGGAGGTCGAAAAGTTATAAATCTACTAACTCGATTGTTCAACAAATTATGCGATGGAGATAAAATATCAGATGAGCTGACAATCAGATAGATCACATCAATTTTCAAGAAAGGTGACAGAAGAAGATGCTCCAACTATAGAGGAATTTGTGTTATGAGCTCTATTGCTAAACTATTTGGAAAAGTGATAAAATCAAAACTGAAACAAGAGATTCTTATTTCTAAGGGACAGTGTGGCTTTCGACTGGACGCTCATGTAAAGACAATTTATTCACGGCAATATGGCCTTAGTTGCAAATGCTCCTAAAAACCAAATAACAAACATAACAACAATTTATTCACTGTTAAACAAATTCTGGGAAAATGTCAGGTTACAAACCATGATGTAGATAAGCTGTTCACAGAGAAAGCGTATGATAATGTGCCAAGAAATCTTCTGTGGGAGGCTATGGAAAAAATGTCAATAAGCCAGCCATTAATTGAAATAATTAGAAGAATCTACAAGAACAATACTGTACATGCTGTATAAAAATTAGTTCAAAAATATCAAGAAAATTTAAGACTTCCAAAGGACTATTTCAAAGAATGCTATTTGTCACCTACTTTGTTTAAGCTGTACCTGGAAGTTACAGCTTAAAACTTAAACAACTGCACATCTATGGCAATGGTCTAAACAAGTTTAGACCATTGCCATAGATGTGCAGTTCAATGGTGTTCCACTTGGTCAAAATAAGTACCTTTACAATCTACTGTTTGCATACGACCAAGTGGCCGTAGCACAGGATGATGATGCCCATGTATAAATTACATGGGCAGAAAGTTACTAGAAGAATAAAAAACACAGGGACTGACAGTCAATTTTAATAAGACAGAGTACATGAAACGAAGTGAGGAGGTTCTGGATTTAGATGAAATTCATGTGAAAACTGAACAGCAATTTAAATACCTGTGTGCAATTATTCAGGCTGACGGACCATCTGCACAAGAAATTGAGAGAAGACTGGATGAGGGTAGAAAGGTCATGGGAATGCTTAAATCTGTGCCATGGAATGTCCAAAAAAAACCATCATTCAATAAAATAGAGGAAAAAAGATTGGAGTGGTTTGGCCATGTGAAGAGAATGGAGGACGACAGATTGCCCAGAGGAGCCATGGAATGGATGCCGTGGAGAAGAAAAAAGAGAGGAAGACCAAGAAGGACGTGGATAGCGGATGGGAGAGCAGCTATGAATAGAAGAGGACTGGTGGACGGAGATTGGGAAGATAGAAGAAAATGGAAAAAAAGATTAAAGAAATGATTTTTCGATGTTAGTTTCAGGAGAACCATTGTAATAAAGGAATAAATCCTACGAAGATAAAATGTTAGTAGCAGTACCAAATGATTCCGGAACGCAAGTTTAGACAATCAGAATATGATCTCAGGAAGTGAAGTGCAGTGGTCGTTGGCTGTGGAGCTGAAAAGGGCATTTGTAGAGTTTTTGGTGCATCACCAACTTGGCCATATTGTGATGTATATATTATGCTGCAATTGCATGTGTTCTGTGCCTGTTTACTGGACGAAAGAGTTTCCAGGAGAAAAAACATCCTACCTCCGTCTGAGACGAGCTAACTCAGCTACGTTTTGAAAAACATCTATAAAAAGTCCTAACATTATTGATTGACGAGATTCAAACTCGGATCATTTCCATCCCGCGTGAGGAGGACGGTCATTCCACCAACCTGCGCTACACACGAGGGCAAGAGAGAGACCGAGAGATCGAGAGAGAGAGAGAGAGAGATCATAATTCTACAGCAGGTCGAGTTCTTAAACAGGTGAACTAGATACATCGGGTTCTCGGACTTAAAAACATGCCCCGAATCCCAGGAAAGGGTGCCTCTTTCAATTTAAGCAAATAGAACTCTTCTTTGAAGTCCCCAACATTAATTATTGCACCGGGGCCCTTTGAAATTAAGGTCAAACTTACCAACATTATAATGAAATTGTAAAGCCATACTTGGAATACTGCATCTGAGTGTGGAAATGCACCTAAAATGACAACGACGGCATGCAATGGACAATAAGCCAAGTGAAACTAATACAAAAGCGACAATTGGGTTTTACCGTGGTTGATCCTGCTCAGATAGCTGACAAACTGAATAAGCATTTTGCATCTATATTTCCACATCAGGAACTCTGTAGGGAAGTGGACGACAAAAGTTTATTAAGCTCTGTTGGTTAATAAATAATTGTTGAAGTTAAACATAAGAAACGCAAATGGGGTAGATGGAATCCATCCAGTTAAAAAAAGGAGGCGGCAAAAGAAGTAAGCAAACTTAACTTAACGATAATTATGAGAGCATCTTTGGACTCTGGAGAGGCCCCCATGGACTGGAAATGTGCAAATGAATCTTAAGTTCACAAAGGAGGATCAAAGGGTGACACGAGCAATTACAGACCTATTAGTTTAACTTCTATCGGGAGAAATAATGGAGTGACTGGTAAAAGAAGCGTTGCAGGATCATCTAGACAAGACTTCAGTAATAATTCAGACACAGAATGGGTTGTTAAGGGAAAGTCTTGTCTGACCAATTTGATTGGATACTGTGATGTGGTCACAAAGGAACGGAATGCAAAAGTTAATTTTGATATATACCGGGTGGTTATAAAATACGTTTCCCTATTCAAGAGATTCTAGTGTCAAAAAGGTTATTCAGTGTTCAGTATGTTGAGGGTCAAACGGTACCAGGGATTTCTCCCATCACCGCGAATTTATATTGTCGTGTGATACAGTACACTGTAAATGCCAGATATTTAAAAGTGTATTACTGTATAGTGTTGTGTACCGTTGTTCATCTGGTCATTTAGCCGCTGAGCCCTTAATGGGACACAACGTTGCCCACACTTCACCCCGTGGAGGCAGACCAGATACACCAGCACATAATTTTAACTCTGGCAGGTCCTGCCATCTAATTTCCTGGGATTTCAATGGAAAGGGCCTAAAAACAGTAAAATGAAAAAAAATAATAATAAATAAATAAAAAATAAAATAAAATAAAAAATAAAAATAATAAAAAAAGAAAAATATAACGACTCTATAGGGGCTATACGCAGAAAGGTGTATAAGGCCAAAAAATTGGGCGAAGAGGATTTTAGTACTTTTAAGTTTCGACTGTGTCGGGCATACGCTGTGAGAAGTAAAAAGGGTGGGTGGGGAGACTTAAGACTGGGGGTTAGAAGTTGGAAGTAAGGGGCCGATATAGAGATTGACCCCTGCAATTAACAGTAAGACAGGCCCATGTACCACCAGAAGGAAGAGTCGGGTGGTGAGGAGGGGAGGGACAGGGACTGTCCCCCCAGGGAAGTGGTAAAGAAGGCGCCATGCAAGGGAGCACTGGTGTAGGTTGCCAAGAGACCTTTGGTGTTGTCATTCCAGTTGGTAAAGTCCAAATTAGTGGTTGTCGATTTCATCAGGTTTGTCTGGAGAAGGTCGAAAATTGTTCTTATAGTTCCGTTATTAAATGTTCTGTTTTACTAATGGGCATCTTGGTTCGGTGTATACATCTTTTGCTATTGTGGATCATCTTGTTCAAGTCTGGCTTTGTTGTGCCGGGAGGGTTCTTCGTCTTGTGAAGAGATACTTTGCAAAGCAAGAGAAGGCACTGTATTCATCATGGGTGTCTAAGAGGTGAGAGCCTTGATCCTTTGGAATATATCTGATCTTGGAATATAATGAAGATAAAACGAAGGTCCTCATATAGCTGCCAGTCGTAGACAAGGTGATGCCAGCTCTCTAGCCCCCCGAAGGTTCATGTTGGGTCCTCTGTGATGCCGAGAGCGACGAGTTTAGCATTTAAAGAATCGTGACCAGTAAGTAAAAACGTTGTGTAAAAGCCTACCGAGAACCATGGTGGGGGTTTGAGGAAGATTCTATTGACATCTGGTAGGAATTTTCTGGTGATCTCTCACCTGGTCGAGTTTGACCACCTGGAAGTTAGTCACTCTCACGTCCCAACTGTCGTTTTGTCGCTTCTGACGTACCGCTACACTGTATGAGTTTTGTCTCGATGCTCTAGCTGAATATCTTCAATTGGGCTCCTCAGAAGCACACGTGACTAACAGGGACAGCCTAAAACACCGCAAACTTTTCAGATTGACGCCTAATAGTGCTACGGACTTGTGACGGGTGTTATTCCTCAGCTTTTGACTTGCTTTATCTAGTGAAAAATCTAACATCTCGATAATCCGACCAGACCTGATTAGCCGCATCCAGCATGAGTGACATAGAATTTGAGGTCATTGCTGTTAACCAAGACTGGCAGGCCATGTCTGCCCCTTCCACACCCAATATGAAACCAAACGAGAATGAGGTAACAGAATTCAATGATGACACTAGGCCTTCCACCTCTAAGAAAAGAAACCAGAAGCCAACTTTTCCCAGATCGGACAGACAGACTAGGAGCACTAGTGAGTCCAAGAATGATCAGACGACTGCTCCAATACCTAATGATAACCAGGACGAGGGAAATAAACAACAAGAGGCTAGCCCCGTACTTGATTCCACTCTTCCAGAGGGGACCCTGTCGGAGCAAATCTTGGCTCTTAGAACTCAACTAGAAACCCTAATGGCAAAATCGAATAATAGAATTACCACAGGTCTCAGTGGTGAAATAGTTAATATATGGACCAAGATGGAAACCATATGGCACAACTCCCACGTTGAACAAGAAAAGGCAAATGCAAAATTGTAGGCTGTCCTCCTATATAGGGCAGAACAAATGCCACAGCGTGCCCTATCTTACGCTGACACGCTGCGGAAGCCGGCTGACAAGCTGCCAGCCCCCGCCAAACAAACTACACCAAAGAAAAGACCTCTAATCCAACAACCCAACATAGTAATTGTGAAACCTGCATCTGAACACGCTCTGAAAACCAGCGAGGGAGTTAAAACAACTGTAGTCACGAAATTGAAGGAAGATTTAAGGAACACCAAGATTAAACCCATTCGAAAAACCCGGACAGTCGGAGTCATTATAGAGACTGAAACGCAGGAGGAAGCTGCCAAAATCCCAGAGAATCCACGGATACAGGCGCTTGGGCTAGCTGCGGAGAAATCCAAAAGAAAGCGACCAGCGATCATCATTTTTGACGTTGACAAAGATATTACTCCAGAGATATTAAAAGAAGAAATATACCGTAGAAATCTCCAGACTGACTTCCCAAATGCGTAAAAAGAGAACATGATCATGCCAAAATACAAAACAAAATCAAGAAATGGGGAAAGCACCTACTGGGTAGTAGAGCTTTCTTCTCCTGTTTGGCAAAAGATCTCCACGCAAAACAGAGTTTATATAGAATGGGGAAGCCACCGCTTTAAAGAGCATGTAGCAATCCCCAAATGTTTTAAATGCTGCCGGTATGGAAATACCACGCACACATGCGCCCAGGCAACATCAACATTGGGCATTGCGCAGAGAAAGGACATGAGTACAATACATGCCCCAACAAATCAGCCAAGCCTGTCTGTGAAAACTGCAAGGCCCAGAACATGGATCATAACCACTCCATACGGGACAGTAAGTTCCCTGCCTACCTAAAACAAAAGAGTATTTACCAAATAAGAATCGACTATGAGTACCTTGCATAAACGTTTTAATACTAGAGAAATCAAGTTTATTCAAATCACTGCACAGAGGGCTGTGGTAAACCAAATTCGGATTAAAGACGATGACACTAATACAGACGTAATTCTATTACAAGAGCCATATACAAACAATAAAAAAGTGAAAGGATATCCACTCTCCTACAAAATAATTCAAATAGAAAGAGAGACACCGTGGGCAACGATCGCTGTTCGGAATCCCGAGATCACAGTAATGTAATGAAGGTCGCACATCTCTGCTCGACCTGGGCGGCGTGTGCGCAGCTCTTGACCCCACTTGGGGATTATTATGTCATTTCTCTATATTGCAGACCCGGAGAAGATGTGTTGCCAGCCATCAGATACTTGAAAACATCTCTGGCGCAACTACCGACGGCTAGACTACTAATTAGTGCAGATGTCAATTGCCATTCAAGGCTTTGGCATAGCAACGTTGAAGACCGACGGGGAACAGGGAATGGACAGCGTCTGGAAGAATTCTTGGCAAATTCCACTCTTACAGTCCTCAACCTGCCCAACAATCTTCCTACATTCTCCAGCACCCTGTGGGAGACTTCCATAGATGTAACCCTTGCTACCAGATCAATGGCAGGCTACCTCCAGAACTGGGTGGTCCAGGAGGCTTGGACCACTTCAGATCACCAGGCCATTAGCCTTGAAATAAAGCGCTCCATTGCCCGCATTCCGATCCAACGATTGATGACACAGAGTTATGCGGTCGATAAGGCAGATTGGGCCCTCTCACAAAAGACCGTTTTCAGCAGATGATCCCAGGCTAAATGACACTAACCTACATCAGCAAACTGTCACCAACCTCATTACCAGTGCGCGTGACACAGCAATGAAGAAGAAAAATCCTAGACTAGGTGCTGTCCCCTGGTGGTCTGTAGAGTTACAGAATCTTCGACGGGAGGTGAACCAGAGGAGGAAAATCTTCCAGCGAGCCAGGAGATCTTGGCCTGCCACTGAGGTTGAAGAATTAAGACAACAATACAGGAATATCCGAAATGAGTATACTTCTCTAATTAGAAAAATAAAACAAAAACATGGGAAGATCTTGTCACCTCAGTTGGAAATCAAAACCCCTGGGGGAGGGGGTGATATATAAGGGTACCACCAACAAACTCCCCAGAGGAGAAGTTATCCCATCAACCATAACACCAACGGGAAATATTATGAACACCTGGACCAACTCGATAAATAATATTCTTGATGCAATCTTTAAGCAGCCAGCAATGGTAACAACCCCACAGCAGCTCTTGCTATGCAAAGAAAATTATGACTACAGCACGGAAACAACGGAACCACCATTTACTTTGGAGGAACTTAACTTAGCAGCAGCAAAAATTAAGACACGTAAGTCACCTGGTCTGAACAAACTCGAGCCAGAAATCGTTAAGAAACTAATTGAATATACCCTACACCTATACCATCTTGGACCTCTTCAACCACTGTCTCCAAGTAAGATATTTCCCAAGTGCATGGAAAGTAGCAAGTGTACACTTGATCTTAAAAAATCCAAACAATCCTCTGGAGGATTGTTTGGATTTTTTATCTGGTCTATCTGGGTAGACCAGATTTCTACCGCTCAATTGCTCTTCTCTCTTGCCTTAGAAACCTTTTTGAATATCTCCTACATTGCAGAATAACAACTCATTATGTCAACGCCAATCTCCAGTCACAAAACCAGTATGGTTTCAGGAAGGGACGGTTAGCTGTGGACGCCCTGGATAACATCGTTACACCCGCCAAAAGCTCTAGCAAGAAATATTTCCTTGCAATCTCCATTGATTTCGCAGGCGCGTTTAACTCACTCTGGTGGTCAAAGCGTCCTGTGCAGCCACAAACCTGCCCCAAAACCTATATCTTTACATCCACAGCTATCTCTCGAACCGCAGCATAACTCAGAACACCATACAACCAGATTACCCGACCGATCTACAGGGGCTGCCCGCAGGGGTCCGTGCTGGGGGCCCCTCTTCTGTAACATCGTCCTAGACGAATTCCTTTCTACCAACCTAGCAAACGTCAATACTCAGGCATATGCAGGTGACCTGGTCCTTACCCTGGAAGCCGATAACAGAGCACAGCTTGAAGATATAGGAAACAGAGCACTTGCAACCTTACAGAACTGGGTTAATGAGCACAACCTCCAGATCTCACCGGACAAAACCTGCTCCATACTTCTTAAAGGAACGCTGGATATCCGGAGACCTCCACAACTAAAAATACAGGGCAGAACTGTCAAGCTTGCCACCAAAATGAAGTATCTAGACATAATCCCGGACAAGAATCTATCCTTTACCCCTCATCTGATGTATCTACATAAAAAGAAAAGATCCGTAACTACACCTCACTAGTAAACAGAGCCTCTCACCGCGACTGGGGATTGAAGAAACAACCTCTTTCCATGTACTACAGAGCCATCTTCGTACCAACAATCACATACGCAGCAGGAATCTGGTACACGAAGGCCATAACAGCAGGCAATTACAGAAAGCTTGAAACAATACAACGAGCAATGCTACTGACCATCATCAGGGCGGTGTGCACGGTGAGCACCCATGCCATTCAGGTGCTGGCCGGTGTGCTACCCCTGGACCTTGAGGTCGTAGATGCTGGTTGCTATATCACCTCTCTAAGTCTGCGTGGGTAGCACAATGGTATCGTCACCGTCCTCCCCACACCGGGTGGAATCCCGTCGATGACGCGAGGAACTTAAATGGGCTTTTTTCACTCCGTGGCTGAGTTAGTCGGTCTCAGGCGTAGATAGCAAGGTTTTTCTCCCCAGTAACTGGGTTTTTTTCGTCCAGCAAAACAGGCAAATCGACCATAGAACATACGCAATTTACAGACACAAATACGGGTTAATGTATTTAATTACGGCAACCCTAAAATAATAATAATAATAATAATATCACCTCTCTAAGGGCAAAGCAGTATCAATCATGGATTACACAACAGACCCAGCTAACACAGCTAAAGCAGAGAAAAAACGCCTAGTCCACTACCTACAACAAACCTGGCAATCCAGGTGGACCAACTCCTCTAAAGGAGAGATTACGAGAAAGTTCATTCCCGACACTACTAGGTTTTATCCGGAAATACCGAAATGGTTCTCCCCCGGCCTCCATGCCACGTTCTTCTTAACCGGCCATAGGCCCATCAAAGGGAAATTACAAGCACTAGGCATTATTGATGACCCCCTATGCCACTGTGGTTCCCCGGAAAGCTGGAGCGACTTAATCTATGACTGTGAGCTCTATGAGGACTTAAGATGTACTCTCTTCACCAAAATCCACTATCTTCCAAAAGACTGGGAACAGCACGTCCTTGATAACGCCAAAGACTACATTGCCTTCACGCACTTTGCTCAAGAATTGTTCACCCGACTTAGGGTGCTTCCACGGATACAAACTTGAGAACTGTACAGTACCATCCACAACTCACGACGCAGCTTTGAATCACTGACTGGAGCCTTGATTGAGAGAGAAGTTCCATTAACGCACAGCAGAAGATAAGGAAACTGACACTCAAGCCCCATCAAATGGCATCTGGCGATTCGAACTAGGTGCCTAACCTAGTTTCCTATAAATCCCCTTCCCTAGGCGGGGATATGGGGTTCTGTCTCCTTTCCTCCCCTGCCTCCCCCTTCTCCTAGTGTGGCCTGGGCCTGCCCCACTGACTTTTTTGGGATCACCTTCTCTATCGTCCCCATACTTCTGTCTTTCCCCCCAGTCTTCAGTCTCCCCTCCCCACTCTGCCAGCCCCACACAATACACCCCACATAATATCAAAATTCAATGTCCAAAATTAAACCCGCAATATAAACCTCTTTTGGCCTTACTTTTCGAGTGTTTTTTGCCCCCATTTTTATTATTATTTTTTTTTATTTTATTATATATATATTATTTTTTTTTTTTTAATTTTTTTTTTTAGGTCCTAGCCACTGAAATCTCAGGAAATTAGGGGGCAGGACCTGCCAGAGTGAAAATTTAAAATTACTGGGTACCTGGTCTGCCTCCACGAGGCATAGGGTGGACAACGTTGGGCCCCAGCAGGGGTCTAGCGGCTAAATGGCCAGAAGAACAACGATACACGACACTACACTTACAAAATCCATACACTTTTAAATCTCTGGCCTTTACAGTGAACTGTTACACCTACAATGAAAGCAACGCGGAGATGGGTGAAACCCCTGGTGCCGTTAGACACGAATACACTGTACACTATACTATACCTGGTTTGTCATTCTTGATGTAAAAATGGTTAGAGTTAGTGCTGTGAAAATCGGTGGGTATGTCATATAGGGTATGTGGAAGTGATTTGTAGAAGAAAAAAAATTTTAGATTTCCGCCACCAGGGGAAACGGCTCTGCACATAAGTAAAATTTGTCATTTACTTCAAGACACGCTGCTTATGCAAATGACATACTGTTAGATAAAAGCAGAAAGGCCAATGCCATCATCAATAACCATTATGGCTCTTACAAAAAAGGAAAGTGCTCTTTTAGTAAAACTGTTCTACCAGAATAATAGTAAAGCAGATGCAGCACTACGTGAATATCGTAAACTTAAAGGTTTACGTAAAGGACCATTGACGTTAGTGGGGCTTCAAAAACTAATAAATTTGAAGCGACCGACCTGGGAGTTAAGTGTAATTCTAGGCAGGGGATGACCACATATCGGAACGGAGGTAGTGGATGAAGTGGCAGTTGCAATGGTCCGAATGCAAAACACTACCAGTCAGTAGTGCCTGCCAGAGGTGTGCCAAGAGATGTGAACCTTCCTTGGTCTACTGTACGTAAAGTGCTTCGAATAATGTTAAGCTGGTTCCAGTACAAGATTCACGTATTGCAAGAACTAAAGTTTGTGATTAACAACAACAACGAATAGACTTTGCTATGCGAATTCTGGTTTTTGAATCGAATGATCCTGTGGTCTAATAAGGCATATTTCACTCTTCGTAGAGCTGTAAATGCACAAATATTGGGAACTTTTCCTCCATCTGCTGTGCATGAACGACCACTACAAAAAAATCCATACGTTACAGTATGGTGTGGATTCACAGCAGAGATTATAATCGGACCATTTTTCTTTGAACAGTCTACACCTCATGGTCCCATAAGGTGTACGGTAACTGGTGCACGGTACTGCGCTCTTCTAAGAGATCACATTATTCCCACTCTGCAAGAAAGGCAATGCTTGGAGATCGGAGTGTTCATGCAAGATGGTGCCCCTGCCACCATCTTGCATGTTGGTTGACAAGTGAAGGAGCTGCTTCATTCAACATTTGGAAATGATGGCATCATTTCTAGGGACTTCCCGCAATTCTGGCCAGCACGATTAACAGATCTCAATCCCTGTGATTTCTGGCTATAGGGATACCCAAAAGACAGTTTACGTTTGTAGATTTGAAACAAGCATTAAATAGCATGTAGCCAATGTCCTCAATGAGATGCTATGTGAAACTCTGTCGCACGCAGTTTTCAGAATGTCATCTGAAGTGAAGGAAAGCACATGCACTGTGTTGCCACTTTATTAGGTGCACCCCTGTTGTGCACACAAATGGTTTGTCCCACAACGTCCAAGTCACATGACCACAGTTGTGGCTATAAATGCAGCAGAACCTTTCTAGTTAAGCGTACAAACTGTAGCAAGAATGGGGAAAAGGAGTGATCTAACAGACTTTGAACATGGCATGGTAGTAGGTGCAAGACGTGCTGGACAAAGCATCTCTGAAACGGCAGTTCTAAACTTTTCACGTACCACAGTTTCAATGGTGCATCGAGAATAGTGCAACGAACAGAAAACATCCTCTCATCGGCACTCCTGTGGAAGAAAATCTTTTGTTGATGAGAACGGTCAGAGGATGGTTAGAATTGTGAAACTAAACAGAGGCGCCATAATGTTGCGCATCACGTTAGAATACAACCTTGGTGCGCAGAACAAAATATCGCAACGGACCACTAGTCGCACTTTGTCGCGAATGGGCTACAACCGCCGACGGCCACATTGCGTACTTTTGTTATCAATGAAGAACAAGAGAGAACACCTCCTGTGGGCACAGCAACACCAGCACTGGACTATCGAGGATTCGAAAACAGTTGCTTGGTCTCACGAATCGAAGTTCCTGGTGCATCATGTTGATGGAAGGCTCAGAATTTGGCAAAAAACATGACTCCATGGACCTGTCATGTCCGACTACTGTGCAAGGTGGTGGGGACAGTGTTATGGTGTGGGGAGTGTTTTCGTGACACGTTGGGTCCATTAATACCCATATCCATTGATTCATGTCTGAATGCCACATCGTACCTAAATATCATTGCTGACCAAGTGCATCCATTCATGTTGACAGTTTATCCTCAGTCAGATGGTTACTTCCGGCAGGACAATGCACCTGTGCACAAAGCCCGAATCACTATGGAATGGTTCCAGGAACATGACAATGACTTTTCTTTGCTTCAGTGGCCCGCTCAGTCTGCGGATCTCAATCCTATTGAGCATCTTTGGGATGAGCTGGAAAGGGCTATTCACTGCAGGCCTACACCTCCGTCGAATCCCAAGGAACTGTGTGACATACTCATGTCTGCACAACGTCTTCAGCATCTTGTTCGATCCATGCCTAGACGAATTCAGGATGTTTTGAAGGCTCAATACGCTACTGGGTAGGTGTACCTAATAAAGTAGCAGCACAGTGTAGAACATCTGTAGATTTCTAAGTTCTGATATTAAAATCTAATTCTAAGTTAAGTATTCCATCTCGTTTACAGTGCCAATTTCTACCCTGGTAGCGGAAATTTGAACTTTTTTTTTTTTCCTTCTACAAATCGCTTCCTCATACCCTAAATGACATTACCCACCCATTTTCACGCTATCTTTAACCGTTTTTACACTAGTCTCCTGAATAGGGAAACTTATTTTATAACCATCTGGTACATGGATTTCATCAAAGCTTTTGATACTGATGCACAGGGAAGACTACTGTACAAATTGGAGCAGTATGGCATTAAGGGCAAGTTGCTACATTGGATAAAAAGATGGTTGAGTGGGAGAAGACAGAGTAGTAATCAATGGACACTGCTCTTCATGGACTCCCCCCCAGTTTGCTGTTGGGACATGTTTTCGATATTTATCAATCATGTTGATGAAGGTATATCAGACTTAATGTCGAAATTTGCTGATGACACAAAAGTTGGCAGGGTTGTTAATGACAATATGCTACTGCAACAGGATCTAGAAATGTTGGGCAGATGGGCTGAGAAGTGGGAACTGAAGTTTAACATTAACAAATGCAAAGTACTCCATATGAGTAGCAGTAACCCCAGAATAAATGTACCAACTGTGCATTACTACACTCAGGGTTGTAGAGAATGAAAAAAGACCTGTGTGTAATTGTGGTCAGATATGAAGTTTTCTAAGCAGTAGACAGGCTGCCAGAGCAGGTCATGGAGTTTTGGCAATGATTTACAGGAATTTTGCTAGTAGAGTTAAGAATGTGATTATCCTTTTGTATAAGGCAATGGTCAGGCCACATCTTGAGCACTGCCTACAGGTCTTGGGGCCTCATGTTAGGAAGTATGCTAGTTGTTAGAACGAGTACAGAGAAGGGCAAAAAAGGTGTTCGCTTACCAGGAAAAGCTCAAGTTCTGCAAATTTCAGCATCTGGAAACTTGGTACAAGCGAAGTGATCTGATATAGGTGTATAAGGCTTTGAATGGTTTCAGCAGGCTCAATGCTGATGGAATAGTTCCTCTTGCTGATTATAAACCTAAGAGGGCACAGACTCAAATTGAGAAAAGTTATAAAATATTGACCCCAGTGGCTCACATCTGATGAGTATAGGCTTGGCACACCCAAGGTCCTGAGCTGGATATCATCATTCTTCTCTTTCTTGATTTCCTTCTCTTTTTCTTTCAGGGTAACTCAGAAATTTTTTTTTATGCAACTGACAGAAAAGCAGAAAGGCCAATGCCATCGCCAAGCTACCCTTGCAGAAAAAGCCTCAGGCTTCCTTGCACCATATGGCTGATAATGATAATAGATTTGCAGAAATTTGCCTTTAGCCAGTGGGTAGTTGATTGCTAGAAGAAGCTTCCATCTGTTGTAGAAGTTAATATCTTAAATAATTTTTTTTTTCACTGATGCTGTATGAGCTTGCTTTATTGCGTCATATGCCTCTGCTAATGGTAATGCTAATATGAGGAATGACTTTTGAGGGCTGCAGAATCTGGAAACTAAGAAAGAGGGAATTATAATTCAACTGTTATCTAGTACCAAATAGCAAAATAAGTGACGATAAAATTTCACCTTTCAAATAATAGAAATAGGAATAAATTGCCTCCATAAGAAGGGTTTTTTTTTTTTTTTTTTTTTGGTTTTAGGAGCATTAGCAACTAATGCCATATTGCTCTGGGATATGTTGTGGTCATTCCCTGACCTTTCCGCATCCTCCGTATTTGACGGTGACAGGCTCGAACCCCGGTCTAATCAAGAAGCATGTGCTACGCACTTCTGCTCCTTCCCACCTGGCTATGGAGGCGCCCCATAAGAAGTACTCAAATATTGGAAGAAATTAGCTCTGGTTTGGGAATTTCAAAATTCAGCAGAATTAGTATTCATCCAAGAAGTAAAAATACATTTTATGCTGGTTCATCAAAAGTCTGAGACCTCATTGAATATGGCTACTGCAGACATGTGTTTTTGGAAAGGACAGCTCCTGGAAGGTAGTTCAACTTTGCCTGGTATATCTGTGAAGAACATTACTAAAAAAAGCCAGATGTGTACGTAACACAGGCTTGCGTGAATTATGCTGTTCTGGCTACCCAGAAGTATCAATTACCAGGAGAAATGATTCTGGGTAGTCGTCCACAACACAGAAAGGTGGACCAGTCCCAGTAAAGCACGTACTCTCTCAATTCGAGACTCTGATTCATCTGACATTGCTAAAAGGTGGGTCAGATTGCTCTAGGGACCAACCTCAGAGAATAAAAAAAATATATATATATATATTTATGGTTACTACTACTACACTGCTCAATCAAATACAGTAAACAGAACAAAATGCTTTTCATATTTTATTCTGGTGTCACCAAAGGCAAATATTGAATATGAGGCATCCTTGTATGCAAGTTCCGAGTATCCGATAGAAATCGATCTACCAGATGTAGCCATGTTGTGAAAACCCCCCATAACAATCCCCCCACATCAACGGAACTCCTCGAACTCAGATCTTTTCCACCTGGTGTGGGGAGGACTGTGATTCTACTAACTGTGCTACCAATGGCCTACTACAGTCAGGGCTTGTACTTGAAAAGAAATTGTCAATGCTGTCCCATTTTCAACTCCTAGCCTGCAAATGTAACATTACTTTGAGACCAATATTGCACGGTATATAGTACCTCAGAAAGGTAAGCCTTTATTTAATCCTTTCATAAATACATAATTATGTACATGTTTTTTTTTTTTTTGTTTTTTTTGTATGTACATTTCCTATAATACATAATCTTGAAATCTTCCAGTAAGCACTGCCATCATAAGATCTGCACTTCCAAGGAATTTTACATGCAATATATAACAGTTAGTACCAAAAAATAGCTTTGAATATTTGACTCATCTGTTGACCACTGCTCCAATTTTGAGATTACAAGTCAAAATTCTCTAAAGTCAGATAAAATTGAATCAAAAATGAAATAACAAGCTTTTTGACAAATTCTTTAATACAAATTTTTAACTTTTATTTTAAGATTCTCATTTTTTTTTTCACAATAATTTCACTCTAATGTTGGACAACCAAGTCAAAATATAAATAAATTAATATTTAAAAGCAATTATGTTCAAAGTTCACATTGCCACAAAAAAATTCACTCCAGATGCTGCTGGTAGAAAAAACATCCTCCCCTCCACTCCACACACACATTAAGCAAACTCACTCCTGATAAAGTTAAAAACAGGTGCATCACCACCTTGATTTCTGCACTCTGAGATGGTATTACCATCTCATCAGAGGACTGATGATTAGGAATAATGAATAGGAATGGTAAAAAAGAAAGTACAGTCCAAATAGTCTAATTTCAAATTTTCATTTAGCCCTATATTTGAAATGGCCTAATTTTAAGAACCAGAATCGGATATATTATAAATTGTATCAAGAAAACAAAATTCAATTAGGCAAACAATGTAGCCAGATTAAACGGCAGGTGGACAGCCTTACTCATCAAGCAAGATCGAAAAGAAAAAAATATAATTGAGTTTCATGCGAGATACAGGAAAAACTTTTGTGCAGCATATGAAGTTAAGAATGATATTATAATATGACTGATATAAAACTCTATATCTGAGATTCTGTCAAAAAGTGGTTTCATACCTATTTAGAAACTATCAGAAAAATAAATTAGAAAATACAAGTGCATAGTTCAGCTGTGCACTTCTTATCACAACAACATTTCATATGAATTTATTTGGAAATTGCACAGCATTCATCCATTTGTAATAGTAATGGGTTTCCAAATGGGGTAGAGAAAAAACCATAAAAAAGATCAAAAGTCCTTATAACAGTCTTTAATTTTTCAAGTTTAAATATTATTGCTACAATACTTTGTATTGTACTACAAACAAAAAATCCTTTTTCATGCACCCGGCAAATATAATGCTGCTTATCTGTGATATGATGCTGCCATGCCAACAGTTACTTTTACGCATTTGGCATGCTTATTGGAATGATTTAAAACAGTGGTACACAAGCATTTTTTGTGCTACAACCCAAAATTAACTGGTAATTACTTATGACCTCTACTTCAAGTTTACTGTTATTATATCTGTTTGTGGGGTGGGGAGAGAGTGAATATTTATTCATTTAGAGACAGTGAAGTCAATTTTTCAAATAATGAAAGTAAACACAGAGAAGTAATAAAATTAAAACACTGTTAGCAGTATATATAAATGAAAAAACTTTGTTTAAAAATATTCTTGCTGAAGGAATGTTTTTTACAATTTGGCACAGCACAGCACATCACTTTCTTCCCTTTACCAATGTTCTGTTTACAAACCAACAGATGAAATTTTTTATAACTGCTCAGAAATATCTTATGACCCACGGTTTGTGCAACACTGATTTAAATCACAACAAAGACTTCCCATGCCTGCAAAATTCTTTCTGGAGAGGTGGAGGGGGGGAAATACTCTACTTAAAAGGTATTTTGCTTTGGAATCAGTAACTGGAATTGTGACATAATTTGAAACTCATTGTGTTGATTAGAAAAGGAATAAAAAACTGTTAGCCTATAGAATTTTTTTAAATCTGCACATTAAAAAAGAAAGCACAAAAAAGATAACTAATATAATAAAAAAACATCAACATTGTTTCAATTTCTCCTCAGTTTTGTTTATATTTATAAAATAGTCACAGTTTTAATATCGCCAAAGTCCAAATTATCTTCAGAAAATACTTACATTCAATTCAATATTTAAATCATTTTAAAATAAATTAAAAAATATATATTTTTTTTGCTGTTGTGATGAATGATTTAAACATCAGCATTTTTTATACCAATTTACTTAGGTGTCAGTAGGTAAAACACAAAAGTACAGATATTTTAATAGGAACAATTTGATGTGTATTGTTTTTTATTTTATACTTGTTTTCCTCCTCTGTGCAATTGCACAGAGGAGGAAAACATATTAAATAAGTATAAAATAAAATTTTAAATAAGTATACAATTTTTCAAATATTTATGAAAATTTATTTTTTGATATGGTACTGAAGCTTTAATTATCTTGTGTTCCAGAAAAACTCTAAACAATGGGTTAAAGATTTTTTTTTTTCTTAACTAGTCATTTTAACTTGAAATTCTAGAAACACATTTTTTTCAGATCAAATAAGATTACAGTTGGTATGTTTACTGAAAATTATGAAAAAAAGTGTAATTTATAAAAGACGACAACTTAGAATATTGCAGCTAACAACATTTATTGGCATCCTGAGATGGGTGGTTGGCCACAAACACAACAGATAAACACTGGCCTTGCTACTTAGCTATGTGCTACAGTGCCCTCTACAGGCTGCTTCAACAAGCTGTACAGTTTTAGAAACAAAAATATTTTAACACTTATTTCTCACAAAAATAGAGCAATCTCCATACATTCAACAGTCTTGTGCTACAGCACAGGAAAAAATCTCAGGCTGCTACCACTCTCAGAGTTCTAACTTTCATCACAATTAGTTAATATGGCGACAACAGTACTGGAGTAGAAGCAATTAAGCCCAGGGCTCAGAATCGCTGTCTCACAAGTGTAACATCACAATTATTGACACACATATTGGACGTTTACTAGGGAATGAATAGGAAAATACTAAAATAATACAAGTGCAAAGTCCTCCCATTTATCGGTGTACTGTTTTTCATAAAAATTCAAACTAATAGCACTAATAAACAAACAGAGATTTCAAAGTCCATATCTCAATAGCTACATTATATACACATAATTAATAGATAAAGAGAAATAAAACACAAGAAGTAAATAGTATAAAAAGTAACTGTACTTGAATGATAGAAATAAATGCAGTGGTAAGAATTTTCAGTCATAATTATCAGATTCTTTTTGTGAAGGCGAGTACTTTAGAGACTTAGACACAACTGAAAATAACAATTACAAACGTACTAACAAATAGAAAATATAAAAAGACCTAAAAAAAAAAAAAACTATTAAGTTCATAAGGAAACTAAACTTAATTTCACTTCTCGGACATGTCTTCAAAAAATGCCTTATAAAGAATGATGTGTAAAACACTGCTGACTCCAGTCTTTCGGCAGTTCTGGAGATCAGACCGCCATAAACAAAGGCCGAACAAATGTTCCTGCTGATGTATTTTATGATACTTTGTTAAAATCCATATTAATTGACACATTCAAAACTTTCGAAAAATAAAATACACTAATTAAAATTTTAATTTAAATAAACTAATTTTGATGATGCCAAGATGCTAGTAGAAATTACATCTATTGTCAGATTTTAAGGAACTAATTCAGACTCAATAAAAGAGATTAAATTACAATATTGACAAGTTCATGCTGACACACACACACACACAAAAAAAAAAAAAAAAAATCTGGTTCAAAATTAAAGATGGCACTTTTTAAATGCTTTTCTGCATGTGTGTGTGTGTATTTTTTTTTTTGCCAAGAATGTCCAATAAGCAAAAATAAGTTTTTTATCAACAAAAGGAAACCTCACAAACTAATTAATAAAAAGTGCACTTCTCATAATTTATTAAAAATATTTAATGATCACAGTATCAAAAAAAGTGCAGTATTATTGTGCTCAAGGTAGACTTTCCTCTAAAGGTTATTTGCTTTCGGCTGAAGTAAAGATGTTCTATAGTTGTTACTCTATAAACATTAATATACAAATAAAAACTAATGTTGGCCAAACTTGTTATTAGCTATCACCATCAGACTAGATCCTTGAATTTAGTAAAATAGAATAAAATACACGAGACTGTTGGAAATTTAAATCAATGCGACAAAAAATAACTAATAAAATTTGTTTGTACTATCACCTATAATTTTCCCTTTTTTGTATAAAATTTAATAACCGTGTAACTTTCTAATGACATTTAAAATGCAGTAGAGCCTGTCTGAAGTAACCACAATAAGATGTAATATGATGAATTTTTAAGTGGCACATTTTTCTGTTCTGTATAAGGTTCTCTTGTCAGATATGAACTTTTTATGGAGCACTGCAACTATCATTCAAAAAAACATGCATCAGTGTGTGCATATATATATATCATAATATAATGTAGTTAAAGCTGTTTATTATTTAACTATAAAACATTACACAATCAATGTACATATTTAATTGCAAATGATGTAAATTGATATTAGATCCTAAATATAATATATAACATCACCAACTAGTAACAAAGCAACATAAACAATAGTAATACGGCAATATGCAAAAAACGGGATATGAAAGACATGAAAATCTATATAATCAAATACGCCAAAATCGGAATAACCAAACTAAAAAGTATAAAATTAAATCAAAAACTAATTACTTGTTTACAATTGATAAGCACTTCGACTAGGACCAGCACCTATCAATGTAGTAGAACTATTATCTGTTTCTGTGTGCCTTATACCAGCATTACATAGGTCTAAATATGAAAGCTTAAAATAACTGCTTATATTAGAAAGGCATTAAGCAAAAATATATATTTTAAACATTAAGGAAGGACTAATTTTGTTGTTATCTGGTATAAAGAAACCACTGGTCCGAGTCCTTCCCTAATGATTAAAGTATATATTTTTATATATCATCTTTCTAATATAACTAGTTATTCCACACTTTTATATTTAGGCTTACATAATATTGGTATGAGGTACACAGACACATATAGAAGTTCTACTAATTACTTTCATACATTGTTGGAGTGCTTATCTCCAGTGATTCTCCAGAGATCTTCACTCCAGTTGGAGTGAAGTGCTTATCAGTGTATAAAGACAGTAATTAATTTTTAATTTAGTTTTATTATTTTGATTTTTTTGGCTTATTTAATGTATATAGCCTCATGTCTTTACATATCACATTTTTTGCATATTGCGATATTACTAATGTTTATATCATTTTGTTACCAGTTGGTGATAATTTGTATATTATATTTAGGATCTAATAACAATTTATCACATCAGCAATTAAATATATATTTTTTAAACACACACACGAGTTTTAATTTAATCTGGAAGGCAAGAACGGATTACCTTAGTGAAAAAGTCAAGCAGCCAGGTATAAGCCAACTATCCCGAGAAGAAAAGAGTTAAAATTAATAAGGAATTTATGTAAAAGTATAGACAGAAAAAAAAAAAAAAAACAGTTATAAATAGAATACAGGTGGCATGATTCATATGTAAAGACCAGCTATACTCAGAATATATAAGCCTGAAAAATACAGAAATCAAATGGGTGAAAAATGATTACATGCATATTCCAACAGGCTGATTTAACCAGATGATTCAATGAAATTTTAATTACAAATTTTAAGTAGCATAAAATTAGACAATTTAATTTCCTCATTACACATGTAAAAATTATAAAATTAAATAAATAACACTAATTTTTAAATTACAGTTATTTTTAAGTTTTGAAAATTAGCAGTTTTCAGAATAGCTTATTTTTTTCTGCTTACAACCCTATTATTAGGAACCCTATTTATTTTCTACTAGCTGTTCAATTTTCTACTCGTGTACAAGATACACGAGTTAGCTGTTCTCATCATGGCATGCAAAGTTAAGTTTACTGATTTTGAGAGGGATGTTATTGTGAGATTTCACATTGCTGGCTTGTTTGTTAGTGCAACTACTGATAGCCATCATTCAAGTTACCCGGTGATTATGCTATCATGAAATGGAAGTGTGATGGCCACTGCCATCCAGCAATGCACAGGAAGACCACAGAAGCTCATGCCATGTTACTTGAAAATACTCAGAAAAGTAATATACCAACCTTTGTTAGACATCCCAGAAAAACATTAACCATGAGTTTAAGGCATTAACATGGGCAGAAGTCTATATGAACACACTATATGTGGAACTCCACATCTTTTGTGTTCAGGGGAGAGCAATGACACATAAGCCAAAAGTCAGCATCCACAATTGGCCATCTCACCTTGCATGGCGTAATAAATGGTCCACAAAGCAGCAGAAATTAAGCCTATGGAGTACAGAATCTTGCTACACTGTATACTGGTCAGACTGGTGGGTGCGAGTATGGAGGATGTCCAAAAACAGCCCACTGCTGGAATATATAGTGCTACAAATGAAGCTTGGAGGCGGTAAGCTTATGGAGTGCAGTTGTTTCTCATGGTATGGCCTAGGACCTTTGGTGACTGTGCAGGCCTTTGGTCACTATGACCCGTGTTTGTCTGAACAGGTGCTATTTAAGAATGACTCACAGATGTGAATATACAAAATTGGAATGGCTGAAGCAAAGTCTCAATTTGAACTCAATGGAACACTTATGGGATGAACTGCAGTGGTAGGTGAGGGACAGACCAATATATCCTATATTAGTAGCTCAACTGGTCACTATTCTGAAGGAGAAATGGAGGACAATACCAACTGGTGGAAGACCTACACTGGAGGGTAGTGTGTGTCATGTCAACCAAAGGCAGATCAACATGTTATTGAAGTAAGCGGCAATGACATCAATGTGAAAATGTTGTCTGGATACTTTTTGAAGATGGTAATGTATACTGCTGGGAAGTAGCAGATTAGGTATAAGCCACAGCTTGGGCCTTGCTACCAAGGGAGAAGCCTTTCCTTTTGCAAGGATAAAACATCTACAGTCATATATTTTGAAGCCTTTGGGCATGCTTTGGCTTAGGGCCTGATCATGTCTTGGGGAAATTAAACATTAAATTGTTTTTTTTATGTACAGCTTTGCAGTGAAAAGTGTAGTACATGGTGAAATCCTATACTCTTTCCCCCTACCACTCTTTATCAGGACAAAAAAGGTAAAGAGACAACCGGTCACTCACTGTTGTCAATGTTAACAGCCTTCCACATATTAACAGTATGTCCCATCTGGTTCAGGCAAGAAATTTAGAAAATACCTGCTCTTTACATAGCTTCCGCAAATGAAAAAAACTATTTGGTTATCACCTGACACAAAACAAAACACACTATATAATGAACTCCTAAGTCTGCCTCATTTCTCAAAAAAGGGGCTAAACACTGCTAATTTCATTATGAATAAAATATTTTATTTTTGTGGTGCTTCTACAAGGTGTAGAAGAAATATCTGATGGATTTTATAGCATAATTATGCTACTGCTGTGATAATGCCATAATGGAGCAGAGTGCTATTTGGAGCTTAGTCAAGGTAGAATGGTAAAGTATATTGCAGCAATTAAGTTATTTATTAAAACAGCCAATTACAGCTTTGCAGCAGGGTTTACAACAGTGTGCATTTCTGGGTGTCAAAATGATGAATTTTCAGTGCAGTGAGGGCATCAGTTGATCAGTTTATATGCCTGGCAATGTAATTATAATAAGGAATGCCACCTTGCTAAGTCTGCTTGCTGGTATGCTCTCTTGCTTAGTTTAAAAAAGAGAACTGTTTGCTAAATTCTGCATAGTGATCTGCACTAATATCCTTTGAAAATTCATATCATCCAAGAGCTTTGTGAACAAGACAAGGTGAACAGAGTTCTGCCACAAATTTTTGGATGTGGTGAAAGACAATCATGGCATAATGAATGTCTTGTGATGGCAAGGTCCATTTTCATCTGCTTAGTTATATAAATAAACAGAATTTTTGTTATTGGGCCTCAAAGAACCCTCACCAGTGCCCTCTGCATAGCTTGAAAGCGGCAGTATGGAGTGCAACATCATCTAGTGAAATTGCTGGCTCCTATCATTTTAAGGAAGGGAATGAATCGCTGTTACTGTTACTTCCAAGTGATGAAAGGTCATGCCAAACCTTTCTGCAAAACAAGCTACCCTGATGTCATGTAATGCACTGTGGTTTCAACAAGATGGTATCACTACTCATACAGCATGAATATGAATAGCAGTTTTGTATAGCACACATTCCATGCACACTAATTTCTTACTTCAGACACATCAACTAGTCAGTTCACTTGCCCAAGAACCCCATTTATTTCTATTGAGGGGGGGGAGAGCATCTTAAAAGCAAAGTATACTAAATGCACTTCAGTATTGCTGTGTTAAAACAGCAATTCTCATACAGGACTGGGTGATCAATTTATCAGCAGGTGCTCATCTTTACCATATGAATTTCTGCTAGGGTTCTTCAGGAAGGGAGATTCTTTTTGGGCTCCTCTTCACCATCCTCACTGTCCCATTGTTGAAGATGGACGAGATCTGATTTACTACATTGACATTTAGATCCTCACAATACCACCTATGATGACTTGTACTCATCATAGCACTCATTATCACAAAAGAGTGGTACAAAAGCCTGGTACTCCTTTCTAATAAGGCCAACTTCCTTCTCTAGTGAAAGCCATTGGTGATAGCAGATTCTGCCAAGGATTCCCTCCATTTAATAGTGGCAGTGACTTCATCATGTGATATGCCATTAGTTAGTAATAGCCATTGATGTTTTGAGGATTTTTGCTCTAACCAGTTCTTCACCTGGTGAATATATATGTCCACTCTGCAACTTGAAAACTCTGCTGGCTCCACACAGATAGCAGGATTTAGTGCTCACTCTCTCTCAGTACTCTCTACGTTGCTGTGCTAGAAATATACTCTTCATGCCCTTCTGAATGAACACGTGTTTTTAATAAGATAAAGTGTACATATATTTTGTATCATATCCCTTAGGTTTTTCTTCATTCAATTAATAATTATTTTAACTCTTTCTATTTATTTTTTTATATTCTTTAAACTTAATTATAGTAAATATTCTAATATATGATAAATTGTCATCCAATTAAGATGGTAATGCCCTTATCCATGTGAGCCCCTGCATTATTAGCCAAACAGAGAGAGAGAGAGAGAGATTGTCAAAAATAAAATCAGGATCAAAAAATTCTGTTAAAAAAAATAAAAATAATCAAAAGAAGTTTAAAAATCATAAAAAAATATAGAAACTAGTTGTTACTTTTTTTGTTGCTATATCATCTAAATTTACATATGTATTGCTTGATTCAGTTTCATCAACTTCTAGATCTCAATTCCAAAGAATTTCTTCAATTTCAGCTTCTGTAATCTTGAATCTTGTTGAAAGGTTGTGCCCTCCTATACCAATTTTTGAAACCATCATAAATTAAAAAACACCTCCTATTACTTGTAAACACAGATAACAGATGTTTACAACTCACCACATCACTGCATAGTTTCAACAGATGTAATCTGTTGCCACTGGATTGAAACAATCTTCAGAATGTATACATATAAACTTTCATACTCCTTCAGGCCAACAAAAAATTCTGTAAATATATATATTTCCATGCTCGCAAAAGAGTTAATGGATCCTAATGAACTATAGCATTTTACTAAGTCATATATTCATACAAACTATAATATTATAATATATTATTTATTAGTTATTTCATATAATACAATTTAAAGCATTTTAGAGTTCTAAATATCTCAGAGAAAAAGAAGAAGAATTAAGAGCAAAGCTATAAGGAGATATTATATAGGTGCTTAAATGTCAAGAAAAAAAAGTGTAGATAAGCATATATGTCTGATATTACGGAATTTTACATCTCAACTGTAATGGAAGTAAGTATGATGATAAAAGAAAGATGTCAATAAAATTACACTGAAGTAGGTTTTTTAGGGATGTCAAGAACTGCTAAAAGTTTAAAGTGAAACAATATGAACTATATCAACTAAATACAAAGTTACATGCATAAATTATAGCTTCATTTGTGCCAGGATTCAATTGCATATATCAGTAATTCTCAACTAGAGGTGCAGGGCTCTGGTGCAAGGTATGGAAGGATGCACAACTCCTCTAAACCAATAATAAGAATTTTAAATTGAAGGATGCAAGGTTACCTTAAAAATGCTTATCTTGGGGAAGGGAGGGGAGCACACTGGATAAAAGTGTGCTCCCCTTCACTGGACACACTGGACTATAGTGAAACAAAGGTTCAGAACAAATGACATAAATGAAGCAAACACAAAATTTAACTATAGTGAAGAACAGTTAAAAGAGTAGCATAAATAATTATAAAGAAACACTGTTTAATGAAAAATATTTTCTCTGGGTACATTTGAAGAAATTGATGAAGAGCCTTACTATCCATACTGCATTGTTATTGTTATTTGGTTTTTAGGAGCATTAGCAACTAAGGCCATATTGCTCCGGGTATATGCGGTGGTCATTCCCTGACCTTTCTGCATCCTCCGTATTTGGTGGTCACGGGCTCGAATCCTGGTCTAATCAAGAAGTATGTGCTATGCACTGCTGCTCCTGCCCACCTGGCTATGGAGGCACCTACCATACTGCATGATGGGTCACAACAAAAGCTCTACTGTATTTTAATGTTTTCATAATATAAGAATAATCATGAAAATTAGTTTTGCTTCTTGAAGAAACAAAATTAAAATTAAATTCTGAATTATCATGAATATTATTCATGATAATTACTGTAATTATATTTCTTTTTTATAAAATCTAAATAAGTTATTTCATATAATACAATTTTAAAGCATTTATAGTTCTAAATATCTCAGAGGAAAAAGAAGAAGAATTAAGAGCAAAATCAAATATAGAAAGAGATATTGTAAAGGTGCTTAAACGTCAAGAAAAAAAATAGTGTGCAGACAGGCATATATTTATATTTCTGATATTATTAAACAATCATCCCCACAATGTTATCTATTCAATTAAGGAAGACCATAAAATTAAGCCACACAGTTGGATTGCTTTCATTATTTCAGATTAAGTTATATGTTAAAACCAGGGCATATGATTTTTAGGTTAAATCTGAGAGGTGGAAAAAAAAAAAAAATTACCTTCCTACTCACTTAAGTTTTTGTAAGTTGCAGTTTCAGTAAAACTTAGTATAATAATGCAAAGCTTGCTTCAAAAATGTTGCACTTTGTAACACCTGTTTTATTTCAAGAAATGTCTGCTGAACCACAGGCCAGATATTGTAAAGGTGCTTAAATGTCAAGAAAAAAAATAGTGTGCAGACAGGCATATATTTATATTTCTGATATTATTAAACAATCATCCCCACAATGTTATCTATTCAATTAAGGAAGACCATAATTGCATTGAATAATGTGCTGTTTATAGCATTACAAAACCTAAACAAAAAAAGAAGAGAAATAACACAAATTTTAAAAAGATTCAATGATGTAGTAATGTCATTTCTTATCAGGCATGTGACAAAATATGCATGTGATTTCTTTCATGTTACTTCCAAAAAACGACATCTATAATTTAAATTTGAAATTTCACTACAAAGCTGCAATGTTATGATGTTATTGCCTCATGTTTGAAATTCTTGGTTTATCAAAAATAAAAATTATTCCTATATTCATGATTTTTATGATAATCTCAGCATTTCACTAGACAGAACAATATGACACATTCGTTGTTCGGAGACACTTTAGTTAATAATTTTAAAAAGAGGATAAAAAGTGTCATTCAGACACTCATGTCATGTATCTTCATCAGATACATGATTTTCCTTCTGTTTTAATAGCTGCATTCCTTTAGGCAATTATTAATAAGAAGTCACATAATTAATCTCATTAACAATTTATACCATGCATTTTATTAGTAGTCATTTTAGCAGTTTATAACTTTGTATTTTATTCCCATTTCAGCTATTATCTTTTCTGTTCAGGACACTGTCACTTAAGCTGCTATTGATTGTTAGAATCAAAAATTTTCTCTTTTCTTCATATTTTAATGCCATATTTGTATGCTATGGCACAGTTTTCTGCACACTAAAACCCTATAACTTAATAATGTAAAAATTCTCATGTAATGATAAGTGTCAACCAAATTTTATATAAATTCTATAATTTCTGATTAATTTTTCAACCTCATAAAGTGAGGGTAAACCATTTCCATTAGAATGGTTTTACAATAGTGTTAACTAAAGTTATCAATGACATTTTATACTATAATTTTCACTTCAGCATAGAAATTAAAAAATAAACAGATGCATTCATTGTAACGCATTCAAAGTCAGTACAACCACATGGGCCACAAGAGAAATTTTCTGTTGACTGGATTACAGAATAACTATATTTTAAAATATTCTCTGAAGCTAGTGAGCAAGTAAGTGCAGTTCTAAAACACAGATTAATTCAAAAAGAAAGCCTTGTGATCATATTAATTAAACATTCTGTAGGTGTAGGATGGGAAAGTTTCAAGGGGAAATCAAACACCCATAAAAATCAGTCACTTAATAAAAACTTTAGAAATACAGTTCTGAAATAATAAATAAATAAAATGAAATAAAATAAAAACTGAAAGGTTGAAAAAAAATCAAGAAAGGATAACAAATATATGGGTATTCATGCAATGTGTTACACTACATACACTAAAGTAACCTGCATGCCAAGTATTTACTTGTGCTATTTACAAAATAATTCTCTAATGTAAAGAAAGTAATAGAAAGCTGAGAACAGTATCAGAAAACTCAGAAGAGTGTAACTACCAATGAAACAGAGATTATTACTGCAGTCAGATCCTTAATAATGACATTCTACAGTATAACCCAGGTGTCTCTAACCTTTTCTGCATAGAGAACATCATATTAAAAAGTTTTCTTCTTTAACATGGTTCAAAATTTGAGTTACTAAATATTCAAATATAGAAATAATTTCTTAACCAGCATACTCTTCTCTCTCTAGGTCTCAGTTCATGTGCTCTTTTATAATTTTTCCAGTTTTAATATTACTATTCATGCAAAAATATAATAAAAAATATGGCACATAATATAAATAACTAATAAGATATGCTTATCAAATAGAATTGTATACAATAAAGGTCATAATTTTAAAACTATGTTTTCTCATTTGTTTTGCATATCCCTAAAACCTTTTTAAATATCCCTCATGGTACACATACTAATACAGAATATCAGGTAAGCACCAAATTATTTTCTACAATATCAAGTAAGCACCCCCACATTTTGCAAATATAAGAAATAACCATCAATGAAACACACACACACACACATGGTATCTACAAATCTCCTTTACAAAACACTAAAATATTATTGTATGAATAGGGTACATTATACAAACTGGAAATCACTTCAAGGTGATAGAGAATATTTTCAAGATTTTATTCACCAGCTAGAAAATGTGCACGTGCAGTAGATGCCAACATAAGAAGCACAAAACTATAATCATAACAGAATTTACCAACAAAATTCCATCCTCTTGGTTATGTCATTGATTGACAGCTTCTGCGAGAGCTGTAACTTATATGGTTTCATCCACAGACAGTAACATTACACATGGCTGGCCTTGACATGCTTAGCTCATGACCAACAGGTCACATGGATTTCCCTGGGCTTTGCATAAAACTTTTTCAAACTAGCTTCACTGTGCCTTCATTGACTTTTGTTTGACCATTTCATCAGCCTCAATTATTACACCAAAGGTGTCCTTTATGAATTGCTCATACCAGTGCAGAACTGTAGGTCTAGTTGGTGGCTTCTTTTCAAACCATTTTCAAAATTTACACAGAATGGCACTGAACCAAAGTAAGTACCTTCTTGGGGTTATTAAATTCTGCCATGATTGCCATTTTTGTAATTATGCTGCCATCTAATGTAGTGTGCACATTTTCCAGGTGTTGAATAAAAACTTGAAGATATCCTCTATCACCTGGAAGTGGTTTCAGGTTTGTATCATGTACTCTATTCACACAACAGCATTTCATTTTCACAAAGGAGATTTGTGTACAACCTTTACATATATATATACCTCATTCCAAATTTTGTTTGTTACAAGTATTGACAAAACTTTTATTAAACTCTTAGTAAGGTGAAAATGAAATTAAGGATAATAGCAACCAACAAAAAATTTAAATTTTGTTGTTTAAAAAGTTTGAAAATAACATTAAAGCAGGTTACGAATAATGAGGTAATAAAAGCTTAGCCACATTTTTAGGAACCATAGTAGTGGCTTCTGATCACGTTTTCAGTGCTGTGTGCTATTGTTGTCTGATCCCATGACTAGCATGTGTGAAGCAGGCATATCAAAAAAAAGTCATACAGGCAGGTACACCATTGCACAACAGTCAATGCTGAATATTCTTGGAAAAAATATGCAAGAAATGGTTTAAAACAGTTAACTTGATAACTGTATTTCTTTATTCTCATATTATATTGAATAAGAACAAATAATATCTTTAGTAACAACAGTTCTGTTATCCTAAAAGAGTTACTTCCCAACTAACTTCACTTCTAACACAGTAAAAGAACTGGAACCAAAGCAAAATTCTATGATAAGAATACACAAGTGGGCATAGAGTGTATTTTGTATACCAATGCTGACCTTTTACAGAATTTTTATGGCTACATTTTGCAAATTAAAAAAATAATCAATGATTCAGATCAAAACTGACGACTATACTGGAAACATATTAAAATTCCACTGGCATAATTCTAATAGGTATTTTAATATTTAAATTTAACTGCCTATGCTAAATCAGGCTCAAAAGCACACACCCACTAGAAGATAAAAAATTAACTGAAGTTATTCCTAAATGATGAGGCAAAAGCCTAGCTTCTTTGCACTTTTTTTTGCCTTTATTGATATTAGGAAATTAAGCCACACCATCAGATTGTTCTCATTATTTAAAATTAAGTTATAATGATTAAAAAATTAACTTTTCTTTAAGCTTTATATTTTTGATATATGGGCAAAATTTTTAAACTTTTAGTTATAGCAATACATACATACATGGTACAGAGTTAAAACTAATTATGGATGTGCATAAAAATAGCAAACTGCAAATATGTTATTATTATTTTTTTTTTCTGTGTGAACAGCAACTGCTTAAAAAGATTTCAAAAAAAGAACCTTTTATAAACCTTTGAAACATTCTTACAAATGCTATTTGTAAAAAGCACAGGACTACTTTCTCCTTTTGTGTTTTATTTTTAGCCTGCAAAGCTTAACTACTTAGAAAAATGCTACGGTTTATACAGCAGAATAAACAATGATACAACTTATAAGAAAAAGAGGCCACTTTTTAGATGAAACAAATGACACCATTAAGAGGCTATTCTATCGTTTGTTTAAAAGGAAAGACACTGCTATATATAAAGCCTTTTTCAGTATAGGGGGTCCCCGGTTTCCGAGTATTCATTATCCAAGTCCCCGCAGTTACAAGGATTTGAAAATTAAGGGAAGCCCTTGAGATAATTAACCAAGCACTTGAATATTTTTGTGAGAATGACCAGCTTCATGACTGTGCAGCAAAAGTTAAGTGCAAAGTTAAAGACATAACTAAATGCTACAACACAATTTTATCTGAAAAATTATGGCAAAAAAAAAACAACAACTCTGGATTCATTCTTTATTCATAAAACTGGAAAATAGTGTAACTTCAATAAACTTTACTGAATTTTACATTGTTCAACATATAATAAAAAATGTCTAATAAAATAATTGTCTCATTTTTCAGTTCCTTCAATCCATTTTTTACTATGTACAAGTACATAATACACATTATGAAAATTTGGTCCCCATTTTAAGTGGAATTTTCTGGAACCAATTATCCTCGGATAATGAGGACCCCCCCCCCCTTGTACTTACAGCAGGTGGTCTCCAGCAATAATTATTTTTTACAATATCAGCTAGACAAATTATCTATGCTATTTTATAATTTCTGAAGTATGCCTCAACATATTACATGGCAAGTTATTCAGATCGAACATTACAAGTTATTGACATCAAATAACTTCTTTTTGACTGTCTTTATCTGAGAATTGTCACTATGACTAAGTGCTATCTGATGAAGGAAAAATAAGTCTTTAAATGCGCCGCAATAGCTAGAAACTAGATATTCTGTTGTCCAGGGCAATATATAAATATGGTGCCCCTTAAAACACCTTTCACAATAATGCCCTGAGACAGTTGCCTCTGCCTGATCTTTTAAACAAATGGTAGAATAGCTCCTTTAAAATGCTATTGCAAGCAGCATCACCATTTTCCAGTCTGAAAACAGTGCAATGTCAATGCTGAAAGGCAAAATATGGAATTCGTTCTGTTGTGAGAGACATAAAACCATAGTGTTTTCCTACGTAATTTAAATGCTACAGGCTGAAAAAAAAAAAATAAAATGACAAATGATTTTTATATATATAATAAATAACCTAAACGTTTTACAAATATTAACTACATAAAATAGCTTCAACTATTTTATAATTTGAAGTAATGTTCTCATAGTACTGATGCTTGTAATCAACAAGGTGAGACCCCCCCCAGTAATTTATGATAAAAATTTGTTCTCTCAGTTATATCCATAATACAGGTTGTGCAGATGTTGCAACCAAACCTAGGAAAAGTTATTACAAATAATGACCATGATATACTGTTCACAACGATGTTATACATATAATGCACATTGCTGTTAATAACAGTTTTAGCAATTTTCAAATTTCCAAACCAATTCGATAAATTTTTGCATCCTTCCAAAAAGTAATGGAAAAAGAAATCCCATTAAGTCTCTAGCCTGTATATTAGTCAAGTTTTTATGACATTCTGAATGCAAAAATTAGGATTACACAGTCAGGATTAGAAAAATTTCTTAAATAATGCAGCAAATTGTAAAACATTTTGAATGAGAAGCAAATGGTGAAAATGAAATCTATGGTACTTCTTCATAAGGAAAGCAAGGTTATATTTTATGCCTGTAAATCCAGTTGGAGGCAAAAGAACTCCCAATTAAACTGGAAATATGCTGTTAATCCTTTCAGCAATACATATGTATATTTATGTTTATCATGTGTGAGCTCTGAGAAGTATACACTCGTAAGCCAAAACATTATGACCATCTACCAAATAGTGTGTTAGGCCATGATAACCACTTGCACCTGGTGGGACATCAACTCCATAAGACCAAGGAAGGTTTCTTCAGGTATCCTGGACCAGCCAGACAGAAGGATGTGCTGAAATTCAGCAATGGAGCAAGGCACCAGCATGGACTGCCGAATGCTGTGTTCCACCACAAATTTTCAATGGGATTAATGTCAGGGGAATTGGGCAGCCAGGGGAGCATACAAATGCTTAGATGAGATCCTCAAACCATAATACCACTGTCACTGGCCTGTTTTTATCCAACAGTGGAATCTGATGAATCAAGCTGGAACTCTGATTCGTCAGACTAGGTGACTCTTTTCAAATCGTCCAATCCAGGAATGTTGCTCCTGTGCCTACTGCAGACGGAAGTGTCAATGATGGTCAATCAAATAAGGACACACGAACAAGTCGCCGATTCTGTTGGCCTATCTGAGCCCATCATTCCAAGCTCACCATTGGATGGTGGGCTTGGAAACATTTCTCTGTGTGCCGTGGTTATAGTGTGCCATTGGCTGAGGGATTGTGAGCCATCTGTTGTCCTGGACAGCATATGCCAACTGCCAATCAGTGGTGATCTCCCCTCCCCAGAACATTGGGCAGTTTTGTGTCTCTCTTCAGACCATTCCCACCACAGCACTATTGCATCCCTTGAACAGCTGACAATACCTGCGGTTGCTGAGATGCTGGACCCCACCTTCATAGCACTACAAATCTTTCCCTGTTTTCAAATTCCACTGACAAGCACTACCCATGCCATCACTATACATTCTGGGCCAGTCGGTGACATCACTCCTAGACACTGTGGGATGCATCCACTAATGGAAACAGAGGCGGTCATAATGATTTGGCTCATAAGTGAATATATATATATATATATATATTTTTTTTTTTTATTTTTATTTTTTTTTCATGTGTTGGTTCTGAGGAAGACAGATGTATATTTATATTTTTCACGTGTGGATTCCGAGAAATACACATGCATATGTTTTTCAAGGTAATTTCAAATACATCTGGAATAGTGTCTATTAATGTGCAAACTCTTTAAATCTACATGCTACCATCTCTTACATGTGCTTCCAACTAATAATAGACACAGTTTTAAATAGATGGTAATGTGAAAATAGTTTTGAAATTTAGCCGAAAAATTCTCTGGAATCCATAGTTGATGAAATTGAATCAAGTGATAAATAGATGCAAAGGATATTACTGCATCCAAAAAAAATAACAATAATAATAAATAAATAACAGGTTTTTTAAAGAATTTCTTTAAAATTCTAATTTGATTTTTTGAAATAGCTTCACTCTAATGGTGCACAATCATCAAGTCAATAAGAACAAATTAATATCTGAAAGAATTTAGGTACAAAGTTTTCCTTTTTATAAAACTTAAAAAATTTCATGGAAAAAATCATTCCACAGAGTCTGCCATTACCAGAAACCTCATTATCTGAGAATACATGCATCTGCCAAACTCACTGCTGAAAGGGTTAATTGGCATTTAGAAAAATGAATAGAAATTTTAAAAGAATTCTCTAAAAGTAGTACACAACATTATTAAAAAAAAAAAAAAAAAAAAAAAAAAAACACTGAATGACAAAACCAGTGTATGTTCTGTTTGTATTTCACAAATATTTTGAGACATCAGCTACCAAATATTAATGCATTAAAGTCGCTGGTTATCCAAGCTTTCATAAAGGCACATATCCACATATAAACTGCATATTTTGCATTTTTTGAATGAAAAAAAAAAAAAAAACTGACCACTGCATTATTTGCATGGCACTCCAGATGTAGAACTATATTCTCTCAATAAGTAGATATGTCTGCAGAAACCAGCAAGAAGTTTAACCAGCAAGGCAACTGTGGCTACACAGATGATATTATATATCAACCATGGTATACAGTACAAAGTAAGCTATATAGTTCATTTCAGCCTTAGTTATAAAGTGGATTTATTCTATCTCATAAATTTTGAAATGAAGGTATATGTCTTACTGAAACCCTCTCCCACACTCCAAATTAAGAAATTTATAAAACCTACAAAATCAAATGCCCTAGTTATAATCAATAATAATGTATTTCCATACTTATTTAGCTTATCTTTTACATTTTTTTTTTTTTTTTTTTAATGGTGGAACAAACCCCATGGATTTGAATAAATTTCATCAGCCAACCTGTACCAACGCCAGCTGTGAAGTGAAAAGAGTATTAGTTTCAAAATCATCTTAGTTTCTTCACAGACAAGTCAACATATAGTACAAAGATGAAAAGGAAAGTAGGATTTACAATCCATATGATACTTTCTGCAGTATATAACTGAGATGCAACACAGTAGATGAGAAAGGGATTTCAACTGAAAGGAAATGGATATTTAATTTATTTCTATTTGCAAGTTAAACTAAAGTGTTCCAATTAAGTAAACTTTCTTAAGTTTAAAACATATACTTAGAAATTAAATTTTTTTACTATAAAAACAAATGTGATTATGTTTCCAAGAATATTGTACAAAAAAGGAACACTATAATAAATCTCAGTTAACTTTTGAAGTTTCTTCCGCAGAAAGTAGTTCTGCATTATGATGAAAATTGTGGGCATATGACATGAAAAAGGCAGCACCAAAGTTTCTTATAACAATTTCATATATATGAAATTGTTATAAGAAAAGATCCCTACTGGATGTCTAAGATAAACTCTGCCCTTCTTTCTCAAACAGTAAAAAGCTAAGTTGGTGAAAGCAAGCAGTAGTATTTCATTGAAAGGAAAAAACTTCATCAGCTGCTCAAATTATGTTTAGAAATGTGGTGGCCTATTTTGTAAAGGGAAAAGAAAACAGGACCTCTACTAAATGTTGCAACCATCTATGAAGGAGCAGCACAGGCATTAACAATTTCTTGAGCAAGTGCTGCAAAATATACAGAGGCTGAGTAATAGCGAGGAGAAAAGAAGACCCAAAAGATGTGCAAGCATTAGAGGAAGGGACAATTCCAGTAAGAACTGTATTGTTTAAGATGTTTTATTTATAACAAATATGCCAATAACCACAACGTATTAGACAATTTACTTCAACTGTCTACAGAGAGAGAGAGAGAGACTGGATTCATTAGAGCCAAGCATAATTACACTGCATCATGAAAGACTTTGGATCTGAATTGCTGAAGTACAATAATCATAAAATTTTAACTGAATGTCCACGTGCAGGCAGTTGCCAGGAGAATATATATGAGAAAAATTTAAAAAAAAAAAAAAAAAGTAATTTTCAATAAAGAGAAAGGTACGACACAAATTTTAAATGTTATTAAATTAAACCACATGCATTTTCAAATATGCAGGAAGGTACTGCAAAATTTTTTTGATAACTATACAGTTTCTGAATGGGGAACAGTCGTTTGATTTTAGGCTTTGCAGTGCAAGGGCAAACAAGGCCATAATGTGCATAACTATTGGAATGTTAAATACATAGTTTTATCTGCATAAATGGCATTCAAGTTTACACTGCATTGTACAGTTGTATCCACTTGAGGAAAGTAAAAAATTTGGCCACGTGTGGCATATCTGCTAGGAAGTCAGTAATACTGAAAGAAGTGTTTCTTAGTCATAGAAAACAAGGTAAACGTAGATTACTGATAACTATTGTATTTGGGGCAATCCATGAGTACATGTTGGATATGAGCTGGGTATTGTACTTTGTGCACTGTGGTGGATTATTGTCTGCAAGCAGATAAAGAAATGTTAAGTTTGTGTGGCCTATTTTTAGTCAGGCTAGTATGACTTCATGTCTGTTCTCACTTATACTGGATTTCCCCAGTTTGAGATCTATCTTTATATGGAGTAGCTTGTTACCAACTTGACTTTGCCAGATGTGTTGCCACTGTTCAAGACACATTGCTTCTTTATAATTAACTTGTAATCTGAGTCAGGTACACTAAAGGGTTGATCTACACAATCCGTAACAGTTTTGGCAGCTAGGCCAGCATGTTCATTTCCAGCATGGGGCACACTTGGCATCTGGATATAAAGCCACACTAACACAGTTACCAAATAACAACTTCTGGAAAGTCTGAAGTCAGATGAAATGAACTTTAGTTTGTTGCATTAGTTTTGTTGTAATTAGGGTTCCTTTTTTCTACAATAATTAAATTTATATTTTTGGACAATATATCAATATATATTTAGAAGAGAGTGCGAGAGAAAGAAAGAGATAATATACATTACGTTATATTTCAAAAAAAAACTGTTCACAAAATTAGAATTAAAATGTCAAGTTATGGCATATATTAAAATATCCCAAAATACCTTCTGGCTGACTTTAAAAACAGGACGACCAAAAATTAACAGCTTTAACAGAAAAGAATATAAAAAGTTCAAGAGAGAAAGGAAAAAACATTAAAGGAGTATTAATAAAAAGATTTAATTTAATTATACAAGATGTTAGGAAAATATGGCACAATCACAACACGGAATGATGACATGGTGAAACACTATTGTGAATAGAATAAAGTGCTGCCCTGTGAGGACACACTGTGGGAAAAGAATGGCTGGCAATATTTCTGAAGTTATATCCAGTAGGCACAGAATAATAAGCGACTATGTTTGCATGTCTGTTTAATGTCCAAATGTATTGCACATCAAAACTATAATGGAAAACACATCAGGCCTAATAGTTCATAATATACAAGATTGTCATTGTCATTTTCTCAACTGCTTGCAACAGTGCTGTCCAATCTTTTTGGTTATATTGGTATGAAGAAAGTGTGTGAAGAAGTTTTCACACCAATCATTCTCAACTCTTACTTATTTTCTTAATGCTATTATATATATATTTAAAACAGAAATAAAAGACTGTCATTTAACAACACAGTTTATACTACAGTTCTTTATATCCACTTTTGCAGCTGTTTGGCTATATTATTATTATTCATTTAACATTTATATTCTAGCAATATAGGTCTCTGCTGCTTTGTACATCTCCATACTGTTAGTATTTAATATATATTTCCCTACAGTTTACCTTCACATACTTTTCATTATTCTTATATGTGAGATATATATAAATATATATATAAAAGTGAATAATATGGACAAGCAGCTGCAACAGGGGAAATAAAACTGGACTGCAGCATAGAAAACCATGAAATAATAGAATTTGGATGCAAAAGCCAAATTATTTAAAAACCTAATGATAAATTTAGAAGCCACGGAAGAGACTGCTAAAATCAGAGAGAGAGAGAGATCTTACAAATACAAAGTATGACTATACGTTATAAGCAACAGAATCCAAAGAAGTAGAAACAATTTGATTCCCATGCCTTTAATGTATAGTCTTCATACTATTGAATTTTTGATCTCTGTCTCTCTCTCTCTGATTTTAGCCAGTCTCTTCATTGGTTTCTAAATTTATCACTAGGTTTTTAAATTGGATTTTGCTCTTTTATATTGGAATTCTACTATTTCAGTTTTCTATACTACAGTCCTGTTTTATTTCCACTGTTGGAGTTGCTTGGCTATGTTATTCATTAAGAAGTGGATTCTATTTATAAATTTTTATATTTTAGCAATACATTTCTGTTGCTCTTTGCACATCTCCCTATCTGTGAAGTATTTAATATTTTTCGCTAGAGTTTACTTTCACATATTATTCATCATTTATTTATTCTTATCTCGTGGGAAAAAAAAAAAAATTATATATATGCAAACATACATATATATGTATATATGTTTGCACGGGGGGGGGGGGGGGGGGGTAAAAAAGATTTGTATTCACCTACAAGAATTTGTGATAGAAAGATGAAATTTTTTTTGGTTTGATACTTTGAAATCTCTATACCAACCATATAAATTTTGGTTTCAATCTGACAATTCACTTTTTTTTCTTTGCAGCACTGAATGAAGCGAACTGTCACAATGGATAAAGTGGAATACAGATCAGTGATTCGGTTCCACTTTCTATAAGGGAAAACACCCAAAACAATTCATGAAGATATGGTCGCTGTTTATAGAGAAGACTATCCAAGTTACAGTGTTGTTCCACATTGGTATATAAACAATTCAAATGTGGAAGAACCTCAGCAAATGAAGAAATCCCAGGATGCCTAGCAACTGCAGAGTGAGTATTGCAAAAATTGAGGCATTAATCCTGGAAGATTGCCATATTGATTACTTCCATTCTGCAGATGGAAGTAATTGATTTGCAGTGCAACAATGAATTAAAACACATTCACGTCACATCAAAAATCAACTTTTACAACACGTATATGACAGCGGAAAAAAAAAAGTATCTCAAATTAAGATTTTTTGCACAAGAAATTGGGAGCACCCTCGGATCCACATATGTTTGTGAAACTTTCTTTTGAAAAATGAAATTTATTAAAAGTAAATCTCGAGCTTCAATAACAGATGAAAATCTGGAAAATCAATTAAGATGTGCAACTACCAATATTGAAGTAGATTTTAAAAAATTGAGTGACTGCAAAGAAAAGCAAATATCTCATTGATGTAGATATATAATAAAAATGAATGAATAAAATAAATTTTTATGGCATTTGATTTTTTTATTTTTAAGAGATTGTTTTGTTTTATGTGTGGCCCGCAGAATATTGTAGTTCATCAAGGTGGCCTGCAGAATGATCTGGGTTGGCCAGGCCTGGCTTACACCAACAAACCTCAAAGTTGATGTACTGAAGGATAGAATCATGGAGAAGATTCAAGCAATTGATGATGCCATGACAGTTTGTGTAACGCAGAATTTCACAAGAATTCAAGAATGTATTGACAAGCTAGGGGCACAACTTAAGTGATGTAATTTTTTAAATCAAATAGCTAGTAAAAATGCCTTTGGACTCAACTTATAAGAATTATAATAAAGCTTTAGTAACTTAAAATGTGTCTGTCTGCCTTGTTCCCACCTGTATATATACTTGACTACTTACATTATTTTGTTTTATATAATCATCTTAATTAGTTGCACAGCACAATATGTGCAAATACAGGAAATTTTTTCCTGTAAAATGTGAAATTTTACAGGAAAAAATGTCAAAACTTTGATGAAATAATATTCATTAAATGAACCAAAATCAACTCTATTCAATAAATTTTACAGTACAAATTTATAGGATTTTTAAAGTAATTTGAATTTTATTATTTTTAATAATAGAGTTTTATTTTAGTAGTATAGACATGGGAAAGGGGGAAATTTAAATGCTTAAAACAATTAATTTAATTTCAGAATAATTAATTTCTGACACTTGCATCCTAGAATTTCCAAACACATTCTCAGAAAAGGTGTTTGTCAGCTTGGGCCATCACTTGACCTTCCAAGAGTACCATGGCATTCACAGAAGCACCATTGCACAGTCTAATGGTGCATCCGTAAGTGCCATGACTTCCCATAATTACTATAAAACACATACTTTGTCGACAAGGTCCTACATGTGATGGCAAAGCTACACTGATTTCTTTAGATGTCCCCAAATAAAGAAGTCCAAGGGACTGAAGTCACACATTATTATTTTACACCCTATTCATTGTTCTCTCCCCTCTTTTACGCACCACATTGCTACATTGGATATGACATCACAGATATTGCTGGTGATTTTTCTCCACAACACAGCCTCACACTCAAAAATTTTAAAATGTTTATTCAAATTTTTCAAATGTTTATTCTGCTTGGACTAGTCTTTCATCAGGCAGTATTCCATGTCATGACTGTGTGTGATTTTCCTAACACCTTGTATATATTTTAAGAATAAAGATCACAAGAAAAATTAGGATTATGAAAGATGGCACCCTGACAGCTGAGATATTCTTTTAAGTAATTCGATTAAAACAAAATGAAAATAAAATATACAAAATAAAATTAATACAAAGTTAAAAAATAAGTCATTGAAACAAAGAAAATGCATTTCTTGTTTGTTTTTCAATGAATAGTCATTACGAAAACCAAAAAGATCTTTGGTTTTGCTGGAGAAAATTTGCTGAGATCTATATACAATAGCATACTTACAAAATAATTGGACCAGCTGAAGCTTAAAAATTCATAAAAAGGTTGCTACAGTATATCCTAGCAGGGCAATACTGATTCGCTATCCATATCTGACCAGTTTCAAGCAAAATAAAATACTGGAATATTCCAGTAATTTGAATATATATTACATATATATCCACCAAACAAGTCTTTGATTAATTAATGTTATTTCTAAATGCAAGTAAACATTCTTAACAGCATCAAACAACATCAAAATTATACCATAACTGTAATTGCACTATCCGCTCATTAGGAGCAACTGAACACCAAAAGATTATTTAGATATATTTCAATTAGAAATCATAAGCCATAACACTGGTAAACCTGCACTATGCCACAGTATATTCTATGCATATGACTATGATTGATATTTCTCAGGGAATAAAAAGTATTGTACACTAAATATCTAATTGCATTATAGCTTTGAAGCTGATCATAAAGATGGCCACAGCTCACACAAAATAGAAATTTAAATAAAATCCTGTTTTCTCTTTTATCCCTTTATTATGAGCTTTTATTATAAATTATTTCCTCACTTAGAGAATTTTACAGTGACTTGAGGAACCCACAATTTTTACATCCTAAGTGGTCATAAGGATGCTTTTTCCACTGTAAGTTACACATACAGCATTTGTGAACTTCAAGTTGTGAAAAAAGCAAATTCATAGAATCAAAGTGGCAAATGCAATGCATTTGATCCCTGCCCCCACAAGAAATGCATACTGACATTGAACCAGTGAAAGGAGGAAATGTGAGACAGCATGATTTATATGGAGAACAAAAATGATGATGATTATTTACATGTGAATCACAGAAGCTGCGACACCTGTACCCGTCGCTGTATCACACTCGGTGCAACCTCTCTGCATTCTTATAGCAGTCTATCGAGGTGCATACTGTACAACAGAGCACCGCTGACTAGTGGTACCTCACTCCCTCCTGCTTCTTTTTGTTGTGCGTCCACTAGGAACAAAGTCAAACTCACTTGAATGCCTTCCACGTTTCACAACTTGTACTTGTGACTGTGCAGTTAGCTGTAGCTGTATGGCAGATGTGTTCAGTTTTTCAGCTAAAAGTAGCTCCTTTAAACCTGCCATTTTTTGACTTTTGAGACTAACCGGTGTATGATCTGCAGATTCTATATCACTCTGGAAGAAGAAAAAAAATTATAACAAAGTGAATCGGTGCAACTTTATCAATTCTATACTATAAGATCAAACTATAAATTTGTATATTATATTTAAATTCCAGACAGCAAACATGTGACAAAATAAAATGGTTGCTCTTTCCTTAAAGGGTGTTACACATATTTACTGCTATTGAAAACATCTAACAAAAAAGAAGAATGCTCACAACATTAATTATTATCATTATAGCAGTTCTAAAAGTTCTGCTCTATGCAAGTGATATTTATAAATAAATGTGTAATGTTTAACAATACTGCTTAGCTTGAAGATTTGGCAAATATAGCACTAACATTATTAAAGCTTAAAATATATATCATTTTATAAAGTTATGATATCATTATGAAATCAAGCCATGTTAACTTCTAAATTTGTCATTTTTTGTGAAATAAATGTTCATAAAACTGAATAAAAAGATGAGAAACCAATATAAAAAAATAGCTCTCACTTATATCACAAAGGAGGAGGAGGCTCATATGTTATAAACAGTTCTGGGAGTTCAATTGTGCAAATAATCAGAATTAATCATACATGCAAATTATCACACCATATATACTGCAAATTATACAACTTTAGCATTAGCATTAGTAGAGGCATTTGACGCAAGAAAGCAAGCTTATGCAGCATCAGCCAAAAAAAAAAAAACCCACTTCCACTTCAACCCTCTGTTCGTTCAAAATACCTGTCCAGCTGAGCCTTAAACTTATTTAGGCTATCAACCTCCACTACAAGGGATGGAAGTCTGTTCCACCAACCAACCACCCGCTGGCTAAAGGCAAATTTCCGCACGTCTATCCTACATCTGTCTTTCCTCAATTTGAATTTATGCCCTCTTAGGTGATTATTCTGAGCTAGAGGAAGAATCCCATCAGCATTGAGCATGCTCAAACCATTCAAGGCTTTATACACCTCTATCAGATCACCTCGCTGGTGCCTAGTCTCCAGACACTGTAATTTGCAAAACTTAACACGTTCACTGTCCAGGGAATCACATGTGATGCACAATCGTTTTTTGTAATAAGTTCAGGCATCATATGTGATTCCCAAGGGTCTTACCAGCTTAAACATTTTTAAAAAAATGGACTTCTGACCTATGTTTTTAATCTTTTGTGGACTTATTAACAAGAACATATTTTTTTAGAAAAGTTAATGAACCTGCATAAAAGTTTCCTAGTTTTTACACATAGCTACATCAAATATTTCAAATTACATGCAATGTTAGGAGTAAATAAAACAGATTTCAAAATGTTAAGAAAAGTGTATTTTATTTCAGAAGTACAAAAAACTGAAAAAAAGACTAATTTTTATGTTTATTTTCAAAACATTTCATACAATATGGCTTCTCACATGATTTACATTCAGTATGAACTTGTTTGGCAGCCAATTTGGGATTTTTTCCAGCAATTTTTGCTTCTTCGTAACATCCGTGACACCTTTTCCTGTGAATTTTACCGTGGGAAAGCCTCTGAATTACCGACAGAAAATGCTGAGATGAAGATTGACAAATGGTTGTACTAGAGGTTGGTTCCTTTTTGATTCCCATCAATTCTTTAGTGATTGCCTCTCTCACTTCTAAAAGAGACATGTCTTTCTTCTCTTGCTGCAATTCATTGAAAATTATGAATGTGTTCACAATTGCTGTCCCAAAAACTAATTCTATTGCAATTTTTTTATACCATATCAATGATTTTCTGATTGGTGACTGGTAACTTGAAAGTTGGTCTGATACATCGATCCCCTTTTTTGCTTTATTGTATTCAGTTATCATTTCTGGTTTTACTTGTTCATTTCTTCTTCCACACTTCTTCATTTCATCACCAAAACATGTTGACAACATCAAAACATCTCTCTTATCATGCCACTTAGTGATCACAATATTATCTTTTTGCATTGTTATTTTTTCACCCCTGCGTAATTTCTTCTGGATTATTTCCTTAGGAACTCCCAATCTATTACTATGAAGTGTACTACACAAATCTGTTTTATTTGATTTCAGGTAATTTGCAAGAGGTATGCTAATATAATAATTATCTGCAACTAGAAGTCGCCCTTGGTTTATTAGTCTGTCTAATAGCTTTATAACCACACATCCAGGTTTATTGATTCCTGGCAGGGTTTGCGGGGTTTGACCGTTGTAAACATCGAAAGACAAACGTAACCATCTTTTGTACACAACTTGTATACTTTCAATCCATATTTGTTACTTTTTGAAGGGTTATATTGCCTGAATAGAAGCCGACCTCTGAACGGTATCATAGATTCGTCGATAACAACAATATCCCTGGGAAAGTATAAATTACGTAAATTTGTAATTACTAGATCAATAAGGGGTTGAATTTTATACAATCTATTAGAATGTTCTGCTGTGTTATCTGCAAAATGCCAGCATCTTAGTAGGTTAGTAAAACGATTGTAAGTCATTCCAAAATTATGTAACAATGGATGATAGTACATAGGGTCTGTTTTCCAATAATACTCCCATCTCGGATATGAAACAATACCTGAGAATAAGATGAATCCCAAAAACTTTTTCATTTCACTTTCATTAGTATCTTTCCATCGTTGCATTCTTCCTTTCGCTGTTACTTGACTATTCATAACCTGATGAGCATATAAATTTGTCTGATTCACCATAAGATTCATGACGTCTTCATTTTTAAATTTATAATAAATGCGGGTTATAGAAGCTTTACCATTTTCTATTATACTGTCAATATTTTGGATACCGGATGAACCTATGAAAGTTTCCTCCTGAGGTGGAGAAATGTTGTAAGTCCAAGGACTTTTGCTAACACTAGCAGAACCTTCATGTTGCCTTGATGTACCTGCCATATCCGTAAATTGTGTCAATATTTGTTTCATTTCATTTCCACTGTCAATATCAGGCTCTGAAACTTTCTCTGGTACGTAATCGTCGTCGCTATCACTAGAAATTGGCTCATAGTCACTTTCCTCCAATATTCTTTGCAACTCCTCGTCACTAAGTCCACGACTACCCATTTTCACACTAGAAAGTAACTAATAACTTGTGACCGTGGCCGAAACACTTCAAGGTCAACAATATAACCTCAAAAGTAATAAAATTGGTGGGTAGTTGTAAGTGAATCATATGAGATTCATGGACGTGGAGGAGTAAATTTGTATTCACAAGTCCAGGCATCACATATGATGCATAGTAAAAAAAAAAAAAAAAAAAAAACATAAAAAACATTACATACAATATACAAAATAGCTATATGTACATATTATTTACGTACACTTTGATTAATCTGATAGTTTCATATCTGGACTTCTCAGGTCACGCAAATGTAATATATGGGGACAGTGAACGTGTTAAGCCTTTCTTCATAAGAGCACCCCTTTGTTCCATTCACTAATCTTGTTGCCCTTCTCTGTACTCGTTCCAGCAGCTCTACATCCTTCTTGAAATGAGGCCTCCAGACCTGTATACAGTACTCTAGGTGTGGCCTGACCATTGCCTTATACAAGGGAATAATCACCTCCTTATCCCTGCTGGAAAAATTCCTGTATATCATTGACAATACTCCATGAGCTACTCTTGCAGCCCGTCTGCACTGCTCAGAGAACTTTATATCTGCCTGCACAACCACCCCCAAGTCCCTTTCATTCTCTACTACTGTCAGTGTAGTACCACGGAGTTGATACGTTGCTCTGGGGTTGCTATTTCCAATGTGTAGTACTTTACATTTGTTAATGTTAAACTTCATTTGCCACCTCTCAGCCCATCTGCTCAACCTTTCCAGATCCTGTTGCAGCAGCATAGTGTCAGTAGTGTCCTTGACAACCCTGCCAACCTTTGTATCGTCTGCAAACTTGGACATTAAGCTTGATATACCATCATCAATATCATTTATAAATACAGAAAACAATAATGGACCCAACACTGAGCCCTGAGGGACTCCACTAATAACATTAGTCCACGATGAGCAGTGTCCATTGATTACCACTCTCTGTCTTCTCCCCCTCAACCACCCCTTTATCCATAGCAGCAATTTGCCTCCAATGTCACACTGCTCCAATTTGTGTAGCAGTCTTCCATGTGCAACAGTATCAAAAGCCTTTCTAAGATCCAAGTATATAATATCAAAGCTATTCCCTGCATCCAGTTCTTTTGTGACTGCATCATAGTATCCAATCAAATTGGTCAGGCAAGACTTCTTAACAAAACCATGCTGTGTCCGAGCTATAACTGAAGTCTTGTCTAAATGATCCTGCAGTGCTTCTTTAACCAGTGCCTCCATTAATTTTCCTGGAACAGAAGTTAAGCTCACAGGTCTATAATTACTTGTGTCAGCCTTTGATCCTCCTTTGTGAATTGGGGTCACATTTGCACATTTCCAGTCTATGGGTACCTCCCCTGAGTCCAAGGAAGCTCTCATAATTATGGCTAAAGGTTTGCTTACTTCCTTTGCTGCCTCCTTTAATATAACTGGATAGATCCCATCCACCCCGGGTGCCTTTCTTGTGTTTATCTTCAACAGTTTCTCCTCCACTTTACTCCCAGTTATTTCAAGATTCTGTAGCTTACTGCTAGAGTTGAATACACCTCTGGCATTCCCCTTGCTGAATAACTCCTCATGTGTGAATGTCGATGCAAAATATTCATTTAGTTTGTTAGCTACCTGAGCAGGATCATCAACAGTTGACCCATCAATATCAAGTGGACCAACTTGACCTTCAACGTATGCAATAATTGTTAATTGTGAAAGGGTATATATAATGCTGTTTTAACAAATTTTTGATAAAATTTTTAAAAAAAAACACAGGGTTTTTTTTTTTTTTTTGCAACTTTCAACTTATAAAATGCTGAATAACTTGCAGGCCACAATCTTTGCAGGCAGGGAATGTAACCTGCAAATTGGTCAGCATTTGGCAAACTAGCCCAGAACATTCCTCATATTGTGGGCTAGTTTTATATCTTATCAATATTATTTATCCAAGTTTTGCAAATTTCAATTATAACACTTTAAATCTTTATTACTGTAGTATCACTACTGCCAGACATAACCTACAGTATCCAATGCAACATGCAAGCTAGGGGGTAATTTAAGCTTTCACAATAATGTAGTAATGTAATTAAATTTAAAATATGGTACAATAGAACTTCGATTGTCCGTCATCCTATTTACCGTCAGTCTCTGTAAACCATCACTTAACCCCACTATGCCATAATGCATTGTGACATTGGTGCTATGTGTCACTCAGTCTTTGTTTACAACTCACTGTATATGGTTGTACTTGAACCTCTTGTTCCATATTTTAATAATTTTTATTTAGTAAACCCATTGAAATGACACCACAGAAATGTAAGCGAGTAGTGTTGGGACTATCACAAAAAATTTAAATAAGCAATCGTCTAAGAAAAGGTGAAAGTGCTACAAGTATAGCATCAGTTTATGGAATAGGAAGAACAGTGGTAAATGATATAAAGCATGATGCAGACAAAATTGAAAACTACGTGTTGAAAATGGAAACTACTGATGGTAATGTTAAAAGTCGTAAAACAATGAAGCTTACTAAAAATGAACAACTGAATACAGCAATGTTTCAATGGTTTGTTAAAAAATGTAGAGAAGGAATTCAATCGTCGGGACCTATAATAATCAAAAACCCATTGAAATCAATAAAAAACTAGGCAGAGATCCTTCATTCAAGGCTAGCATAGGATGGTTGGACAAATTTAAGTTTTGCCATGGTATTCAACAGTTGTCACTCTAGAAGGTGAGAAGCTAAGTGCAGATAGTGCAACATTTTCTGTTTATTGTGAAAAACTACAGAAAGAAATAGCTGATCGAAGTTTGGTTAAAGATCAAATATACAACTGCAATGAGACTGACCTTAATTGGAAGGCACTACCTCAAAAGACACTGGCCTCAATGACTGAACATATGGCATCGGGATATAAGATACAAAAGATGGCATCACTATAATGGTATGTGCTAATGCCAGCAGTAGCCATAAATTGCCTTTGGTTGTTACAGAAAAACCAAAAAGCCTAGGCCATTTAAAAATATTAATTTAAATGCTTTGCCAGTTAAAATATTTTTAACAAAACAACGTATGGATGAGCCAAGATATATTTCGTGATTGGTTTCATTTGTACCATGTGTAAGATCACATTTGGCATCAAAAGGTTTACCACAATATGCAATGCTACTGATGGACAATGCATCTATCTACCCCCTACCACTTTAAATATCATGCCACTTTCTGACAGCAAACACGACATCTCTCATTCAACCGATGGACCAAGGCATGACTGAGAATACGAAACGTCGTTATCACAAAATGTGCATTCAAAAACTTGTTTCGGCAGAAAATAAATTAGATGTGATAGTTTTGGAAAAGCTTCACTATAAAAGATGCAATTTTCAATGTTGCCAATGCGTGGAATGATGTTCCAGTTCAAATAATACAAAGAAGCTGGAATAAGTTGTGGCCAGAAATATATTCAAGTGATACAGAAACCATTCCAAAAGAAACTGAAATTTTTAATTTTAGACGATGAAACTGTGCAAAGAGTGATGAAAATTTCAGATGATTCTGAAACTGAAGAAGAAGAAAAAGCTGCTGCTGATGGAACAACTAACATAATTAGCCACTGTGAAGCTGAAACTATGTTGTCAAAGTGCACTGAGTGGTTCGGGGTACAAGAAGAAGCAGATGCTACACAAGTAGCATCTGCGTAAAATTTGTAATTGCCTCCCAAAAGGCTCAGGTAATGAAACAAAAGAAACAGACTGACATTTTTTTTTTAGAAAAGAAATTTAATTATGTAATATTGTTTTCTTTTCAATTTTTTATGACATTACTAGACCCAATGTAATGTCAAAATATTAAAAATAGATATGTAGGTAGATATCTGTACTATGATTTTTTGATGACCCGATAAAAAATAAATAATAATTAAAGTTTAATTAAATTTCATTAGGTTATGTATTATGTAATAAAATAAACAAGTTAGATGACCCAGTCTATTGTATGTACAGTAAACCCTCGCTAATCTGGTTACAGTTAATCCAGATCAAAATAAGAAAATATTGACTCTGAGTAGGATGGATGCTATTACTTATATCACTTCATTTGCATACTTCTTTATACGTATACACGTACATTAAGTTAACATATTTTATATAATTATGAGTTATAAAGAGTTAAAAAGTGAAATAAAAAGAAAACACTTTACTTTAACTATTGTTAACTTAAAAATGGTGTTCCTGGGAAAAAAAATTGCTGAAGAATTTGGTACTGGCCAACAGTCTGCTGACGAGGCTAGTGGGAGCCAGACGTGTTCAAAGCTGCTAAGTGGATTTTCTTATTTATTGATTTGAAATTATTGTTTTTCTAAAACTTTTGATTTAAATTTAGTAGTATAGCATTATTTTGTGTTTTTCTGATTAATCTGGTGTATTTATTCTTTACTTGGCCTTGTAATTGCATAAAAGTATCGGTAAGGGTATCATATCCACGTGTTACGTGTTGCACTCCGCTGAACGAGAAGTTTTTTAGCCATATTTAGCCACTTTATTGACCAATTGATACATCACATTGCTTTCTATAAGTAGCTTATAGACCTAGTCAGGATCGTTAGTTTATTCTGAATTGAGACAGCAAGATTTGGAAGTTAATTAATACTTAAGTGTCCATATATTTACCGTTCGTAACTTGCGCCATTGTTATACGATTCAACGTTATATCCCGAACTAGATAGCATTAGTATAGTATAGTATATAATATAATATTGTCAATTAATCAGCAAAATCTACTAATTTTGTTAAACTTCGTTGTCAATTAAATTGTACTTTTAACTAAACACATATAACGACTTAGATTACAAATGAAACATAATTAATTAATACATAACTTGATATGGAAGTTATATAAACAGAACTCGTAGATAATATTTGATACTGAAAAACATATATAGCATTATAACTGTGTTGGGATACAAGTTTAGGGTTATAATTTTGTACTGAAATTGAAATTTTATTGAAATTAAATCGAAATCATGACTCAGACCAGAGCAGCAAAGCAAAAGGCTCAAGCTAATGGGAGTGATGTGGCTCAGAGGAGAACTGAGGGGGCAGTTGCCCTCTGAATCATAGCCTTTTAAAATGCACTGCTTGCATGATGTTTGTGGAGCAATCGGGTACGGGACATGATATTGCCATGGGGGATGTCTTTGTGTGTGCGCGATGCAAGGAGTGTAACGAAATCAGGCGACAACTCAGCATTGTTATGGGCCTATATGAGAGTTTGAAGGACAGGGTGGATGCCCTCAAAGAGTTTAAAGTGAGGGGCCCATCAAGCTCTCAGCTGCCCACATCAATGCCAGAGCTTGCACTTGGTCATCACGCAACACAGCGGCAACCCCCAAGGCAGAATGCGCTGGTCCCACAGGTGGAACAGACTTCCATCCCTTGTCGTGGAAGTTGATAGCTTAAATAAATTTAAGGCTCAGCTGGACAGGTATTTCGAACGAACGGAGGTGTGAAGTGGAAGTTTTTTTTTTTTTTTTCTGGCTGATGCTGCATAAGCTTGCTTTCTTGCATCATATGCCTCTACTAATGCTAATGCTAACAGGCTGTGTCAGATATTAAAAAACAAAAAAAATCTATAAAGACATTTCCTTTAAAATTCGATGTGGGGAGTGATAAAAGCAGTGGATTACAGTAAATCAACAAAATGTGCATCACAGAAGACTTCATCCACAACATGTCTAGAGAGACATTAAGAAGACACATTAAGAAAGCCAAAGGAGGTGTTGCCAGAAGAAGATGTATTTAAGCGGTATTCACAGCAACAATCAAGTTGTGTTGGTGTACGATGCCAGCACCACCTGATGGATGTACAAAAAGACAAAAAACAATTAACAACATAAAAACTATTTTTACAGTTTTTAAATAAAGGCTCTACAGTGTTTTGTTTTATTTATTTTCATCAGCGCTACTTATATCATTAAATTTTTCATTTATTTGTGTTTTTTTTTTTTTTTTTTTTTTTGTCTTTTAGGGCTATCTTTTGCTTCACTAATCCGGATGACCTCTCCCCCCAATTACTCCAGATTAGCAAGGGTTCACTGTATAATATTTTTAACTTACATATTCTATTATCCATCTATTCGATTATCCGGCTCAGTCCGTACCCTGAAGGATAATTGAAGTTCTATTGTACCCCATATTTCATAATATGAAATATTTCATGTAAATGAAACATTTAGCTACTTCTGTGTATATAATTATCAAAGTTTGGTTTTTGAAATTTGTTGCAATGCTTTTCATGAAATATTTATGCATATGTGTGAATTTATAACTGAATTTTCATTACAATGCTATAATTCAGTTCAGAGGCAGCAGGTATTATATCTCAAAAAACATTATGGAAGGTGCCCAAAATGAAGTGACTGCTATACACCTACTTGTTTGTCAGGTTTAATTTAGCAGTAAAGCTGTGCAAGTGGATTTCAGAAAATATTAGTTCTATAAAATGAATAATAAACATGAATAATTAAAATATAATATAATAAAAAAAATATATATATATATATATATATACACTATAAAGTATTTAGGGGCAAAGGCCTCATATGCTAACCTACAAAAATATATACAATAAGAGTTGAAGCAGAAATGGATAATGTGAAAACTTCAGATGAATTATTATTAAAAATATTTGGCATCGTATTTCAGATTTCTTACAATCTGAAATATTAAGCCAGCAAAAGAAGTGTATAGGGATTTCATTTTTATGTATTTTCTAAGATAATTTAAGATTTCAATATACACTTTTATTCTAAAGCACTTTGTTTTAGAATAAAAGCATACATTAAAATCTTAAATTTATTATAAGCATGAAAAATATTGTCTAGTTAACTTTCTTTTTATTTCATTTTAATGGGTGATATGTGAAATTCCATAATGGGAAGATGGACAGACAAAACTCATTTTGATGTAAATGATGTTATAAACAAGACTGTTTTGGGTTACAGTAAATCAACAAAATGTGCATCACAGAAGACTTCATCCACAACATGTCTAGTGGTACAGAGTCATGAAAAGAAACATAACTGGTCCATACTTTTTTTTAAAAGAATGATCAAGATGAACCAGCAAAGGATGAAACTTACTGGCACATTATCGAAAATTTCCATGACACAACTGCAGAATATTAATCAACTTACAATGTGGTTTCAACAAGAATGAGCAAACTCTCGCACAGCAATATCTACAATGGTCGTGTTGCAAGGGTTATTCCAAAACAGATTAATTTCATCTAATGTCGGCAAAATTGACCACTGCAATCTCCAGATTTAGCAGCAATAGATTTCTTTCTGTGGGGTTACTTGAAAAATAACACAAGGGAATAATTTAGCACTATAACTTCCAAAATTCTGTCTTCTGTCATGCACGTGCACACTAATCCACAGCAGGTCAAGATGATTAATTACCATGATGTAAGGAAGCAAGCTTTGACAGCATCAGCCAGAAAACTATATACACTGTTTGTCCATCTCTTCTAATGATTTGTCTAATCTTTCCTTAAATTTATTCAAGATACCTACTTCCGCAATACCAGATGGAAGTTTGTTCCAACAATCAATTACTTTTTGACAGAAAGCAAAATTTTGCATCTATCCTGGAACCATTCTTTTTCAATTTAAATTTATGTTCCCATATAAGCATAGTGAGAAAGAGTAAGGATGCTATCAGCAATTAGTTAACTCAATGTATTTAAAGCCTTAAATACTTCACTCAGGTTTCCTTCCACTGCTGAGCTTCCAGATGCTGTAATTTAGAGAACTCAGATTGGCAAAGGTAAAGAAAGCCAACACAAAAACGACGAGAGACGTCGCATAACTTTACGCGGAAAATTAGTTTCCCGATACAGCACTCTAGCGCTGCTCACTCGGTAGGTGTTATCGGTCTGGAGCAAAGTTGAGAACGATATATTCATTGATAGGGCAAACAATGTGCTGATTGGTGCGCGAACACAACACAACACACGATAACATCGGGTTAGTATCATTTTAGTAGCACTAATGGTAACTTGCCCTAATGAACGCTTTCCATAATGGTGAAAAAAGGTCAGGTTACCTCCACTTGAATCCCATGGGAACTTGAACCCCTCCCAAAGTGGAGGGGGTAACCTAACCTTTTTTCTTTAGAATTACAGTCATATTTAGAAATACATTCATAAAAAAATAATTTTTTTTATAACTGTATTTTTATTTTCTTGTTCAATAATATGCCCTAATGGTGAAAAAAGGTGAGGTTACCTCCACTTGAATCCCATGGGAGCTTGAACCCCTCCCAAAATGGAGAGGGTAACCTAACCTTTTTTTCTTTAGAATCATGTGGACTAGCACATAAATTGTTTATTAACAAAATATTATTTTTTTATTACTGTACTTTTAATTTTAAAGACATTCGTGCGGATACACACGTATCATAACGTCAATCAACACCTCAACAGCTATTCACTATATATATATATATATATATATATATATATATACACATATATAGAATCTTTCTTTCTTTTCTTATATTATTTCTTAACCTAACGTTTAAGGTTAGGTCACTAAATATAAGGACACCATTTCTATTATTTCCTAACCTACCATTTAAGGTCAGGTTACGAAATATAAAGAAACATTTTCCTTTTTTCGTAACCAAACCTAAATCAACAGTATAGTAAAAACACTCATGAACTCCAAAAATTTGCTTTTTATAATGAGTAAAAACATAATGAAGAACATAAAAATGCACAGAACAAAACTTTTATTAATTTAGTTTTCATCAAAAAATCAACCATATCTGCAATAAGGTTAGAATTGTTTCCCAACCTGGAAGTGACATTAAGAATATATTTAATGATTACAGAGAGTGACACAGTTGCATCATGTGAAAGTGGTTTCAGCAAGCTGAAATTGATTAAAAACTATTTACGGTCAACATTAAGCCAAGGAAAATTATCTGATAAGGCCATTTTATCAATTGAGAGGACCATATGTAATCAAATAAATTTCGACAAAATTAGTGATGACTTTTTGTCACTCAAAGCTCACAAAATAAAATTGTAATCTGTACATATAAAAACCGTGGTCTGTCTATAATATATTATTGTTAATTTATTTAAAGAAATATTGTTTCTTTATAATCAAAATTATTCTAATTTGTGATATTTTTGATGAAACATTTGTTTTAAGTATTATATTGTTATTATTTTTGAAATGAATGACACATAAATAAATCTGTTATATATTTATAACAAATACTGCTTGTGAGAATAAAAATCACTTTAAACAGTTTTTATTTTTTGTCATCCATTTATTTTTATTAAAATGTGTACCAGACATGTATTTTAAATAAGTCATATATTTTTTAATATTTTAGGGGAGGCTGCAATTTTTCATTCTTGCCTCAGGTACTAAAATGGCTCAGCACAGCTCTGCTTCATACAATGGAATAATCATCTCTTTTTGTGCCTGCTAGCAAAGTTCCTGTATATCGTTGACAGAACTCCCGTGGGCTGTTTTAGCAGCTTGGTTGCACTGTTCAGAGAATTTCATGCCAGACTGTACTGTACAATTACATGTAGATTTTTTACCTACTCCACTACCTTGAGTTTGCCTCTTAACAGATAGTATGTTATTCTGGGATTACTGCTACCCAAATGCAATATTTTTCACTTTTTCACTGTTAAAACTCAAGTGCCACTTTCCATCCCATCTACTAATGCTTATCTGGATTCTCTTGAATTGTCATATCCTGATTACTTTCATTAACTACTATGCCTACCTATGTGTCATCAGCAAACTTAGACATCAAACTTGAAATACAGTAATATCCCAAAGTTACGCGATAGGTGGGTCCAATGAAAATCGCTTAAGTCGAATTCGCATAAGTCGGGGTATAACTTTGCATATAAATACATATAAATTTTGTTTAATTGGGACCAAGGACTAACAAAAACACTAGTTTAGAAGAAAAATATTTAATAAAATTGCAGTTCTTTATACATATTAATACAAAATATGTATTAAAAAAATAAATGAGTTACGTAAAAAAGTTATTTCTATGTCAATGGCTTCATAAAATCTAACAAATTCGTCTGACGACACAACGCCTTCTTTTTTTCATGCAGAATTTCTTTGTAGCAAGCTAATAATTTTTTTATTCCTTGCTTTGTAGCTATAACGTGTTCTTCGTTGGAGTCTATGTTTCCTAAAATTTTTAAGCCCTTTTCAATTGAGCTGATACCTTCTGTCAAGCTTGCAATTGTCATGTGCTTTTCTGGTGGAACTGGGTCTGAAGTGTCAGATACTTCAGTGATGTTTTGCTCACGCATCTCTACGAGCTCATGACATCATCATCACCATTGACTTCCAAATCTAATGCCTGGTAAGATTAACAACTTCTTCTATCACGAGTGACATGATCAGTTTCTGGCGTTGTTTTCGTCTCCTTTTTTAAAAAAAAAAAAAAGGACAAAGTTTCTTCCAGACACCATTCAATGTTTTTTTGTGAATTTCATCCCAAGATTCTTCAATGATTCTTACGGCATCTAAAACATTGAATTGTTTCCAAAAGTCTTTAACAGATATCTCACTATTTTGTCTCATAGCTTCATTCAGACATGCAAACGAATGCCTCGTGTAGTAAGCCTTGAATGTTTTGATGACTCCCAGGTCCATCGGTTGAAGCAAGCTGGTTGTGTTTGGAGGCAAAAACAGAGCTTTCACACATCGGTCGAAATTAATTAGGGTGGCAGGAGGGTGACCGGGTGCACTGTCAATAAGAAGCATCACTTTAAATGGAATCTGTTTAGACTTGCAATAACGTTCGACTTCGGGTATGAAGTGGTGACCAAACCAGTCCTCAAAAACGGAAGCTGTCACCCAAGCTTTATGATTTGACTTCCAAATCACTGGTAAGCTAATTTTAGATATACACCAAAAGAAAAAATCAAGAACCGCATAACTCCGAGTTCACGTAAGTCGGGGTAGCGTAAGTTGGGGTATTACTGTACCTACATCAAGATCATTAAAAAATATTAAAAACAGTAAAGGGGCCCAACACTGTCCTCTGTGGAACCCCACTTATGACACTGGTCTATGAAGAGTGGTGGCCATTTAGAACTGCTCTTTGTCTCCTACCACTTAACCATCCCTTTATCCATGGTAGTAACTTTCCCCTAATACACCATTGCTCCAATTTATACAATTATACACATGGTACAGTTATCAAAAGCTTTACTGAAATGTCAGAATTATTCTTTGCATTAAGTTCCTCTGTAACAACTTCTTAGTAGCTAATCAAACTGTTGAGGCATGATCTTCCTTTAAACATTTGCTGTTATCTATATTTGAGAGGGCACATTCAATGTAGAATAATTTTTGGAATGATGAGGAGTAACCTTTAATATCAGCCTAAAAATGAATAATGGTTGAAAAGTAAAAGTCTTAAATTCATAGCTAAAAGCAAACATTTACTTTTGTGCCAAGCCAGAACAAAACCTCACAATTTTATCAAAGTTTTATTCCACGTACATAAACTAATTGCAAGAAAAGTATAAATAAAATATTATCAACACTAAGTGTAGTGTTGATAATGTTTTTTTTTTTTAAAGGAGTCACACATTTTAAAGTTGTTCAGAAGAAGATGCCCAATGTTGTACCCTGTAGTTCAGGAATGCAGTTAGGGGAACTTAACCTTCCAATGCTGGCACTAATTACCTGTTTTTTTATTTTTTATTTATTTTATATATAGAGAGAGGATATTTAGGTAATTTGTCATCTGGACCTTTTTGTTTTATATATTTGAGCCAAAAACTGAACCAAGTACAGCAATACCCTGCTTTGCACTGATAATTGGTACTGAAACTGTTCCGTGTTATGTGAAACCGTGCTGATTGAGGTATAATTATAAGGGGTTTTAAGTGAATGCATACCAGAGAAAATGTCTATAAAAAAATTTAATAAATCTATAAACAATTTATATTTGATAGTTAATTAAAAGGATTTGAAATAAAAAATATTGCAAAAATTTTATTAATGAAAAGGTAACATCATGAGAGATGAGAAAAAAGATTTATTGTTTATTTAGGTATTTCAATAATGAAGTCTGGTGAAGTTGTCTCTTTTTCTCATCATACAAGTCTTTGCAGCATCAAATCCCATCTTGTAAAATTTGCTGTACCTTGATGCTACATTCATTCGGATCTCCATTCATAATTGCCTCGCAGGCCATGTCAACCCCCTGAAAAACTTGCTCCAATTCTTCTGTTAAATTCTTTTGGTGCCACTTCGGTGTTATCCACTTCAGAATTGTTTTCCTCTTCATATGCAGTTTGCTCATCAATTTCAAGGAGAGTTGCATCATCTAAGTCATTTCCATGTGAGTCAGTGCAGCCATGTACATTGGCAGTGTCCAAAGTTTTGAATCCAGTCTTTTCCAATCTTCACAATGTCTTAGGTAATTGTCTGAACTTGCGATTCAAAACCAATGAAATCATTTACCAAATGGGGCAAAACATGCTGCCAAACAGAACAAATGTTATTGTTGGCAGTGATTTCTAGCCAAGAGGCAGATATATTTTCGATTGCATCTAAAGGATAAAAAAATAAATTGTGAAACGAAAAGTTTGTAAAGCTATCACGTCATCTCATCAGGATGGAATTAAGAATACTGAACACTGTTGCACATTGCTGCTGACTGCCTGAGGGGAGCTATTGGCACACGTGCATGTAAGACAACAGAGTTGGCGCTGCAGCATATATGTATGCATACCTAAGCTACGACAACACAGCATATATGTATGCATACCTAAGCTACGACAAAACAGCATATATGTATGCATACCTAAGCTACGACAACACAGCATATATGTATGCATACCTAAGCTACGACAACACAGCATATATATAAAGTACATCTAGGCTATTGAATGAGTTTTAAATGTACAGTAAATTTTTGACTTAAACTTAATTGAAAACCGTGTTATAGTGAAACCTGTGCTGTTTGAAGCCGTGCTAAGCAAGGTATTGCTGTACTACTGTCTAGATTTTACAATTTCTAAATTAAAATTTTATCTAATCAAGTGGTCTTTTTCTTTTTTTTCTTAATGGGAAAGTTGTTCCCTATCTTTGTTTAGTCTAAAAATGTCATCTCTATACTTCAGAAACAAGGTTTATGTTCTATGATAAACAATGTTGATAAACATTTTGCACATATGACAACATCATAGTAGTCACTATGAAATGCTACATCTATTTTTGCATTTCTTTCTATGCACTGCACATTTTCCTTATGCTTATTTGTTTGCAAATATCTGATTATGTCACATTTCCCACTGCTTGAAGGTGAAAAATCATATCTACATTCAAATATATAAAGCAAGCGTTACCTTTTCAATATTTTACAATACATGGAAAATCTTGAAAGTATGTCTTGTGAAATTATGTTGCCTTGAATATATCAAATTTTACATTAAAGCAACCCCTGCCATCTGTATGTCATTATGATAAAGAAATATATTTTTTTCCTTAATGGGGGGCAAAAACTAGAGAACATGTATTTAAATTGCAGAATAACAGTTAAGACTATATAACAAAATTTAATTTCAGACAGGGTTAAATTAATTGTTGGAAGAACATGCCATCTAACCTTGTAGAATTAGACAGCTTGTGTAAATTTAAGAATCAAGACAGATATTCATATGAAATCATGTGGCATTTTTTTAATACAAACTAAATAAGCTTAATTTCCCTTTATCAATACTAATGAAGTATTTTAATGTTACAGCAACAACTGCATCCAACCTGAAATCTGTCTGAATCCTTAGTGAATTTACAATAAATCCAAGCAGATGGATACAACTGCAGTTTCTTCACTAATTATATATTTATTTAGTTAGTCATTATAATTTTATTTTGATGACAAAATCTTCTACAATATCCTAACTAAAATCATTACCTGCAGTAATCCTGCTGGACTGTCAGCCTTTAACATAGTATCTACAGTTAGCCCTGGAAATGGTGTTCCATTACTCTGTGTACTGAGTAAGTCCCGACAATCTGCAGCTGATGATGAACTTGATGAGAGTGAAGAAAACGGTTCTCCTGAACCAAGTAGATACTCTGGATTAAGGATATTGTCACCACATGCCGCTGCTAGAGCCACAATATTGGGATGAGGTGCTTCGTTTGGATCAATATGCGTAACCAGTGACCTCAAAAATTCTGTTTCTTGACCACTACCACCATGTTTATCTGATATTTTGCTATCTATGCTTGAATCTTTCTTCCTTTTATATTGCAATTTGGTGGGTTGTTTTTCTGATGAGCCATTTATTGAGGCTTCTGTTTCTGGAGGTTTCTTCTTTTTCTTTGTCATTTTTTCTAATTCTTTATCATCTCCAACGTCCTCCTCTTCATCATCATCTTCATCATCTGGGTTATGTGGAACAAGGATATCAACGCGCGATCGTATTGAACCAGGAAATTTTGATATGGTAGCCACAAGAGGACGTGCCCATCCAATATGGAGAACAGGGGTTGAGGACTCTTCCTCCCATTCACACAAGCCATCATAGAACCTCAATAAATGTGCAAAACACTGAGGATCTTGTAAAAGTGGGACTGTTGATTGACCTGAAGGTTCACACCCTCCTGCACTAACCACCTTCACAATATGAGGAATTAATTCATTTGCTATTTCCAAAAATTCTTTGTAGATCTCTTCATCTTCACGTCCATAATTGTATCTAGGAGAAGGGGAAAAAATTAGTTCCCATAATAATTACACTTTACAATAATAAAATAAAATGACAATCTTAATGTTAATCTGCTTCTGGCCTAGTTTACAGGCTGGAATAAACAAAGTGCTATATTCCAGCCTGGGAAAGTGAACATTAATGGGCATTTAAATTATTGAAAAAAAAAAAAGAAAAAAAAAAAGTGAAAAAAATTTATGAGATTTAAAAAATCATATGCATTGCACACCAAATTAGGATATCCAAGCTTATTGTCTGTGTATTTTATTAATGAAAAGTTACAACTTCTTCAAACCACAGCACTCTATTTCTAGGTATGTATAAGTATAACGCTCAAGTTTAATAACTTTAATAGTCACTGAAGTTCATCATCATCATCATCATCAGCCATTTTCAATCCACTGCAGGATGAAGGCCTCTCCAGCAACTTTCCAGTTCCTTCTGTTTTGAGCACTGGCCATCTATTTACTACTCAAAAACTCATGAATTTCATCTATCCATCTCCGCCTTTGTCTTCCAGGTTTTCTTCTAGCTCCTCTTGGGTACCATTCTGTTATTTTCTTAGTCCATCTGTCATCATGTCTTCGAGCTATGTGTCCTGCCCAAGACCATTTTAGTTCTTTAGTTTTGATAAGAATGTCCTTTACTTGAGTTTGCTGCCTAATCCATGTGTTTCTCTTCTTATCTAACAGTCTGATTCCCAATATAATTCGTTCCATTCTTCGCTGTGTAGTTCTTAGCTTCTCTTCCATTCTTTTGGTGAGTGCCCAAGTTTCACTTCCATAAGTCATGGTGGGGAGTATACATTGATTCATTATTTTACGTTTCAGACAAACTGGGATATTGCTCTTCAGTATGTGACTATATTTCCTGAATGCTATCCATCCAAAATTTATTCTTCTCTTGACTTCCAGCCATTTATCATTATTACAGCTAATAACTTGTCCCAGATAAGTATATGACTCCACCTTTTCAATTAGTGCTCCTTCAATCATTATTTCCCTTTCCGTGGCATACTTGTTCATCATTACTTTTGTTTTAGCCATATTCATCTTTAGTCCAAAATCCTTACTAACTCTGCATAACTGATTAAGATTTTCCTCTAATTCTTTGGGATCGTGGCTTATGACCACAATGTCATCTGCAAATCGTAAATGGTTTAGGTACTCTCCGTTCACATTGACTCCTTTCTGCGACCAGTCTAATCTTCTGAAAGCTTCCTCAAGGGCAGCAGTAAACAGCTTCGGAGATATTGTGTCTCCTTGTCGAACTCCTTTCTCGATTTTAAATTTGCTACTGTCTTTGTCTAGTCTAATAAAGGATGTAGCACTCTCATATATTTTCTTCAAAATCATAATATATGGAGTATCTATGCCTTGTCTTTCCAGTGCCCGAAACATTGCCTTATGCTGTATGGAGTCAAATGCCTTTTCATAATCCACAAATGCCAGGCATAATGGTGTTTTATATTCATTTGCTTTCTCCATTAGCTGTGATATTACGTGAAGGTGATCCATAGTTGAGAATCCTGTCCTAAAGCCAGCTTGCTCTTTCGGTTGATTCTCATCAAGTATTCTTTCTAATCTGTTAGTAATGACCCTTGTGAACAACTTGTAGATATGGGATAACAAACTAATTGGTCTATAATTTCCAATTTCTGATTTATCTCCTTTCTTATGCAGCAAAACTATGATTGCATTATTCCACTGCTTAGGCGTCACACCTTTTCTAATGCACTTTGTGAAGAGCCTTGCCAGTTTTTGTGTTATGTCTCTTCCTCCCAATTTTAACAACTCTACAGTAACTTCATCTTCCCCCGGGGCTTTCCGATTCTTCATTTTCTTCAATGCATGTTCTACCTCATCAGGAAGAATATCGGGTATGTCGTATGTATTGCTACTTTGCAATCCATCTTCCCCACTGCTGGTATCATTCCCTCGCTCCTTGTATAATTCTCTATAGTAGTCTTCTGCTTTTTGAATTATGCCTTCTCTGCTGTTTATAAGTACACCATCGCTATTCTTCAGTTTCAGTATCATTTGTCTTTCTGTATTACTGCTCATGGCTGCTGATTTAAATCCTTTGTTTTCCCTTAATGCTTGTTCTACTTTTCTTGTGTTAAATCTTCTTATGTCCTCTCTGAGTCTCTTTCTAATGGCTTTGCATAACTCAGTATACTCAATTTTCTCCCTGTCAGTGTTTTTCTTGCTCTTCATTTGTCGTCTTTGGTTCATCATGACAAGTGTTTCTTGACTAATTTTTTCTTCTTTGGATTTCTGTTTCCCTATAGGTTTCTTGGGCTTTATCACTTTCAAAAAGTTGTAATATTCCTCGTCGATATCTTGGTCCTCAGCAGTCTGCAGAAGCTCAAACTTGTTCTTAAGTTCCAGTACATACGGCTTTTTCTCCTCTTCTGTTATCTCAAAGACCTTCGTATTATTTACTCGAGTCAGTTTTTTCCTTTCCTTTCCTACATCTATATCAAGTGTACATCTTACCATTCTGTGATCACTTCCAACATTTACCTTATTCAGGACGGTAACATCAGTCACAATATATCTTCTGTTAGTGAGGATGAAGTCGATTTCATTAGTTGTTAATCCATTTGGACTCTTCCATGTCCACTTTCTGTTCACCCTTTTCTTGAAAAAAGTGTTCATTACTGACATTCCTTGAGATTCTGCAAATTCCACAAGTCTTTCACCTCTTTTATTTCTTTCACCAATTCCAAAATTTCCTATAGTTCCTCTTTCTGCACTGTTTTGCCTTTTTCCAACCTTAGCATTGAAGTCCCCCATAATAATAGTGTAGTGGGTTTTCTGCTCATCTAGAAGACTCTCAATTTCAGTGTACATTTCTTCGACCTCTTCATCATCATGGCTCGATGTTGGTGCATAAATCATTATAATCTTTAGCTTGTACCTCTTAGAAATCTTGAGTATTAGTCTTGACACCCTTGGTGATGTACTTTTGAATTCCAAAATGTTGTTTTTAAAATCTTTATGGACCAGAAACCCAACTCCACCTTCACTCCTTTCACTGTTTCCATTGGTGTACAGCAGATTTCCACTTGATAAACTTATAAGTGATACATTTCTTCTTCTTGTTTCAGCCAAACCAATGATATTCCAATTCACATTTTCTAATTCCTTTTCCAGCTCTAGTATCCTGTCTTCACCGAAGTTATTATAGGAAAGTTATTATAGTCACTGAAGTTATTATAGGAAAAAAAAAAAAAAAGGACAGTGAATCCTGACATTGTTACCAGATATTTGAAATATATGCTACAATAATGGTAACATAGGTATATTGTTTCAACAAAGGGCAAGACAAATTATTCATATGACATGATAAATGTAGTTAAAGTACAATGATGGAAAGCATTAAGTTTTGCATTTTGGTAATATAGCTGCCAATTTTTTTACTTTCTTAGTAATTGGACAACTGCAAGCAGAAGATTTTTTGTCCAAAACAGGAAGAAAACAAGAGCATATTTGGAAAATGCTGGAGGAAAGCAGGAGATTTTTGGAAAAGCTACAGAAGAGCAACAGATTTTTGGAAAATAGCTGGACGTTTTAAAATCAAGCCTTTGGATTTGAAATTAAATTTCACAGACAACATACAGTGCAATTTTATATTGCACTGTCAGCTTTATCCTTGGCTGAAGTGAAAACAGAACCATCTGGTTTTGACAGAGGCGGGAGCAGAGATGGACAAAAGTTGCAGCCAATAGCTTTCGCAAGAGACCAGAATGCTCGGCTACCATTAGGGCAAGAAGCAAGTTTTCTACTCTTAGCCTGTTCAAAATCTAGTTTTGACTGATTAGTAACTGCTTTACAATTGTTGCGAGCTTTGGTGTAGGCAGAAAATGAAACTGAAGAATTGGAAACAAGCCAATTACGACATGCAACGTTCTTCTCTTGAACAGCCTTAGCACATTTATTGGAAAACCAAGGTTTAGATAAAGAACGAGATTTTAAAGTGGAGTGTGGAATAAAGGATTCCATTCCTACAAGAATAATTTCACTGACACGATCTTGTAATGCCAAACAACATGAGGTTGGGAATAGCCATGAGATAAAGGCCCCACTGGAGAAGAAACAATCACCAAGTTGTGATCTCAGGTGCCTAAAGGACCACTCACTTCGACCATGTATTTAGAAGGATTGTTTGTGAGAAAAAGATCAAGTGTGTTGGCTGTATGGTTAGGACTGTCCAGTATTTTTGTAGGTAAATGAACAATCTGTGCAAGGTCATTAGTAATTGCAAAAGTCTTAGCATCTTGACCAGCTGGGTCGGTGTGCCTAGAAAAAGGAAGCCAGCCAGAGTTGTGAACATTAAAATCACCAAGGAAAATTATCTCACTGTTAGAAAAATTGGATTGGAGAATGTCAAGTTGCAAAGAGAGGATGTCAAAGAGCTCTAAGTGATTACTGGAGTTGGGAGAACAGTAGAGACAACAGATGAATTTGACACAATGAGGTAGAGAGATTTTAAGCCAGAGAAGAATCGAAAAGAGGAGATTCCAAATTACCAAGTCTCTGACAGGGAATATTGGAATGGACATATGCACAAGTACCACCTTTGAAGTGAAAGGAATCATACAGCAAATAATTTGGGCAACTGAGTTGAGCAGTAGTTGAATCAACCGATAACTGAGATTCTGTCAGAAAAGTTTATTCAAACCACAGCACTCTATTTCTATGTATATATAAGTATAATGCTCAAGTTTAATAACTTATCAAATTTAATAGGGATTTGGCAGACTGCAAGTGGAAATGGACATCGTTGAAATTGAGACCTTGTTCAAAAGGAGTTCAATTGGAATTGAACCTTGTTCAAAAGTTAAAATAGCTAATTTCTAATACTAATATGATTTTATCTGAATGGTAAAAATAAAATTGAGAAATTTTTTAGAGGAAACTACATAAGTGGTATGTGGGAGGGGACCTATGTAAAGAGACTGTAAATTCAGAAACTATGGTAGAGACAGAAAAAATATGAAATTTTTAGAAATTAAATGTACTAAATCATTACCAGAATATAGAGAAAACTGCAAAATCTTTCCATATTTTTCAAAATTTTGAGATATTGGAAAAGATGAAAATCAAGTTATCAGGAAATTGAAAAACTTTTGACATTTAGTTAAAAATCTGAAAACAGAAGGTTATCATTCTCTGGTGTGATTTTTGGTTTTCTTTAACTCCCTTTCATCTTATGCCACACCCAAAGATATCAGTCAAAACTAACTTTAATGTAAGGAGGCACCCCTTTTAATTTGTATACATCAAAAAAATTTATTTATATTTCTCAATTTATCCCTTGCCCAACCTTTGGTTTCTTCTTGATTTCACACAGAGCTACATTCCTATAAAACTGTACTATGGCTTTTTTCATATAAACTGTATATAATATTGGTGTAAATACACCATAGTCTACATAAATACTTATGTAGTTAAAACTACCATGTATTTACACCAACATTGTATAGTTAAATTCAACCCACAACATATTATGCCTTGTGCATTTAGTGTTCAAAATATTATTATTACCTACACCATTTGGCATCTCTCGTAATGTGGAATTAACTTCACAACCGTGATGGCAAGTTTGCATTACCAGGGTACCTGCCCGCCCAACAATGAGTGAGCCAACAAGCTCCAAAATGGTGCCATCTGGGTGGTGGTACCCACTGAGAATAAATAACAGTAGTCTCCTCTATTAGAGAAGCATTGTTTATTCAAAGCAGTGCAATACCTGGTATCTCGTTGTGAAGGTAGCCACAATACGAGATAAAATCAAACAATGCTTTTACACTACTTATGTAGTTAAACATATGGGTACCAGATATTATATAGTTATTTACAGTGTATTTACAACAATATTATATAGTTAAATTCAACCCATAACATTTTATGCCTTGTGCATTTAGTCTTCAAAATAAAAACTATGTATATGCATAAAAATAAATCTGTCTGCTATATTTTTCTGCCTAAGGATTTTTGCAGAAGACATGACACACACACACACACACACACACACACACACACACACACACACACACACACACACACACACACACACACACACACACACACACACACACACAGGGTGTCCCAAAAGTCTGGAATCATAGGGAGAAATAAAAAATGCCAATACAACACTTTTATTCACAGAACGTGCCCAATGTGTCCACCAATGTTCTTGATACAAAAATCTAGACAAGATACCCAGTCAAAAAGCACAGTGAATGTGGTCAGTAGTAATGGTATTGCATGCATCAATAATACACTGCTGCAAATGTTCAACACTGAATTTTTTCAGCATAGCCCCAGCGCCTTCAAGTGACCCTAGATAAAAAAATCTTGTGGTGTGAGATTTGGGCTTCTCGCTGGTCCTTCCACAGGCCCACAATGTCCTATCCAATTACCAGGAACCTGTTGCTACAGAAACTCTTGTCATCGTTGGTGGCCCTTCTCGAAGGTCCACTGCATGGTTTCCTCTACGGATCTTGTTTTCCAAAACTTTGCAACAAGTTTGCTAACACAGTTCTGTGTTATTGGTTCACAGTCTGGATGCAGTCAGTTAAATTCTGCAGTACCTCTCCCCGACTGTGATTCCTTATGAGAAAAATTATCTGGACTTGTTCTTTCTTATTCAGATATCTTGGGGCTGTAAACATGAAGTATATGAATCAGTTATTTTCCCCCTATGATTCCAGACTTATAGGACAACCTGCAAGCACGCACACAACAACAACAACAACAAAAAGTTTAACTGATTTTCATTTGGCACAACAGAATTGAAAATCTACTTCTCTTAGAATATAAAATTACTAACTCAGCTACATTAATATGTGGCTATGTTATTAAAACTATAATATGTATGAACTGCATTATTATAGTTTTAATAACACTATTAAAGTTGTAACTACTATGCATTTTAACTAAGAAAACGTAAATATCACATTGTTGTTGTTGTTATTTGGTTTTTAGGAGCATTAGCAACTAAGGCCATATTGCTCCGGGATATGCGGTGGTCATTCCCTGACCTTTCCGCATCCTCCGTATTTGGTGGTGACGGGCTTGAACCCCGGTCTAATCAAGAAGCATGTGCTACTGCTGCTCCTTCCCACCTGGCTACGGAGGCGCCATATAAATATCATTTTGTCTTTCTTCAGACAAAACATAAATTCAGATTCCACATGCCTTAAAGAATGTAATGTTCACAACAGTCACTATGAAACTCGTTTCCTTTTATTTTCTTTCTGTGTCCTGTTTTTCTGAAGCTTGTGATACGAAATCAAAAGTTTGTTCTACCTCATTTTTTCAAATTGACAAGTATTGTTCTTTTGCTCCAACTTATTTGAAGAATGATTTTTTTTTTTTATTTATCCCACTACTGAATCACTTTAAAATATAAAGCATTCCAAAGTTTCTCTATAACTTATAACATCTAAATCCTTGAGAAAAGCATGGAATAATATGCATATACAGGAACTCCCCGACTTACATAATTCTCGAATTACGCAAATTCGACTTTACGTTAAGTTCTTGCCAGCCGGTGCAAACTGAAAAAAATATGGAAACGTATTTTGCATCTGTAGAGATAAATGGAGGTATTGTGAAAATATCGTAATGTGAACCCAATAACATATTGGTTTTTTTTTTTTTTTTTTGTAATTCGTTCCAAGTCCTTGGAAGTTGAAAATTTCGCTATATTACTAAGCTGCTTATCTCTCTAAAAGGTCATTTTTATAATGGAAATTGCACTACCCATTCATCATTATCATATGTTCCCGTTATAAGAATCAATTTTGAACGCCTTTGTGATATTTTTCTAAAGCACATTTCTGGAGGTCACGACCAAAAAACAATAAAAACAATTTGCACTTTCCGGTTTATTGGGCTTTTCTGTCAGCGCAATCTATTATAAACGGGTAGTAAACTCGATCTTATTGTATTTGCGATAATACCGATAACTGGAATTCTGTGGGTTTTTATGTTACAGTATTATGGTGAAATGAGTTCACCTTCACTGAAATCTTCAATCACGTAAAAAAACAAATTTTCAGAAACTTCTCTTCATTCCTATTTACATATTACAATGATGAAGGGAAAGGGACCAACAGAAAGTGCAAGTGGTGGTAGTGCCAGGGAACAAAACAAAATTGATTTAGAAATGAAGATGAAAATGATTAAGAAGTATGAAGCAGGAAAAAGTTTGTCATCTATTACAAGGGAATTAGGTCTTGCTGCTTCAGCAGTGAATACTATTTTAAAGGACAGTGCACGTATAAGAGAACATGTTAAAGGATCAATGCACTTAAGATCAACAGTGCTCACAAAACAGTGTTCAGGTGCTATATCGAAGATGGAACAGCTATTAATAATATGGATGGAAAATCAGAATCAGAAGCAAGTGCCCCTGAGTCCAATAGCCATTCAAGCAAAAGCAAGAAGTACTTATGGTGCAAGCAATGGGTGGTTTAATAGTTTAAGCATCGCGCTGGTTTTCAAAATATTAAAGTATGCGGGAAAGTCACCAGTGCCGATTCTGCTGCTGCAGAGAAATTTTGTGATGGAAAAAAAAAAAAGTGTTGGAAAAAATTATTGATGAAAACGGCTATTCAACACAGCAAATTTTTAATGTTGACAAGACTGCTCTGTATTGGAAAAAAAATACCAGATTGAACATACATTGCCAAAGAGGAAAAGATAATGCCAGGTTTCAAGACTTCAAAAGATAGGGGCATACTATTGCTTGGAGCTAATGCAGTGGGAGATTACAGATTAATACCACTGCTTGTGTACCATTCTGGAAATCCTTGTACATTTAAGAGCATCAATAAAACCACCCTACATGTGCATTTCCAATCGAACCAGAGAGCATGGATAACAATATCTCTCTTTGAGGATTGGTTTAAATGCTGCTTCATTCCAGAGGTTAAAAAATATTGTAAAGACAACGATGTTCCTTTCAAGATTTTGCTTCTATTAGAGAATGCTCCTGGACATCCGATGCAACTAGATGATTTCAATTTGAATGTGAGAGTCATATTTCTACAGCCAAACACGACTTCACTCATCCAACCTATGGATCAGGGTGTTATTTCAAATTTAAAAGCATACTACTTACGCACAACATTTGCTCAGTAGATGGTGAGAAAAATTTTACGTTAAGAGACTTTTGGAAATCTTGCAATATTTACCATGCCATCTTAATCATTAATAAGAACTGGGCGGAAATTACTCAAAGTTGTTTAAATGGCACAGGGAAGAAAATATGCCGATGGCACGTAAAAGGCTTCGAAGGATTTGAAAATGACAAATCATATGAAGAGGTTACAGATAAGACTGTAAAGGTTGCAGAGCTACTTCAGTTGGAAGTTGATGCCAAAGACGTGGAGGAATTAATAGAGGAAGAAGAGAAGGAATTATCTAACGAAGAACTTACTGACTTGCAAGCAGTGATAGTGAAAGAAGAAAATGCTGAAGAAGCTCAAGATGAACCAAATGAGGAGCTGAGACATTTCATCACCAGAGAGATGGCAATGGCATTTCGTTAAATTTCACTGGCAATGGCGAGGTTTGAGATGGATCCTGACAGCAAACGATTCTTAAGTTAACAGAGGGGTGAATGATATGCTTGCTTGCAACAAAGAAATCTACGATGAAAAGAAAAAAGCCACCGTCAAGTCATCCATTAATATGTTCTTTCGTAAGATTGACTGGCCGACCCCTTCTAAATCTCCACAGGCCTCAACCTCCACAGTGGCGTACTTATCAGTTGAAGACGTCGATTCTGGCAACAATGCTCGAGAGGTAAAACTTACTGACGTTATGCCTGTCTCTTCTCTTTTTTTGTACTTTCTTGGTAATTGGACATGAGATAAAAAATTGAACAAATACAATAAATAATTCTATTCACATGTTCGTCAAACATTTCTTCTTTGATTCATTCAATTCAGCGAGCACAGTTGTGAGGGTTGAACAGGCATGGGGGAAATTCTGACTTATGTAGAGTTCCGCGGAACACAACCCTTGCATTAATCGAGGAGTGGCTGTACTATGAAGTATGATGCATATCTGTGCCTTCCTTGCAAAGGAATATTTAAACTTTAAAACAAATATTTTTAGGCAATTTCAATTAGGAGAAAATGACATTCCTTTGTTTCTCTTCAAATACAATATTCACAAATTAACATTCATTCTTAGGTCGAACAGTAATATATATATATTTTTGCTACGATTAGCGCCTCTTGTACTCAGTATCAAGCATTCACTCACCTCACAGCTCTGCTATTGGGTAGCATGTCATGTGTGCACTAGTGTCATGTTCTTGTTATCTCAACAACAATGCAACTAAAATAGTTAGATAGACTAAGAAATATGCATTTAGTCAAAGCATAATAAAGAGATCTAATAGACTCTAAGGTAAACTAAGATAAATTAATAGACTCTAAGGAAACTAACACATATTAAAAGCAAACTAACTTTTTTTTTATTATTATCAAATACATAAAATAAACAAGAGTAACATTAATACAATCTCAAAAAAGGATTCTTAAGTCTTTTGTTTTGCGAAATATTATTAGCAGAAAAGTTCTTTTTTTTTTTTGCAAAGAATGAAAATTTCTCATATTTAGAAGATAAATGCACTAAAAAAAGAAAGGTGAGAATACTTTCACATTCTACAAGATTCAATCATAATTAAGGAAATCAAAGATGATAAGAGCAAAGTTAAAACAGGAAAAAAAAAAAAAGATGTTTTAGAAACATGGTGATAAATAGGTGATAAATTTGCAAAACAAAGGAGTTAAAGACATCATTGAAGAAGAGAAAAGACTGAAATGCAGGAAATTTTGGATACTATCCCTATTATTGAGATATAAGAGGTTGTGGAAAATTCCAAATATGGAAAGGCAGCAGACAGATGTAGATGATATTAACCACAGTGACACTATTTTCCCCACCTGAAATTTGAAGAAGGAAACAGTGTCACTGTGGTTACAGCAGATTATCCAGAGGTTGTTTTCCAGCAGAAAATTGGCCCAAGGCATTAATATTTTGATATATGAAAAAGGAAATAAAGCTGAATGTGGTTTACAGAGGAATTTCACTCCTAAGTAAACTAAGTAAAATCTATACAAGTCTCTTAAGATGACAGTTAGAAATATTACTGAGTGACATCTTGGGAAAGAACATCCCAGGTCAAAGAGAGAAATACCAGAATAAAATATTCACACTAAGCCAAATTATAAGAAAATTTGGGAACATAAAAACAATTTGTACTTAAGATTTTGAAAAAAGTGCCCGCAAATTTTCTCCATCAAATCTAAAAAATATTTTAAGAGAAATGAAGAGTTGGCTTAAAAATGGGAAGTTGTCTGCAGTAAGGACTGAAAGAAATGTTGGCTATTTATCTTTAAACCATGAAAAATAGTTTAAGATGAGGGGAGCCTCATCCACACAGTAATCACTAGCAGGATACACTTAAAGGAAACTCAGATAAGGTGCCTCCATAGCCAGGTGGGCAGGAGTGGCAGTGCGTAGCACATGCATCTTGATTAGACCGGGGTTCGAGCCCGTGACCATCAAATATGGAGGATGTGGAAAGGTCAGAGAATGACCACCGCATATCCCAGGAGCAATATGGCATTAGTTGCTAATGCTCCTAAAAACCAAATAACAAACAAACAACTCAGATAATAGTCTGATTCTTGTTAAAAAAGTGAAATACTGTGATTATGAGTGTATAGTTGGTGGTATTATGAAGTTGTTAACCACTTCTTGGATAAGAGCTAAATTATACAAAATTCCCTTCATTTCTACATGAAGGGCTATCATGGCTAAAATTAACTACTTGATTAAAATGACATGGCCAAAAAGAAATGGTCTCAAACCTGGAAGAAAAAATGTCATTAATAAGACTTTTCATGCTTCTATCACTGCTGCTTCTTCTGCCACATATAAAAACTGAGACTAATAAAACAGCATTTTAAGGACATGATAAAGAAGAGGAAGTCTATTTTCAGCACACTTTTAAAACTTCCTAAAGGTAAGTAATACTAAACTCCATGCTGGTGCTTCTGACGGAACAGAAAATCAGAAAGCAGCTGCAAGATAATAATTTCATAACTACATCTCAAAAAGAAGTGGAAGCTCAATTGGCATTCAGTACTGTTGTGAAAAAAATTTTAGGCATTTATAAATCAAAGGGCTGAGAAAGTTGTCAACATGCTAACTAGTTAAAAAAAAAACATTGCAACATGTATATGACAGTGCATTTTCTGAACACTTTCCATAGAACCTTGGTACAATGAGTGAAAAGGGTGAAAGATTTCAGCAAGATATCAAAACTATAGAAAAACATACTGGGGTAAATGAGATGAGAGGCAGAGGGTTGTGATAAATGGCTATTCCTCAGATTGGGTTGATGTAAGAAGTGGGGTTCCCCAAGGATCAGTATTAGGACCACTGTTGTTTTTAATTTTCATAAACAACATTGATGAAGGGATAGAGGGCGTGATGTCTAAATTTGCAGATGATGTTAAAATTGGGAGAGTAGTTAATGATCACTGTCAAGCTGAGCTTCTTCAGAGAGACCTAGATAGACTTCAGGAATGGTCAGAAAAATGGCAGCTGTGCTTTAATCCAACAAAGTGTAAGGTATTACACCTGGGAAACAGTAATCCCAAAAAAACTTATTCACTTGGTGGAGTTCAACTAAACCCAGTACTGGAGGAAAGGGACTTGGGTGTTACGATACGGTCAGACATGAAATTCTCTGAGCATTGTAAACAGGTTGCAAGGAAGGCCCATGGTGTCCTATCGATGATCTATCGAACTTTTGCAAGTAGAGATAGGGACGTGATAATCCCATTATATAAGGCTTATGTTAGACCACACTTGGAATACTGTGTTCAAGTATGGAGACCGCACCTGAAGAAAGACATCGAGCTTCTTGAAAGGGTGCAAAGAAGGGTAACTCGCCTGGTGAGATCGGCAAAAGGGCGTCCTTATGAAGAAAGACTTCGAATATGTGGGTTGCAGAGTTTGGAAACTAGACACCTTAGAGGAGATTTGATTGAGGTGTTTAAGGCTCTGAGAGGCATCAGTAAAATGAATGAGGACAAAATTTTCAAGATTATAAATGATGCTAGAACTAGGGGACATAAATTCAAGTTACGGGGGGAAATGTTTAGATTGGACTGCAGGAAGTTCTATTTTAGCCAGCGAGTTATAAATTACTGGAATAAGTTGCCTTCATGGGTGGTAGAGGCCGACAGTTTGGGGAAATTCAAAGGTCATCTGGATAGTACTTTCGGGTAAGGGAAGCGCATAGGATGATAGGTTTAATTTCCTTTTTATTTATTTTTTATTTTATTTTTTTTTTATTTATTAATTATTATTATTTAGTTATTTATTTATTTATTTTTTGTTTTTATCATTGTTTTGTTCTGATTTTTTTTTTTTTTTGGCTGGTGCAGCATAAGCCATAGGCTTTCTTGCACCATGCGGCTGTTACTAATACTAATACTAATGAGACAAAGATGACAGACTACTGCTGGAATTTGGAAATGATTCATGTGATGAGCATAAGTTCAAAAATGTGCAAATTCATCCATGTGAAAAAAAAAAAACTATGTTGAGCCAATAAATATAGATTTCATCTAAAAGACATTTGCTGGCTAAAGCCAACATATGCATAAAACCCATGCACAAATAAACTTCAAGTATGGATTTAGTGACATACTAAGTACTACTGGTTCTTAATATACTGAACTGAAAATTGCATGCTGAATGTTCAAAATACATATATACTTTGCTACAGGTAATACTTTTTTTTTGTCTTTCAATATTTTTCATATCAAAAAATTTATATGATACAGCAAAATTCAGTTACAGGTTTGGAAACTGCACCTAAAAATGATACACATTCACCTAGGTGATTTGTAGTAAAAATCAGAAATTCAAAAAAAAAAAATAATAATAAAAAAAATGTACACCAGTGTTATTAAAGTCATTCAAAGATACGTATACCTCTATAATAATTATTCTTTATTTAGTTCCTGCCCTCCTTTCTGTTAAATTTTGTGAATTTCATGACCTTGCCATTCTGCAAATTATTTCTTATTTCTCATTTATATGTATATAACCAATTGAGATTTACATATAAAAAATAATAACAATGAAAATAATAAATAAGTAAAATAGAAAGGTTCAGTGTAACTACATCTGCATGCTGTTTGATTATAATTTAAGTTAAATCATAAAAAAGCAGAACAGAAAAGTCAAGCAAGATATGAAATTAAACCAAAAACTATAATATAAATTCAAAGAACAATCAGGAAAAAAGATGGGGAGAGATTATATAAAGAAGAGTGTTATAGAAGAAATAAAAACTATTACTATTTAGAGAGCTATTATTTAGAAAGCCAATATAGAAATTATAAGCCAATTTGACAAATTCAGACTGGTCTCTGCTTTATTGGATGCTGAGAGCAAATGACTTAAAATCTCACGCCTAAGATTATTAAAAGCAACCACAATGATCATTAACTGAAAAATAAAATAAATTAAAGGAGTCATCAATTAAGCCCAATCTCGCCCCATGGCAGAATGATCATTGGAATCACAGCATTTTGAATGTTAAATAAATCAGTGCAATGCCATAACCAACAAACAAACTATTGATATGGTGACATAACAGAAGAGACTTGAATAACAGTGGTCAGTGTGCTATAAAGAATTGGAAACAGAACAGATAAAGTGCATTCAAACTACAACAGAATCCAAACTTAAATAAAATGTTAAGGAACATACAGGGCACAAGTCAAAAGTTTTCGGACTGGCAGCATGGAGCACTAACCACATATAGTATAGCAGTGCACCATTAGACACTGCTGAACTAATTCATTGTTAGTTAGTGTGGCGAGTTTTGTACCAATAGGACATTGTGCTTTATGCAATTGGTGTTTAAGTGTATTCTGTTGATTGTGTCTTTTGCAACCTAGTAAGATGGCAGATGTTAAGTAACAGCAAATTTGCATCAAATATTGTCATAAATCCAGGAAAAGTTTATAACAAAATCTGATGTAAATTCACTTCAGAGAATTTACAAAATGCTTAAAAAGTATTTGGTGATGATGGCATGAGTAGAACAAAATTTTCAATGATATTTATGTTTCCAAGGTGGCCAAACTTTGGCTGAGTACATTGAGTGCTCAGGTCATCTATCATCAAGTAGGACTGACGAAAATACTGAAAACATACATCAAGTCATCCATGAAGACAGTGGCACACGATTAAGAATATATGCTAGACCTATTGTATGATAATTACAATGCATTTTAACTGAAAATTTAAACATGATGTGGATTCCTGCAAAATTTGTTCACCCATCTGCTGAGTAATGAACACTCAACAAATGGGGCCCTGCACACAGAAACAGAACCACCTTTATGTGTGCAGGCATCTGCAAGCAGAGGCCAAAAAGGAGAGAAACTTCCTTTCCACGGTCATAACAAGAAAAGAAGAAAACACACAATCTGGTTCATGATCCAGAAACAAAGCAGCAGTCCTTCCAGAGGAAAAGTCCATCATCTCCATGTCCAAAAAAAAAAAAAAAAAAGGCAAGGCAAGTGAAATCAATCATCAAAGACTTGCTGATTGCTTTCCTCAACGATAAGGGAATTATTCATCAGGAGTTATTTCTGCCAGGCCAAACTGTAAATCACCAGTTCTACACAGGAGTCAGGAGAAAATGCCCAAGTGGCACACTCAGGATGGCTTTTGAATCACAACAATGTGCCAGTCCACACGGCTTTGTCAGTTCAGCAGCTTTTAGTCGTGAACAAAATTCTGATGGTCCCACATCCTCCCTGTTCTTCTTACCTGGCCACCTGTGACTTTTCCTGTTCTCCAAAATGAAAATCCAATTAAAAGGATAAAGATTCAAATACATTGTGGAGATTCAAGCTGAATTATAGAAAGTGCTGGACAGCATCAAGAAAAAAATTCCAGAGATGCTTCTCGCAATTGGAGCAGCACTGGGATCGATGTATAAACTGTGGAGGGGACAACGCCAACATGTAATCAACATTAAGTTTAAATTAATTTTACTGCTCCAGTCGGAAAACTTTTGGATCGCATCTAGCACATCCCACCTCCTGATTTGCACAATTCAGTTATCTATAATATTAAATTGTGTACAACTCAAATTGAAATTAACAGATAAAAATTAAAACAATTAAAAAATAAATAACTGCACCTTTTGAAGTTTGTTACATTATTTATTATCTTCATTATTATTATTTTTAACTCTTAATTTCAATTTAAGCTGTACAGATGGCAGTAATATGGCTAGGTTGCTTTTCACAATCTGTGCTTCTAGCACAGATTGTTCCTTTTTGCTCATTCAAATCAAGTGTGATGTTATGTTCCATTATATTTCATTAAAGTTTGGATTCTGTTGTAGTCTGGTACTGTGAGCATACTTAGCTGTTCTGTTTTTAATTTTTCACAGCATATGAGCAACCATTATTCAAAAATTTATTGCATTGCCACACTGATAGTTTGTCTATTAATTGTGGCACTGCACTAATCATTGCAATGAAATAACAAACAGACAGGAAAAATTCAAATATAGCATTTTTCATCTATAACATTCAAAATGCTGCAATTCAATGGTCAATTTGTCTCTTATTTCATTCTATTCTTTAATTAATGGTCATACCGTTGTGGTTATTTTTATACCTTAAGGCATGAAATCTCATATAATTTAGTCTCAGAATCCAACAAAGGATTCTGAGACAACAAAGTATGCCAGTATAAATTTATCCAACGAGTGATTTTACTATTTTTTTTCCTAATTAATAAATTTCTAAATCATAATAGTTTAAATTTCATCTATAACACCCTAATTCTATATATAATTATTTTTATTCTCCACTTTCTTACCAATTGTTCTTTACATTTAAATTACTAGTTTTTAGTATGATTTCACATCTTGCTTGAATTTGAATTTAAGTTTTACGCATAAAACAGATCCTTGATTATCTGTGCTAACAGACAGTCTGAGGAGGAGGAGGATGCCAGTTAATCAAAAAATATAATTCATGGGAAATGCACAAATTTGTATATACAGTACTCAATTTATACACTTTCTTAAAAGAGAAAATCATCTACTTATGTAACTTATTTTATATTTTTTTAAAAAAACAAAAATAGTAGAAAAAATTAACTTAAGAGTAATCTAATATTAGTTTTTTTCTGCATACAGCATATTGGTTTTAATTTTTTATAAATATGAAATTAGCATTAGCAGAGGCATATGATGCAAGAAAGCAAGCTTATACAGCATCAGCAAAAAAAAAAAAAAAAAAAACCCTTCCCATTTGCTCCAAAAGTTTGTCCAGTTCTTCCTTAAATTTATTTAAGCTATCAACTTCCACGGCGACAGATGGAAGTTTTTATGCCCCTCACATGCGTAGCAAGAGACAAATGAGCAGATGACATATTTATGTTGACATTTTATAACTAAAAGCACAGAATAGAAAAGTAGTCTGATGTTTTACTGCCATTTTAACAAAATGCAAACACACAAGGAGTAGAGAGAAGCATTGTGGACCCATGATTTTATAAATAAATATATATACTGCAATCTATACTGTTTTGCATTTTACAGGAAGCTGATATTCAACAATTCACTAGCTTCTAGGAAAATAAAAAAATAAATAATGATGGTACAAGGCAAAAAAAAAAAAAAAAAAAAAAAATTTAAATTTAAATAAATAACACAAAAAAGAAAGGCCTGAAAAATAATCACACGCACAGTTGATTGAGGCATGAATAATCAAAGGTCAAGGTGATTTATATACGAGGCCTGTCAGAAAAGTAATGAGATTAAATCAATAAAAAATTTTATTTTGAATTTTATACAGAATAACAATGGTCACTCTCAAAATAACTTCCCCCTGCAACTACATCTCCAATGGCATTTCCATTTGTTAAAGCAAGACTGGTAGTCTTCATCTGTCAGCTCCTTTATAGTGCCGGTTACAGCCTTTTGAACTGTCTCTATTGAATCATAATGATTTCCTTTCAGTTTCTTTTTCAGTTTGGATCAAAAAGTAATCACTTGGTGCGTGGTTCGGTGAAGATGGAAGTTGTGAGAGAATTGGAATGCTCTTCTGTGCCAGAAACTCTGTAATGGAGAAGACAGAATGGGATGGTATGTTGTCTTGGTGGAGGATCCAATTTTGACTGATCTTTGGTCGCACACAAAAAATTATTTTCCATAACTACTCAAGAATTCGTCTGTAGTAATTTTGGCTCATTGTTTGTCCATGTGGCAGAAACTCTTTGTGAATAATGCCGCAATAATCAAAAAAACACAATCATTGTTTTCACTTTTAATTTAATCATTTGAGATTTCTTCAGATGTGAAGATGTTTTTGCAAGCTACTCTTCACTTTAGCATTTGGTTTCTGGATCGTATTGTAAAAACCAGCTTTCATCACCAGTAACGACTCATTTCAGCGTGTCCGAATCAATTTCTAGCCTTTCTAGCAAACCAAGACACACGTTCATACAGTTTTTTTTTCATTCACCACTCAAACCCATTTTCAGGCACACTTTTCGAATGGCCAAATCTTACTTAAAATTTTGTGAACAGTGTCTCGATTTAAGTTCAGTTCATTGGCTATCATTCTGACTGTTAACCTTCAATCTTGATGAATTAACACTCTCGCCCATTGGACAATTGTCATCAGTTCAAGTGGTTGCTGGCCATCTGGTATGTGTCTCATATTTCACCATTTCACATCCCTCTGAAAACATCTTGTGCCAATGAAAACACTTGAGATCGTGACATGGCATCCTTTCAATATGCCATTTCAATTTTCCCTTTACAATCAGTTGCACTTCCTTTCAGTTTCATACAAAACTTGATCACATATCAGTGTTCAATATTTCACTGTTCCATAACTGTAACACACTTAACAAACACGTTTACTATAACTGCATTAGCTTTGTTTGTTTGTTTGTTTTGTTATTTGGTTTTTAGGAGCATTAGCAACTAAGGCCATATTGCTCCGAGAATATGCAGTGGTTATTCCCTGACCTTTCCGCATCCTCCGTATTTGGTGGTGACGGGCTCGAACCCTGGTCTAATCAAGAAGCGTGTGCTATGCACTGCTGCTCCTTCCCACCTGGCTACGGAGGTGCCTAACTGCACTAGCATCAGATGTACTGCCTCTAATGAGTTGAAACAGACAGTGAGGTTAGGGGAAAGACCACGCTACATGTTGTTGTGTGTCATTTGTTCCCAGTGTTGCCACTACACTTGTTACAAAATTAATCTCATTACTTTTCTGACATGTATATATAAATCATTTACTGCCAACAAAGTAGGAATAATATCCTGGTACAGACAAGTTAGAGGGGACTAACAAAAAAATAAAATTAAAAACTGATATTAAAATTAAGAATAATAACTTTAGAGTAATTATAAAACAGTGCAGAGAATTTAGGAAATATTACAGTTCAAATAAAACAATCACCATTTTACTGCAACTTAAGCAAGCAAAACTGATTTGTCAATAAGCATCATATCTTAAAAAGATAAACATCTGGGATGAAAAAAAGAGAAATTTAAAACAAGTTTCAGAAAGAACCAGAAGGCTGAGCTATTCTTAATTCTTTCTGTAGGTGAAGTGAAATGTGAAACTGGTCTAATATGGGTCATCAAATGTACTGTTTCTCGTTACAACCACACAAAGATTGTATCCTAAGTTTTCTGAACAGGCTGCAATTGATGTTTATTCTTTTCTTCCCATCATAATTAGTTTTATTTTTGAAATTATATATTATGCACAACAAACTCTGCTACTGTGTGCAGCAGGTCTCAAAGAATAAGCGTGGGAAGCCATGAAATATACACATTTGAAGTGTGCTGACATGCAACTGTCCCCTGGTCAGTGTTACGGCAATGCAGTAGTACATGCAAGAGTATCTCAATAACAAACCCACACATTTCTACTTAGTTCTATAGTCCTATAATAATAGTTTGGTATATAATTTTTTTTTTTAAGAATTTCTTTTGAATATGGCCTTTCTATAAAATTAAAACACTTCTGCTGATAAAAGGAAAAAACCTCTCCTTACTGAACAACATTTTTTAATTATTTTTATTGTACATATTCTACTGAATATATAATGGCTTAATTGTCCCTTTATTTTTGAAAAAAGCAGGAAAGCAGTGGAATCCAAATCACTGTATAATTTAGAAAGTGAGGTGTGTTGGGATTGCTACTATCATAGTCATGACTGTGACAAGATGCCACTTGGGCTAACATGACTCACCCAGTGCCCTTGGATGTCAACCAATCATTTCTGGATGTGCTTTATGCTTTTTATTTCAGCTAAGAGCCATTCCTGGGACACTCTTGATAAAGTCTTATATAACCAATAATACCAGTGTCAGTTTTGCCATGGTACTAACATCTGCCCTCCAAGATCCATGTTAACATTCCACATCAGGTCATATTTATTCATCCATTTTACCACTGAAAAACATCATCACACTGTTATATCTTTTTATTTTCTTGTGAAAAAGGTGTTTCTAATAAGTTTTTCAAGAAGTGTGTATTACTAATATATTAGTATGTATTCAGTTTCAAAACCTTGCTTTTATGCATTAATACACAGAAGCCAAATAAATTATATGGCTCTTTTTTATTGATAATATGCATGAATAGATACAGCAGTCCAAAATTCAGTATGGAAAGTCACAGACTAGCCAAATCATGAAGTTTGAACATGTCCAAGAACCATATATTATACATTTCACAGAGATAACACACCACCCTATGTAACCCGGATAAGGTCCTATCTCATACAATAAAGTGAAAACACCAATCAAGATATCACAATCAGATCCACTTGGTGCTTCAAATACTACACCAGCACCAAAAGAAACTAAATGAGATTTCTTGGAGGAAAGGAAGAGTGGGATGGGGATAACAGTGGATAAGACTCAGTGTTATGCACCACTCATAGCATCACATTATCTTATTCTTACTTATGCTTCAGGATTTTGGCTGACATAACCTTAAAGATAGTAGCAGACTCAGTAGAAATTCTTTCAACTTCATGATAAGTTTACGTAGAGACTCTAGAGAGAAAAATACAACAAAGGATAATCTAATTAAAAAATAATAAATTACCTGGAGAAGATGGTGCTGGTGAAATATTGAACCATGGAAGGAGTAGTGTGGTCGAACAAATGGATACTCAATATATGTAGCTAATGTTGGGCAAAAAAAGTGGGATGCCATGTAACTGGACTAGTTCTCTAGTAGTTTCTCTGTATAAAGGAAATGGAGTGATTAGTAATAGAGTGAACTATAGCACCTAACTATAGTGAGTGTACCTAAAAATCTAAAGTTAAGGGTACCTAAAAATGTGCAGTGAGTAAGCGACAAAGGGAAACTTGTGTAATTGAAATGTGTTCTTAGCCTAATTATTATGTGATATTTTGGAAGAGGACCATAAAAAGGGGGGGGGGGAAATACTCCGAAAATCCTACCAATTCTTGTGTAACTGAATGATTCAGAAAAATTTATCATTAACCTATTCCTCTTCTTCAAGTTACTTGAATTCTAACACACTGTAGATTCCATCACTAATATTCAAATTACTCCACTTATTCAAGTTACTTGAATTCTAACACACTGTAGATTCCATCAGTAATATTCAAATTACTCCACTTTCCTATGACCTATTCTTAATTCTTTCTTTATGATTTTTTATCATCTCTTCATTTTTCCTCCAATTCTACTTCTTTTTGTCTTATTCAATAATTAAAATTTTTTTTCTATTAATTTTAAAAAGAATCCTAACTTTCTCTCCATTGCCATCTGCTTCTTTATGCTTCATTTGAAAGACCAACTATTTATATTCAAAAGCATTACTATTAGCCACCTTTTCTAACAGTTCTTTTTGGCCTCTTCTGCAATACCCATATAATATAATCATCTCATTACTGTTTCACAAGTTTTGGATTATATTTTTATTGCATCTTCTTGTGTAACCAAATGGTTTGAAAAAATTTTAACATTAACTCCTTATTCTTATTCTCTGAGCTACTTTATGAGAGCCTCTCAATAGGTCACTCTGGATTTTCTCTCACATCCACCCTTAATCCTCTTGTATCTATCCACATTTGTCAATCCTTATTGACAGAAAAATGTGGCGAACAGCTAAAAACTCCATCTTCAAGTTCTTCTGCCAGTAATCAAATCTCTTCTGAAGTATATCCAGTAACTCTGGATATAAAAATTAATACTGTTGTTCCCAAATACGGACTGATATAGCTGAGTGGGTAAAGTAAGAGTGCAGTAGTAAACATGTTTGTGTTGATCATGTTTCAAGCCAACATTACTAAATATAGTAAATAATAATATTCTTGTCAAATAAGTAGTTATAAACTCCTCTGACCTCTGTGGTCATTCTGCAGTACACAAATTGCATAGAACAATTTCAATGCTCAATATTTTCCACTATCAACAAACCTTGTTTTTGCACCTTATATACTGCCATTACTATTCTCAAATTTCCATCTCTCTGTCCACAAGGTAACAGCTAATTTGAGTACCTATTGCATAACAATATCACATAATATAATATTTTCTTATTTTAGTAATCTTCCATTCTCTCATTCAACAACATTTATTATAACATTTTCTTATTTTAGTAATCTTCCATTCTTTCATTCAACAACATTTAAGAAATGTTGAATGACAAAATGTACAAATACAATCAGATTAGGGTTATCTGCTCAGCATTCTTAAAATTATCACTAGTTTTTTCCCTCCACCAACTCTTCCTATACATCTTATTTATATGATATGGGTATGTTCTTTATTCATTATCTATATTAAAATCAAAATATAAAATTTTTTAGTGCTTTATCTAATAAATGGATCAGCATATTTTTGCAGGTGATACACAGGGTTCAATCTTGTGTAGTGTGTTTCTGTTGCCAGTGGTAAATTTCTGAATCAGGGAAACCTAGGTGTAAGAAACTAACCTGTTTCTCGAAAAAATGGTACAGATGGAAGGGGGGAGGAGGGGATCTGAAATGTATATAAGGGACTTACTTTGAAATTAAATTGAGTCATGCCTGTCTATCTTTGTTACAACTTTGTGATTATGCCTTCCTGGGGTGATTACAAGAATTCAATAAGGGTAGTCTTGAGGTGTTTGCAGGTTGCCAACCCCTAATCTGATATACTAATTATTGCTCCAGTCATTAAGGCTGCAGAAGCCATTTTTTTTAAACTTCTAATCTACTTGATTAAAACATAACTAATGAAGGTTAAGGAGTTAGTGAGATGGATATGGAATAATATCCTATAGAGTTCTCTTCAACTTTCATTTCATTTCTATATCCTGCATTATCATACTGCCCTTCAACCTCCCTTCTTTTATCCAGTTTTTTTTATTTATATCTTTCTCTCCAATTAAAATTACTTCATTAGCAATGTTATTCTTTTCCCTTTCACAAAGCCAGCTGATTCCTTTCCTTTGTCACTCCAAAAATGCACAATTTTCACTTTTCATTGATAAAAGTCATACTGATATCAAATTTGTCAATAGAACAAATTAGGATTATTTGCTCACTATTAATACCAATTCCAGTGAAAACATCCTTTTAAATATTATATAAGTTTGGAAAGATTCAATACTTCAACAATTAGTCTCAAGTACTTTAATTTGTACCAATCAAACAAGACAGTCATTTTATAGAGCAGTAACAAACACCCAATGCAATTAATGCTATTAATATAGTCCTCTAAATTAAAATATGCCAAACCATTCGTAGATATATATATATATATATATATATATACGCATTAGCTAATTAAAAGACCCTTTCAAATTATTCAATTCAGAGTGTGCTATTCATGTTCATACGTGTTTAATCAATTGTTATTCCTTGCAAATATGTTTCTGTAAACATTTGAGAATAAATCTTTTGTGATAATACCACATTAAAGATAATATACATTTACATATTTTGTTGTTATGTCAAAGACTTGCTAAAAATATATGCACTGAAAAGGACTTTTTTCCAACACTGATTGACAATGGTCTAATATAACAGATGCAAATTACTAAATATATAATAATAATAATAACAGATAATAAACATAAAAGTACAATGCAACTTTCTTTATTCATATTACTTGGACTAATAAAACTATCCTCATGTTACTGACAGACTCAAGTTCAGAGTTATGCAATTTTCTTCCATTTTCCATAAGTGTGCAAGTTATCCACCAGTGAAAACATACTCCCGATAGGAAGTATATCTGAATTCAAGAAGAAACAAGTAAAAGTTATTAAATTATCATTTCAGTTGATTTAAGTTACATTAAATGTCTTTATAATCCTCTGAAGATGCGAAGTAATCGAATTAGTTTAAGCTACAGTACTATGATTTTATTCACTTATACAAAGGAACATTTTTTCTAATGACAAATCATAAAAGAGATCTTGTATTCCTAGGTAAGATGCAGAATGACAGCAGACTTATCCTCAAATGTTTAAAAGGCATATTTTGAAGCAATATAATATGATATTCACAATTTTGAATATCATTATTAATGAATTTTTTGCTTTTTTAATAAACACAAACTTCATCTTTATATATGTTAGCTAAGATTTTTGAAAATAGAATATTACAAATAATTAATGTTATTATGGACAACAACTGTTCCATGTGAAAAGATACTTTAGATTTCTAAGTAGACATATTCAGATCATAAGATGACAGTGTAACAGAATCAATACTATCCACGATGCATTTATGACACAGGCATATAAAAGTTTCATTTCCATGGAATTACAGTAGTACAACATGGTTATAGAATTAACTAGGATAACTCCTTGAGCTGAAAGGATTCTGTCAAGTAAGGAAACTTCTGCAGTCAACCAATATTAATAGCTCAGCTACGTTTGCCAGCTTTTGTGTTGTACTATAAAATGAACCTGTAGCTCAAATTCATTAAAAATATAGTATTAGAACTTCTTTGAAGATGGTGATAATAAAGGTATGTAATCTTGACAATTCTGAAAGTCTATATGACTGCTAATACCATGGGTTTCCATTATTACATCAATACCTCACTAAACCCTCCCCACAATGATTCTGATAGAGTAGGACACAAGAGGAGAAAAGACAGCTGTCAGTATAAAAAACTGTAAAATAGTACATAAATGTACTATTTTACAGCTAGGCTGCAGGTTGGAATGAAACAAAGCAGAATAAAATAATAAATGCATGAAAAAAACTATTAAATGATGATGATGTTCTCATTGATTTAGACAGAATCAAAGATGAAGAGTGTCAAAATGTGTTGTATAACAGTGATGAAAAGGATATTAATTTGGGGAAAGGTTGGAAAATGGAGATGAATGTGGATGGATACTACTCCTGTAGTTCCAGAGCTGTTGTGGCCTGTGCTGATGCTACGGAGAGTTGATTCTATCTTCTCAGAACCACATAAATATGGGGTCCATCTTGTGCAGAAAAACCAGTTTCACCTCTGATTTTGGGAAGTAAGAATATGATTTGATATCATATAGTGACAGAACCATCACTAAAAACCAGCAGGTAAAGAAGGAACTGAAGCAAAGATGAAGAAAGTAAAGAAAAAGTTATATTACAGGAAGTTAGAAGCTGCTTCAATGCTCTTATTAAATCTGCTAATTCTGACAAGGAATTTGAAAATTATTTTTATAGTCGAGGAGAAATTAAAACTATTTATGACATAGCAATATAATAAGGCCTTTATTCAAAAGAAAATTTCCAATTTTTTTTTTTCAAAAAAGATAATACAAATGGGGAGGAATCATCTACATTTGATTAAATTTATAGTTATTTCATTTAATATATTAATTTAAGTTTTTATGATTTAAAAAATCATATTATTTATGTTTTAATTGATTTGAACTCCTAGTGTGTGTGTGTGTGTGTGTGTGTTTTAACCATAAATATTTTTGTTATGCGTTCTCTACCTTTTCATCATATATGGGTTGTAAATGCCATCTATATTAACATATTGAACATATCTGCTTTTTTATTATAAACTATGACTTGGAAAATTACACATATATATATATATATATATATATTTTTTTTTTTTTCTATAATTCATACTATCCACCTGCCACAATTAGTAGGGATTACTGAAGTTTTACTATGTAATCATAGTAAGCTAATTTTGAAAAGAACAACTTGTATTTATTAATACTGCACGAAATTTACAATTATGGAATAAAATTTTAAACACAGAAAAGCCAAAGGTACAATATGAGCTGGGCTGCAAGAGAGTAGCATTAGCATTAGTAGAGGCATATAATGCAAGAAAGCAAGCTTATGTAGCATCAGCCAAAAAAAAAAAAAAAAACCCACTCCCACTTCCCCCCTCTGTTCGTTCGAAATACCTGTCCAGCTGAGCCTTAAATTTATTTAAGCTATCAACTTCCACGACAAGGGATGGAAGTCCGTTCCACCAACCAACTATCCGCTGGCTAAAGCCAAATTTCCGCACGTCTATCCTACATCTGTCTTTCCTCAATTTGAATTTATGACCTCTCAGGTGATTATTCTGAGCAAGAGGAAGAATTCCATCAGCACTGAGCATGTTCAAACCATTCAAGATTTTATACACCTCTATCAGATCACCTCGCTGGTGCCTAGTCTCCAGACACTGTAATTTGCAAAACTTAAGCCTTTCTTCGTAAGAGTACCCCTTTGTTCCATTCACTATTCTTGTTGCCCTTCTCTGTACTCGTTCCAGCAGCTCTACATCCTTCTTGAAATGAGGCCTCCAGGCCTGTATACAGTACTCAAGGTGTGGCCTGACCATTGCCTTATACAAGGGAATAATCACCTCCTTATCCCTGCTAGAAAAATTCCTGTATATCATTGAAAGACACCATGAGCTACTCTTGCAGCCCATCTGCACTGCTCAGAGAACTTCATATCGGCCTGCACAATTACCCCCAGGTCCTTTTCATTCTCTACCACTGTCAGTGTAGTACCACAGAGTTGATACGTTGCTCTGGGGTTGCTGTTTCCCATATGTAGTACTTTACATTTGTCAATGTTAAACTTCATTTGCCACCTCTCAGCCCATCTGCTCAACCTTTCCAGATCCTGTTGCAGCAGCATAGTGTCAGTAGTGTCCTTGACAACCCTGCCAACCTTTGTATCGTGTGCAAACTTGGACATTAAGCTTGATATACCATCATCAATATCATTTATAAATACAGAAAACAATAATGGACCCAACACTGAACTCTGAGGGACTCCACTAATAACATTAGTCCACGATGAGCAGTGTCCATTGATTACCACTCTCTGTCTTCTCTCCCTCAACCACCCCTTTATCCATAGCAGCAATTTGCCTCCAATGCCACACTGCTCCAATTTGTGCAGTCTTCCATGTGCAACAGTATCAAAAGCCTTTCTAAGATCCAAGTATATAATATCAAAGTTATTTCCTGCATCCAGTTCTTTTGTGACTGTATCATAGTAACCAATCAAATTGGTCAGGCAAGACTTCCCCTTAACAAAACCATGCTGTGTCTGAGCTATAACTGAAGTCTTGTCTAGATGATCCTGCAGTGCTTCTTTAACCAGTGCCTCCATTAATTTTCCTGGACCAGAAGTTAAACCTACAGGTCTATAATTACTTGTGTCGGCCTTTTATCCTCCTTTGTGAATTGGGTTCACATTTGCACATCTCCAGTCTGTGGGTATCTCCCCTGAGTCCAAGGAAGCTCTCATAATTATGGCTAAGGGTTTGCTTACTTCCTTTGCTGCCTCCTTTAATATAACTGGATAGATCCCATCCACCCCAGGTGCCTTTCTTGTGTTTATCTTCAACAATTTCTCCTCCACTTTACTCTCAGTTATTACAAGATTCTCTAGCTTACTGCCAGAGTTAAATACACCTCTGGCTTTCCCCTCGCTGAATAACTCCTCATGTGTGAATGTCGATGCAAAATATTCATTTAGTTTGTTAGCTACCTGAGCAGGATCATCAACAGTTGACCCACTGATATCAAGTGGACCAATCTGATTCATCCCCTTCCTTCTAGAGTTTACATAAGTAAAGAACTCTTTGCTGTTTTTCTTTGCATCCCTTGCCAAAGATTTCTCGTAATCTGCCTTTGCCTGCCTAACCTCCTTTGTAACTTGTTTATAGATCAACTTGTATCTATCATAGGCTTCTGTGTCACGTGTTAATTTATATGTATCCCATGCATTTTTCTTCTCTGTCATATGTCTCATTAGTTCATCTGACATCCATTTAGCCTAAACCTTGAACAATATTTCTTAGTTGGTATGTAAAGCCTGGTAGCTTCCAAGATAAGTTCTTTGAATGCTTACCATTTTGAATTTGCTGTTGGTCACATCTTCAGTTGGTCCCACTGTATAGAATTTAAATGCTGTCTTAGACCATTGTAGTCGCCTTTACGAAAGCAAAAACCCTTCCCTTTAAAGAAAATTTGGCAGAGTTGGAATATGAACCCACGCCTCCGAAGAGACTGGAGTAAATGCTAAGGCAACTAGTATCAATACAGGAGACACTATATTATCTAGAGTGTATGGGGAAAAAAATTTGCCTTCATAACCAAAAAACCCCAGATAATCAACAAAATGAAAGAAAAACTCACAACTGCGATAAGGACATATGTATATTCATATTTATAAAAATATAATACAGTGTGAGATATAAAAATTAATATTATATACAGTAATACCCCGAAGTTACGCGATAGGTAGGTCCGACGAAAATCGCGTAAGTCGAATTCGCGTAAGTCGGGGTACAACTTTGCATATAAATACATATAAATTTTGCTTAATTGGGACCAAGGACTAACAAAAACACTAGTTTAGAAGAAAAATATTAATAAAATGGCAGTTCTTTATACATATTAATACAAAATATGTATTAAAAAACAAATGACTTACGTTAAAAAGTTATTTCGATGTCGATGGCTTCATAAAATCTAACAAATTCGTCTGACGACACTGCGCGTTCTTTTTTTCACGCAGAATTTCTTCGTAGCAAGCTAATAATTTTTTTATTCCTTGCTTTGTAGCTATAACGCGTTCTTCGTTGGAGTCTATGTTTTCTAAAATTTTTAAGCCCTTTACAATTGAGCCCTTTTCAATTTTCAACCTGTCAAGTTTGCAATTGTCATGTGCTTTTCGCCGTTGCTTCGTTTAGGCCTGTAGCACGTGCAATATCACATGGTCTTTCATTTCGCTCAAAGCGTTTCACAATTTCATATTTTTTCTCTATCGACAGAGGCGGACTGGCCATAAGCCTTACCGGGGAAACCCCGGTGGGCCAGTGTGATTTTGGCCATAAACCATAGTATGAGGCCACTATAAATTTTCCCGGGTAAGAATTTTTGATCCAGTCCGCCTCTGTTTATCGATAATTGCTTTTCTTTTTCTCTCTGAATCTGCAGTGTCTTCACCAGGACGCTTCCTTTTCACACTTTTAATTAAGTATTTTACTCATTTTTAGGGAATAAAGCACAATTACAAAACGAGGAGGCACGCTTGATACGCATAAACAAAGCTGCGCGCATGTAGCAACTGAATAAACAACACCATAAAGGCAGAGATACACTATTAACACCTCACATTTCTAGGGGTTACTACCATAAAACAATAAAAATCCAGTTGCGTTTCTGCTAGTGAAATCTGTTATAAACTGGTAGTAAACTCGATCTAATTGCATTTGCGATTATACCGATTGCTGGAATTGTGTTGGTTTTTACGTTATTATGGTGAAATGTGTTTCCCCTTCACTGATATAAAAAACATAAAAGCAGCAAAGTTGAATTTTGTTCATCTTTCGCTCTCATTCTCCGCCGTCGCACCGTATATCGATAACATACGAAAAACGACCTTGAAGATAGTGGGCGGCAGCGTTGCCAAACGAAAAAATCAAGAACCGCGTAACTCCGAGTTCGCGTAAGTCGGGGTAGCGTAAGTCGGGGTATTACTGTATACATTTTTTGAATGAAAGAGGTTTTCATTTTCCTAGTTGTTCAGGTTTCCTAAGTTTTCCTTCCTGTGAAAGGTATGTAACCTTAAAAGCATCATCTCATCAAGAAAATTTCAAAGTATTATCTTGTCATCTTGTTAACAGTAGTGATTTCTTGCTTGTTAACAGTAGTGATTTCAAGTACAGGCTGATTAGCATTGGCAGAGGCATGAGGCAAGAAAGCAAGCTTATATAGCATCAAACAAAAAAAAAACTCTTCCCATTTCACCCATCACTTCACTCCAAACGTTTGTCTAGTTCTGCCTTGAACTTATTAAGTTGCTGACCTCCAATACAAAAGATGGAAGTTTGTTCCAACTATCAACCATCTATTCTACAATTGTCTTTCCTCAATTTGAATTTACGCCTCCACAGGTGAGTATCTAAGCAAGAGGAAGAACCCATTAGCACTGACCTTGCTCAATCCATTCAAGGCCTTATACACCTCAATTAGATCTCCTTGTAGATGCCTAGTCTACATAAGCTGCAATTTGCAGAACTTAAGCCTTTCTTTGTAACACCAACCCTTTGTTCCACTCGCCAATCTCGTTGCCCTTCTCTGCACTAAACTCTTTCCTAAACTGATACCTCCAGGCCTGTATACAGTACTCAAGGTGTGGCCTGACCATTGCCTTATACAAGTGGACAATCACCCCCTTATCACTGCTAGCAAAATTCCTGTATATCACTGACAAGACACCATGAGCTACACTTGCAGGCTTCTTGCACTGCTCAGAAAACTTCATATCAGACTGCACAATTACCCCAGGATTTTTTCATTCTCCACTACCCTGAGTGTAATACCACCCAGTTGATACGTTAATCTGGGGTTACTGCTACTCATATGCAGTATTTTACATTTGTCAGTTAATGTTAAACTTCAGTTGCCACATCTCAGTCCATCTACCCAACTTTTCCAGATGCTGTTGCAGTAGTGTACTATCATTGCTGTCATTAGCAACTCTGCCAACCTTTGTATTGTCTGCAAACTTAGACATTAACCCAGATATACCTTCATCGATATCACTGATAAATACCAAAAACAACCATGGGCCCAACACCGAACTCTGGGAGACTCCACTAATAACATCAGTCCATCAAGAGCAGTATCCATTGATAATCACTCTCTGTCTTCTCCCACTCAAATATTTTTTTAGCAACCTGCCCTTAATGACATACCGCTCCAAATTTTTACAGTAGTCTTCCATGTGCCACAGTATCAAAAAGCTTTCCTAAAATCCAAGTACGTGTGGGGGGGGTTAGCTCAGTGGTAGAGTGCTCGCTTTGCATGTGAAAGGCCCCGGGTTCAATTCCCAACACCTCCAGAGATTTTTTGGTCCTTGAGGTTGTCACAGACATTCTCTCAGATATGCCAGACAAGCTGTACTTGCTATCTGGGAGTCTAAAACGCTGATGGAACTGATATTCGGATAACACACAAGTCGAGTGGACCCAATTTTAGCGAAGTCCGGATGGTATGTGACAGCCAAATCCTCTGCTTGCACCTTCACAATGGCGGGACTGTTAGTAATCCTGGGTATAACCCTCATGCACAAGCACACTGTGAGTGACCACCCAGGTGTGAACCAATGTAAGCAGGTGTCGAGTTGTGGTGCCCACACCACATGGAGGAATGCTGTCCCTCTGTGTTACCAGGCAATACTAGGTGGTAGATGACTCTCATCAACCGGTGCATTACCACCACTGCTTATTGGAGGCTTGAAGTGGTGGAACCCATGTTTAGTCTCCAGAGCTAAGTTCCAGTCAACCTTTCCCACCTTTTCCATCATGCAGTATGACTGATGACTTTTGAGGTTAAGATGGACATCATGGCGAGATCCAATCTTCCTTACATTTCGAGGGTACAGCTCTAAAATGGTGTTTGCAGTCCAGCCGCTAGTTAGTACACCGGACCAAACATATTGGTAACTTTTAAGAGGCTTCCAGATCAGCTAGTGTATAATCTTGCTGCCTCTACTCTGCCAGATAGTGACTGGAGGGAGTCAGAGTAGTGTTTATGCAGGGGGCATTGTCGAGGCCACGTTATGTCAAGGATCTGGGTATATCCTTACCATGTGTACACCATATCCAAAAATTTCATTACTTCATACAGCATATCCACCCCCCCACTTTTTCTTACTATTGAATACACCATGAATTGTTAAACTAATAGGGTAAGCTTATCTGCGAAAAGATCTAAACCTCCCAAACATTTCCTAGTTCATTTTACATATATATACGTGGTCTCAATTCTAATCGCAACGATGTCCATTTCCACTTGCAGTCTGCCAAACCCCATGTACTTTTTCTGACAATATCTCAGTTATTGGTTGATTCAACTACTGCTCATCTCAGTTGCCCATATTATTCTGTTTGATTCCTTTCGCCTCAAAGGTTGTGCATATGTCCGTTCCAATATTCCCTGTCAGAGACTTGGTAATTTGGAATCTCCTCTTTTTGATCTTCTCTGGCTTAAAATGTCTCTACCTCATTGTGTCAAATTCATCAGTTGTCTCTACCATTCTCCCAACTCCAATAACCACTTAGAGCTCTTCGACTTTCTCTCTTTGCAACTTTCTTAACAATGAGGTAATTTTCCTTGGTGATTTTAATGTTCACAACTCCAGCTGGCTTCCGTTTTCTAGTCACACCGACCCAGTTGGTCGAGATGCTGAGGCATTATTACTAATGACCTTGCACAGATTATTCATTTACCTACAAGGATATCGGACAATTTTAACCATAAATAAGCCAACATGCTTGATCTTTTTCTCACAAACAACCCTTCTAAGTATACAGTCAAAGTGAGTGGTCCTTTGGGCACTTCAGATCACAACTTTGTGATTGTCTCTTCTCCAATGGAGCTTTTATCTCATGGCTATACCCAACCTTGTATTGTTTGGCATTACAAGATTGCAAAATGGGATGTCCTGCGAGATTTCTTTTTTCTTTTCCTTGGTCGGATTACTGTTTCAAAACTTCTGATGTCAACATTTGCTCAGATCGTGTCAGTGAAATTATTCTTGTAGGAATGGAATCCTTTATTCCACATTCTACTTTAAAATCTCGTCCTTTATCTAAACCTTGGTTTTCCAATAAATGTGCTAAGGCTGTTCAAGAGAAGAAGAACGTTGCACATCGTAATTGGCTTGTTTTCAATTCTTCAGTTTCATTTTCTGCCTACACTAAAGTTCGCAACAATTGTAAAGCAGTTATTAATCGGTCCAAACTAGATTTTGAACAGGATAACAGGTGAAACTTGCTTCTTGCCCTAATGGCAGCCGAACATTCTGGTCTCTTGCCAAAGCTATTGGCCGTAACTTTTGCCCACCTCTGCTCCCACCTCTCTCAAAACCAGATGGTTCTGTTGTCACTTCAGCCAAGGATAAAGCTGACCTGGAAGCATCCCATTTTTCTTCCAACTCATGTATTAATGATCTTCGTAAAACACCTCCCACCATTCCCAACATGCTCCATTCAATGACTCCTGTGGTCCTCCGTCAAAAGGATGTCAGAAGGATTTTGACGAATCTTGTTGCAAAGAAAGGTCCAGGTCCTGATAGTATTTCTCCACTTGTTCTCAAAACCTGTGCTCCTGAACTTACTCCTGTTCTTTGTCATCTTTTTTCACTTTCTTATTCCAAAGGTGTTTTTCCTTCTGCTTGGAAATTTACTCATATCTAGCCAGTTCCTAAAAAGGGTGATTAGACCGGGGTTCGAGCCCGTCACCACCAAATACGGAGGATGCGGAAAGGTTAAGGAATGACCACCGCATATCCTGGAGCAATATGGCCTTAGTTGCTAATGCTCCTAAAAACCAAACAACAACAAAACAACATCCTAAAAAGGGTGACAAATCCCTCCCATCCAATTATCGTCACATTGCAATTACTTCCAATCTTTCTAATGTAATGGAGAAATCAATTAACCGCCAACTCTTAAACTGCCTAGAAACCTTCCGTCTAATCAACGATCGCCTGTATGGATTCCGTCAGTGTCATTCAACTGGTGATATTCTGGCTATGTTACTCATTTATGGACAAATTCAATGGAAAAATTTGGTGAAACACAAGCAGTTGCTCTTGACATCTCAAAGGCTTTCGATCGCGTTTGGCATAAAGGTCTTCTAAACAAGCTTCCATCTTATGGTTTGCCAACTATTTTTTGTAATTGGTAATCCAGTTTTCTCTCTGATTGCTCACTGAGGGTGATGGTAGATGGCTCTGTCTTCTAACTTCTCCACTAATGCCGGTGTTCCCCAAGGTTCAGTTCTTTCCCCCACTCTTTTCCTCTTGTATATTATATTAATGAACTTCTTCCACTGACTGGAAAGAAATCCTTCTGGAAAAATAGTTTTGCCGATGATAGCACATTGCATTCCACTTTCCATTTTGAGAAACCCGCCCTGCTCAATCAGCTTCAACTTCTCGAAAATCTGATACCAATTCCTTAAATGCCGATCTTCAGGTAATTCTCCAGTGGGGCAAAAACAACTTAGTTGATTTCAACCCCTTCTAAAACTCAGTCTTGTCTTATATCTCACAAAAAGGATTCTTCTGCTCCTATGCTTTTCTCTGGTGATGCTTTGATTTCTAAGCAAAATGATATCTCTTTTGGGGATTACACTGACTTCTAATCTCTTGGCACAAGCACATTACAAATATTGCTTCCTCTGCATCTAAAAAACTTAGTTTTCTCTTTCGCTTTCGGCATTGCTTTTCTTCCAAACAGCTGCTCACTCTGTATAAATCGCAAATCTGCCCTGACATGGAATATTGTTCCCACATCTGGGGTAGTGCCCCCAAAACCTCTCTCAAGCTGCTTGATTCCATTCAGAAGAGGACAGTTAGGTTAATTAATGATTCATCTCTAACAGGGTCTCTCCACTCGCTGTCTCATAGACGTACTGTTTCTGCTGCATGCCTCTTCTACAGACACCTCCATGGACAATGTTCTTCTGAATTGGCTTCTAAAATTCCCACTTTCTCTCTCTTCAAAACAGTCCGAACACGTGCCGCCACCAGCCAACATCCATTTACTGTCCAACTTCAAACTCACAGAACCAACTTTTCATCTTCCTAGTTTATTCATTCAACTGCCGTTTTCTGGTACAACCTACCTTCATATGTATTTTCTGAAAATTACAGTCTACAGAAGTTCAAGTCTAATGTCAGCAAATATCTTCTCTCATCTTGTGAACTTTGAACGGTACTAAGTGGTGGTAGATGACTCTCATCAACCGGTGCAATACCACCACTTTGCTCAATCGAGGCTTTAAGGGGTGAAACCCATGTTTAGTCTCTAGAGCAAAGTTTCCAGTATCCCCCCCATACTTCTCCTTCAACCCATGCACGGTACTAAGTACTATAGGTTTTGATACCATTCGTGTTTCGGGATTTCATAAAAAAAAAAAAAAAAAAAAAAATGATGATATCAAAATTATTCTTTGCATCCAGTTACTTTGTGAACACATCATAGTATTCAATCAAATTTGACAGACAAGACTTCCCCTTAACAAACCCATACTGTGTCTGAACTATAACAAAGCCTTGTCCAGATGATCCTGCATCGCTTCCTTGACTCCATTATTTGCCCCGGAACAGAAGTTAGACTAACATGTCTGTAATTACTCGTGTCACTCTTTGTTCCCCTTTGTGAATTGGGGACACATTTGCACATCTCCAGTCCGTGGGGACCTCCCCTGCGTCCAAGGAAGCTTTCATAATTATGGTTAAGGGTTTGCTTACTTCCTTTGCTGCCTCCTTTAATATAACTGGATAGATCCCATCCACCCCAGGTGCCTTCCTTATGTTTAACTTCAATTTCTCCTCCACTTTGCTCTCAGTTATTACAAAATCTCTTAGCTCCACATTAGAGTTTGATAAACCTCTGGCATTCCTTTCCTTGAATAATTCCTCATGTGTGAATGTAGATGCAAAATACTCATTCAGTTTATCAGCTACCTGAGCATGATCATCAATAGTCAAACCATCGATGTTAAGTGGACCAATCTGATTCATCCCTTTTCTTCTAGAGTTTACATAAAGCTTACATTGAGCACACACAAAGAACCCCCCCCCCTCTTGGCAACATCATGTCCTGTCCCAGAAAGGTCTGCAAACATTTTAAAAGTTGCACCTTTCTATAGGCTGTGATGTGGTGGGGAATCACCCCCCTTCTGTTCTCCTCCGAGCCACAACACTCCCACTACTTTGTGCACGTTGCTTTGCTGCTGTAAATTGCATTTACATGGAAATCATGTCTGGGGCATGATTTCCATGTAAATGCAATTTAATTAATTAACAATGAAAATGAATAAGGTTAATAAATTTAATTGATTAATTTACTATATGTATTTATATCGTAACAATCACAATGCTAAATTAGTTATATCCTTAGCTAAATACAAAAGAGATATATCCAAAAAGTGATTAAAACCTTCAAAATACTTATTTATTACAATTAAAACCCTACTATTCTTCTATGCTACTGAATTACGCTACAATATTCCAGCCAATATGATAGTGGTAGGAGTAGTGAGTTGTAACTTACAATGTCACTAGCTAAATTTTAAAAAATACACTAAAAACGTTACTAAGCCTATTTAATCTATTTGTAAAACACAAATTAACTAATTAAAAAATATAAAAGGGATTAACCCCTTCAAAGTACTTATTTATTACAATTTAAACCCTATTATTCTTTTGAGCTACTGGTTACACTACAATATATCCACAAAAAACAGCCCTATGATAGCGGTAGGAGTAGCAAGTTGTAACTTACAAAATCACTAGCTAAATTTTTTAAAAAATAAGCTAATGAAAGCCACTTAGCCTATTTAATCCATTTGTAAATACACAAAATAATATGCTAACTAATCAAAAATACAACAAAATTTCAATGAAAACTTATCAGCTCGCAGCAGCTACAGAAGTCTACATCTTCACCAAGTGGCCTTCCAAAGTTGATACTTCAGCACTTTTTTCATTTTTCTGTTCAACAAATAAAATAGCAACCCTTTTCCATTTTAACATAAAAAAAAAAAAAAAAAACTTGGAGAAGAATATTAACCATACAGTAGAAAAACTGAAGGATTACTATCATAGGAGTAGAGTGAGCTAGTAAGTAGAAAGTAAAAGGAGAAACACAGTTTCAAAGAAATTCAGAGGTTTTGTCTACAGGAACACTACAAAATGTAAATAAAAAATCGTTTATAATGGATTATATGTAATTCTTTTTGTTATCTCACTTACACAGATTTAAATTGAAAAAAGAAAGAAAAAAAAAAAAGCACGTGAAATGAAAACACTGCACCAGAGTAGAATTTAGAATCTATTTATTACAGTAAACCCTCACTAATCCCAATTAATTGGGGGGGAGAGGCCATCTGGATTAAAGAAGCAAAAGATAGCTAAAAGGCAAAAAAACTTAGAACACAAATAAATGGAAAATTTAATGATGTAGGTAGTGATGATGAAAATAAATTAAAAAAAATATCACTGCAAAGCCTTTATCCAAAAACTATAAAAAGACAATACATTTATCAGGTGGCATTGGCGTCGCATGCCAACACCACTAGATCACTGCTGTGAATACGACTTAAATACAGCTTCTTCCAGCAACACTTCTTTTGGCTTTTTTAATGTCTATCTATTTGTTTAGTATGTTATGGAGCCTCAGTCTGGTATCCCAGGGTCTCCCTGGAGAGAGACAGGTGGAAACTGGCATCGATACAGCATTTCATTCTACTCTGTGACCAGGGTGTGCCACACCATCAGAACCCCTACCCTCCAAGTTATAGCAGGATGTATACCACTACATCTTGAGGATGTATGTAAAGGACTATTCTGGAAGTTAAGGAAAGGACTACCAACTCAAATCCCGGGACTGGAACTTGACCCAGCCAACAACTCCAAGGAGGAAAAGAGACACATCTCCAACTACCTCCTAAACCTATGGCAAGAAGAATGGAACAACACTGAGAAGGGAAGAATTACCAACAAGTTTCTACCCTCAGTCAATTTTACCTTCCCCAAGCCTCCTCCCTGGTTCTCCCCCATGCTACAAGTCACCTTTGTGCTTACGGGACACAGATCTTTTCAACAGAAGCTCAGAGCCCTTGGGATTGAAAGTGATCCGAGATGCCACTGCAGTGAAGGGAAACCTGTGAACACATGATAAATGCCTGTCCAGCCTTATGATGACCCAATGCTAAGACTACTCATGGAAATACAAGGATCTCCACAGAACCAGGAACACATCCTCCTAGCTGATGAATCGACATGCTGCTTTTGCATGATTTGCCCAGGTTATACTCACAATCAGACGGACCAGATGCCCCAATACTAGAATTGGAATGGCACCACACTAATGCCCTAGTGGGGTAAGAATATGCTAACCCCCCCCAAAAGGGGTAGAATTATGCTAGCACTTCAAGTGCAGGATCTGCAGAGTTACTCTCTGCAATGCAAACCCCTCGCCTGGGTAGGATGCTGGTACCACACACAGGGTACAGGACCACTGCTGGCACTCAATAGAGTGCAGGATCTTCATACTGGATGCATGGCTATTGGTGCTCGTATAGGAGCACGCTTCTGTGACTTTCACTCCCCTTCCCCAACTCCTACTTCGCCTGTATAGTAAAACTCCACTTCCAGACCCCTGCCGAAAAGCGAAAATTGCTGAAAAGTGGAACATAGCCTTTTTTTCAATTGTCAATGCATATAAAAGCCTAATAACATGTTTACACTATCATACGCTGTAAACAGACTGAATCACCGACATTAAAATGGCACCAGATGCCCTTCACAGACTGAGCTGCTCAGCAGTTCATGCCAAAAAATGCTGAAAAAGCAGAACATGTGTCGAACATAATGAATATGGATATAATTGAAATCTGCTGTATTAGCAGAACGCTGAAAAGCGGAGCCCTACTGTACTGCTTAGTGGACCATCTTCCCTGTTGGTCCACCTTCTGTCACCCCACCTCATCTCCCCATACGCTCTTCTTCCTTTTTCTTTGTGATGTTTGTTTGTTTGTTATTTGGTTTTTAGGAGCATTAGCAACTAAGGCCATATTGCTCTGGGAATATGCGGTGGTCATTCCCTGACCTTTCCGCACCCTCCGTATTTGGTGGTGACGGGCTCGAACCCCGGTCTAATCAAGAAGCATGTGCTACACACTGCTGCTCCTTCCCACCTGGCTACAGAGGCGCCAACTTTCTTTGTGACCCTGGTGGAGTCCAGTCAGAGAAAAATGGGAAGCCTGGCTTATCCAACTAGTGGTGGTGGCAGGTAAAGTAGAATCCTACTAAGGGCCCTGTGGCCAAGTAGCCAGAGAAACAACAGAACCCAACACAATACTATGCACATACAACATGCCACACACACACACTTCTGGCATTTACAGAGTTCTGTATACTACACATACTAATGGCATAGATGTGGATGACCACTGGTGGCACCTTACCCTAAATACTATGCCACTGCCTGTCTACTTGATACTGGTACACTGCTTTTATCACTCCTCACATTGAATTTTAAAGCAAATGCCTTTACAGATTCTTTTTGTTTTTTATTATCTGACAGTCTGTTGGTAATACCAAATTCTTCAGCAATTTTTTTTTCCAGGAACACCATTTTCAAGTTGTTCTATCACTTTGAGCTTGTTAATGACAGTTAAAGTAACGTGTTTTCTTTTTATTCCACTTTTCAATTCTTTTAAACCCATAATTATATAAAATATGTTACTTATGTACACATATATATATAAAGAAGTAGGCAAATGAAGCAATGAAAGCAATAACATCCATCTGACTCAAAGTCAACATCGATACTGAACAACATGTAAGACAATATAATGCATGTTCTGTCTCTCTTTGTGCAGTCAGTGACTCATCTGCAATCCTAAATCCTGTGTCTTTCAAAGTACTCAACTGTGAACAGAATTTTTCATATTTCGATCCAGATTAACTTTAACCGGATTAGCAAGGGTTTACAGCACTAACAGAATCTAAAAAATCATATGTTTCATGGATATTTTCTCCTCCGCTTCTTCAGTGATTGCAATCCTGCAGTTGCACCAACACAAAAACACCAAAGGACCAAACTGAGTTTGTCCGTTTGGTCCTTCAATCAAGCTGTATGAATTGAATTTTTAGTTATGACATTCATCACACAGGAAGATATACACTCCTTAATATAATATATTTTTGGTAGTACCCCATGCTCTTCTTGGACTCCCTCAAGTCACAGCTGGAAAAATAGAGTCAGCAAGATTATACACTCGTTGATCCAAATGCTTTTAAGAATGTTACCAACAGATTCAGTCCAGTGGACTATCCGGTGGCTGGCATGCAAAAACTTTTAAAGCTGTATTATCAAAATGTAAGGAATGTTGGATATCCCCATGATATCTATCATAACCTGAAAAGACATGACTTGTGAATATCAGAAGATATGAGAGGCTGTTAGAGCTTTACTCTGGGCACCTAAATGGTTTTAGCCACTTCAAGTCTCCATTAAGCAAAGTGGTGATGGATGTCATCTATAACCTATTATTGCCTTGTATCAACAGGGATTAGCTATTCATCCGTGTGGTGTTGGCACCACACCTCAGCCCTTAATAATGCTTCATATCCGGTAGTCACCTTCAGTATACAAGGCATTGCAAATATACTCAGGATTACAAAGAGCCCCAAGAAGGTGTAGGTACAGAATTTGGTTGTTACATAATTATTGACTCTGTCAAAATTCAATGCTCTTGACTCACAAGTGAAATCTAATTATCAGATCCATCAGCATTTTTTGACTCCCAAAAAAAAATTAATGAAACACTTAAAAAACCTACACAAAATCTAAATCTGTTGTTATTTTTTTTTTCCAGTTGTAAATTATGCACAGATGAAAAAATGTTTTGTAGTATGTTACTACAACAGGAAAATCAATTTTATATATATTTAATTCAAATCTTAACTAATAATTAATGCAACTAACTTATAATTACAATTATAATAATTAACTCTATTATCCTATGTTTATATGCTGTCTTTGCAGTCACTGATGGAGTGGCAGGAGCATATCATGAAATTTTAAATTTTATTGAATTAAATTGGAATCATGACTCTGACCAGAGCAGCAAAGCAAAAGGCTCAAGCTAATGGGAGTGCTGTGGTTCAGGGGAGAACTGAGGGGGGCAGTTGCCCTCTGAATCACAGTCTATTAAAATGCACTGTTTGCTTGATGTTTGCGGAGCAGTCGGGTACGGGACATGATACTGCCAAGGGGGATGTCTTTGTGTGTGCACGATGTAAGGAGTGCAAGGAAATCAGGCGACAACTCAGCGTTGTTATGGGCCTTTATGAGACCTTGAAGGACAGGGTGGATGCCCTCAAAGGAAATAAATTGAGGGGCCCATCAAGCTCTCAGCTGCCCACATCAACGCCAGAGCTTGCACTTGGTCATCAGGCAACACAGGGGCAGCCCCCTAGGCAGAATGCGCTGGTCCCACAGGAACTAGTAGTTGTTGGTGACTCTATTGTCAGGGAAACGGGGAACATGCTTTGTAAAAAGGATAGGTGGAATAGGACCAGGGTATGTCTGCCAGGGGCAAAGGTTGATGACGTTGTAGAGCGGATATCATCTTTTAAGGGCACAAAAGGTGATATAGTTGTACACGTTGGCACTAATGATATTAAGAGTAGGAGACCGGTGGAATTACTTAGCAAGTACAGGTCACTGTTGAAAAAAAGCCGTGAATTAGGGCTGAACTTGAAAGTGTCTGCAATTCTGCCCAGACACGATAGGAGGGAGTATATGATGAGAGCCTTGTCGATCAATTCGGCCCTGGAGGGATTGTGCAAGGCTCAAGGGGTAGAATTTTTTTCAGCATGGACTGTACTTGTTAACAGGAGAGATTGCTTCTACAGGGATGGGATGCACTTAAATAGAAAGGGTGCAAGAATTTTTGCTGATGCTGTCGAGGCAGTGTTAGGTGGGTCGGAAAACTGCTAGTTGGGGGGGATACAAGGACTAATAGATTAACAGTAGCCACTGGCAGAGGTGGAAGTGATTCTTGCACTGCTTCTATTCAAATAAGCAGAAGTCTGAAAAACAAGATGCAGGATATTTCAGAGACTGCTGGTAGTCATTGCGTTACAAGTAAACACATGGGTTGTGTTAGGGTAGCTAAGAATAGAAACAGGTGCATGTATACCTGCGTGTACACCAATGCTAGGAGTTTGGTAAATAAATTTGATGAATTTGAGGTATTGCTCAAAACATCAAAGGCAGATATTGTTGGGATATCAGAGACATGGTGTCACACAGATATAAGTAATGCGGAACTGGAATTTGGGGAATACAATGTATATAGAAAGGATAGACAGGACAGGAGGGGAGGAGGGGTTATGCTATTAATTAAGAAACACATAAAGTCAAAGGAAGTGAAGCCAGTTGACATCGATGGACAGGGCAGTGTCGAGTCAGTTTTTAATGTGACATAAGCATAGGGAAATCAAAATTGAGAGTAGGAGTGTGCTATAGGCCTAATGACTCTGATGAGTATAATAATATATTGTACAGGGAAATAGAGTGGGCCAGTACATCAGAGAGTCTTATAATGGGGGATTTTAATTTCCCAGATATTGACTGGAATTTGTGGGTTGGTCACTCGCACACTAGCAAGGCTTTTGTGGATTTATTGGATGATTGTTTTCTACATCAGCATGTTCGTGAGGCAACAAGAGGGAGCAATACTCTTGATCTGATTATCAGTAGTGATTCTTCATGCATTAAGAACCTGCAGATAAATGAACCACTAGGTGGCAGTGATCACAGTGTGTTGAAGTGGGATTTACTCAAGGAGGTAACTACCATCAGAGGTAAAGGGAAGGGTTTTTGTTTTCGTAAAGGCGACTATGATGGTCTGAGACAGTATTTAAATTCTATACAGTGGGACCAACTGATGATGTTACCAACAGCAAACTCAAAATGGGAAGCATTCAAGGAACTAATCTTGGTGGCTACCAAGCTTTACATACCAACTAAGAAATATTGTTCAAGGTTTAGGCCTAAATGGTTGTCAGATGGACTAATGAGACATGTGGCAGAGAAGAAAAATGCATGGGATACATACAAATTAATGGGTGACATGGAAGCCTATGATAGATATAAGTTGGTCTGTAACCAAGTCACAAAGGAGATTAGGCAGGCAAAGGCAGACTACGAAAAATCCTTGGCAAAGGATGCAAAGAAAAACAGAAAGGAGTTCTTTACATACTTGAACTCGAGAAGGAAAGGGATGAATCAGATTGGTCCACTGGATATTGATGGTTCAACAGTTGAGGATCCTGCTCAGGTGGCTAACAATCTAAACGAGTATTTTGCATCTACATTCAAGCATGAGGAGTTATTCAGGAAGGAGAATGATGTAGGTAAAGTAAACATTGGCAGTGAGCTGGATGATTTTGTAATAACTGAGAGGAAAGTGGAGGAGAGATTGTTGAGGATAAACATAAAAAAGGCCCCTGGGGTGGATGGGATCTATCCAGTTATATTAAAGGAGGCAGCAAAGGAAGTATGCAAACCCCTAGCCATAATTATGAGAGCTTCTTTGGACTCAGGGGAGGTACCCATAGACTGGAGATGTGCAAATGTAACCCCAATTCACAAAGGAGGATCAAAGGCTGACACAAGTAATTATAGACCTGTTAGTTTAACTTCTGTTCCAGGTAAATTAATGGAGGCACTGGTTAAAGAAGCACTGCAGGATCATCTAGACAAGAATTCAGTTATAGCTCAGACGCAGCATGGTTTTGTTAAGGGCAGGTCTTGCCTGACCAATTTGATTGGATACTATGATGTAGTCACAAAAGAACTGGATGCAGGGAATAACTTTGATATTATATATTTGGATCTTAGAAAGGCTTTTGATACTGTTGCACATGGAAGACTGCTGCACAAATTGGAGCAGTGTGGCATTGGAGGCAAATTGCTGCTATGGATAAGGGGATGGTTGAGTGGCAGAAGACAGAGAGTGGTAATCAATGGACACTGCTCAACGTGGACTAATGTTATTAGTGGAGTTCCTCAAGGTTCAGTGTTGGGTCCATTGTTGTTTTCGGTGTTTATGAATGATATTGATGATGGGATATCAAGTTTAATGTCTAAGTTTGCAGATGATACAAAGGTTGGCAGGGTCGTTAAGGACACTACTGACGCTATGCTGCTGCAACAGGATCTGGAAAGGTTGAACAGATGGGCTGAGAGGTGGCAAATGAAGTTTAACATTTACAAATGTAAAGTACTACATATGGGTAACAGTAACCCCAGAGCAATGTATCAACTCTGCGGTACTACACTGACAGTGGTGGAGAATGAAAAGGACCTGGGGGTAATTGTGCAGGCAGATATGAAGTTCTCTGAGCAGTGCAGACGAGCTGCAAGAGTAGCTCATGGTGTCTTGTCAATGATATACAGGAATTTTTCTAGCAGGGATAAGGAGGTGATTATTCCCTTGTATAAGGCAATGGTTAGGCCACATCTTGAGTACTGTATACAGGTCTGGAGGCCTCATTTCAAGAAGGATGTAGAGCTGCTGGAACGGGTACAGAGAAGGGCAACAAGATTAGTAAATGGAACAAAGGGTTGCTCTTACGAAGAAAGGCTTAAGTTTTGCAAATTACAGAGTCTGGAGACTAGGCACCGGCGAGGTGATCTGATAGAGGTGTATAAGGCTTTGAATGGTTTGAGCATGCTCAATGCCAATGGGATTCTTCATCTTTCTCAGAATAATCACCTCAGAGGGCATAAATTCAAATTGAGGAAGGACGGATGTCGGATAGATGTGCGGAAATTTGCCTTTGGCCAGCGGGTGGTTGGTTGGTGGAACCGACTTCCATCACTTGTTGTTGAAGTTGATAGCCTAAACAAATTTAAAGCTCAACTGGACAGGTATTTCGAACGAACGGAGGGGTGAAATGGGAGAGGGTTTTTTTTTTTTTTTGGCTGATGCTGAATAAGCTTGCTTTCTTGCATCATATGCCTCTACTAATGCTAATGCTAAATGCTAATGCTAATGTCTAATTTCCACACACACATAATTTCTAACGGGGGGGGGGTTAAAATTAGATCTCACATAGATCTAAAGTGCTTCATTCCTTCTTTTAATTTTATTGAAAGCGTTTGTGTGGCATTGTGCACAGGTAATGTAAATATACTAAAATAAAAGTTGATATTAATTCATTTTAAATTTTCAGAGTAAACTGGTGTCTTATACATATACTAGTTTCATTTATTGAAGGGAAAAAACATTTCATTCGATTCATTTATAATACTGACATTAAGTAATATCAAAAATTCACCATTAATCAAAAATTGATTTGATTAATGGTGCCCCTTTTTGTTTATAACACTGATGATGACATTGGTTAGTGGATTTGCATCATTACTACACAGCTGATTTTTTAAACAAACCAAAATTTGTACATTGGCATCATTATTGTACCATCTCATATTGTGAAATCCTTCACAACAAGTTGCCCTCCTTATACTTCAAATAAGTAATGCTTCTTCATTAGAGAAGACTACTGTTACTTATTTTTGGTTGAGTACCACAACTCAGACAACACTGTTTTGAAGCTATATGGCTTCTCATTAGTGAGCAGGTAGGTATCTTTTTTTATTTTTTTATGTAAACCTCAAACACGAGAGGTATTAGAACATATAGTACTTGGAGGGGTTGGAGGTTGAGAAGACGAAAGGAGATATTTGTTGACATTGGACTTGAACTTCTATAGACTGTAATTTTCAGAGAAATACGTATGAAGGAAGGTTGTTCCAGAAAACGGCAGATGAATGAATAAACGAGGAAGATGAAAAGTTCATTCTGTGAGTTTGATTGTTGTTATTGCTTGTAATTTGGTTTTTTAGGAGCATTAGCAACTAAGGCCATATTGCTCCGGGATATGCGGTGGTCATTCCCTGACCTTTCCGCATCCTCCGTATTTGGTGGTGACAGGCTCGAACCCCAGTCTAATCAAGAAGCGTGTGCTATGCACTGCTGCTCCTTCCCACCTGGCTACGGAGGCCTGTGAGTTTGAAGTTGGACAGTAAATGGATGTTGGCTGGTAGCGGCATGTGTTCGGACTGTTTTGAATGAGAGAGCGGGAATTATAGAAGCCAATTCAGAAGAACAGTGCCCATGGAAGTATCTGTAGAAGAGGCATGCAGCAGAAGCAGTACGTCCATGGGACAGTGAGTGGAGAGCTCTGTTAGAGATGAATCATTAATTAACCTAACTGCCCTCTTCTGAATGGAATCAAGAAGCCTGAGAGATGTTTTGGGGACACCACCCCAGATGTGGGAACAATATTACATGGCAGGGCTGATTTGCAATTTATACAGAGTGAGCAGCTGTTTGGAAGAAAAGTAACGTCAAGAACGAAAGAGAAAACCAAGTTTTTTAGATGCAGAGGAAGCAATATTTGTAATGTGCATGTGCCAAGAGAGATTAGAAGTCAGGGTAATCCACAAAAGAGATATATCATTTTGTCTAGAAATCGGAGTGTCACTAAAGGTAAGCACAGGAGCAGAAGAATCCTTTTAGCGAGGTATAAGACAAGACTGAGTTTCAGAAGGGTTGAAATCAACTAAGTTGTCTTTGCCCCACTGGAGAATTACCTGAAGATCGGCATTTATGGAATTGGTAGCAGATTTTCGAGAAATTGAAGCTGATTGAGCAGGACAAGGTTTCTCAAAATGGAAAGTGGAATGCAATGTGCTATCATTAGCAAAACTATGGATAGGATTTCCAGTCAATGGAAGAAGGTCATTAATATAGCAGAGGAAAAGAGTTTGGGAAAAAACTGAACCTTGGGGGACACCGGCATTAGTGGAAAGGTTAGAAGACAGAGAGCCATCTACCATCACCCTCAGTGAGCAATCAGAGAGAAAACTGGATAACCAATTACTAAAAACAGTTGGCAAACCATAAGATGGAAGCTTGTTTAGAAGACCTTTATGCCAAACACGATCGAAAGCCTTTGCGATGTCAAGAGCAACTACTTGTGTTTCACCGAACCTTTCCATTGAATTAGTCCATAAATGGGTAACATAAGCCAGAACATCACCAGTGGATCGACACTGACGGAATCCATACAGGCGATCGTTGATTAGACGGAAGGTTTCTAGGCAGTTTAAGAGTTTGCGCTTAATTGATTTCTCCATTACATTAGAAAGATTAGAAGTAATTGCAATGTGACGATAATTGGATGGGAGGGATTTGTCACCCTTTTTAGAAACTGGCTGGATATGAGTAAATTTCCAAGCAGAAGGAAAAACACCTTTGGAATAAGAAAGTGAAAAAAGACGACAAAGAACAGGAGTAAGTTCAGGAGCACAGGTTTTGAGAACAAGTGGAGAAATACCATTGGGACCTGGAGCTTTCTTTGCAACAAGATTCGTCAAAATCCTTCTTACATCCTTTTGACGGAAGACCACAGGAGGCATTGAATGGAGCGTGTTGGGAATGGTGGGAGGTGTTTTACCAAGATCATTAATATATGAGTTGGAAGAAAAATGGGATGCTAGCAGGTCAGCCTTATCCTTGGCTGAAGTGACAACAGAACCATCTGGTTTGGACAAAGGTGGGAGCAGAGATGGGCAAAAGTTGCAGCCAACAGCTTTGGCTAGGGACCAGAATGCTCGGCTACCATTACAGCAAGAAGCAAGTTTTATACTCTTAGGCTGTTCAAGCTCTAGTTTGAACTGATTAATAACTGCTTTACAATTGTTGCGAGCTTTCGTGTAAGCAGAAAATGAAACTGAAGAATTAGAAACAAGCCAATTACGAAATGCAACATTCTTCTCTTGAACAGCCTTAGCACATTTATTGAAAAACCTAGGTTTAGATAAAGGAGGAGATTTTAAAGTGGAGTGTGGGATAAAGGATTCCATTTCTGCAAAAATAATTTCACTGACACGATCTGAGCAAACGTTGACATCAGAAGTTTTGAAACAGTAATCCGACCAAGGAAAAGAAGAAAAGAAATCTCGCAGGTCATCCCATTTTGCATTCTTGTAATGCCAAACAACACAAGATTGAGAACAGCCATGAGATAAAGGCTCCATTGGAGAAGAGACGATCACCAAGTTGTGATCTGAAGTGCCTAAAGGACCTCTCACTTCAACCGTGTACTTAGAAGGGTTTGTTATTTGGTTTTTAGGAGCATTAGCAACTAAGGCCATATTGCTGCGGGGATGTGCGGTGGTCATTTACTGACCTTTCCGCATTTGGTGGGCACGGGTTCGAACCCCGGTCTAATCAAGAAGCGTGTGCTACGACACTGCTGCTCCTGCCCACCTGGTAATGGAGGTGCCCTACTTAGAAGGGTTGTTTGTGAGAAAAAGATCAAGCGTGTTGGCTGAATGATTAGGATTGTCCGGTATTCTTGTAGGTAGATGAACAATCTGTATGAGATCATTAGTAATTGCAAAAGCCTCAGCATCTCGACAGCTGAGTCGGTGTGACTAGAAAACGGAAGCCAGCTGGAGTTGTGAACATTAAAATCACCAAGGAAAATTACCTCACTGTTAGGAAAGTTGGACTGGAGAAAGTCAAGTTGCAAAGAGAGGAAGTCAAAGAGCTCCAAGTGATTAGTGGAGTTGGGAGAATGGCAGAGACAACAGATAAATTTTACACAACGAGGTAGAGATATTTTAAGCCAGAGAAGGTCAAAGAGAGTAGATTCCAAATTGCCAAGTCTCTGACAGGGAATATCAGAACGGACATATAGACAAGTACCACCTTTGAGGCGAAAGGAATCATACAGCGAATAATTTGGGCATCTGAGATGAGCAGTAGTTGAATCAACCGATAACTGAGATTCTGTCAGAAAAAGTACATTGGGTTTGGCAGACTGCAAGTGGAAATGGACCGTTAAGATTAGAATTAGGACCACATATATTTGTGAAATGAATTAGGAAGTGCTTGGGAGGTTTAGATCTTTTCGCAGATAAGCTTGCTATATTAGTTTGACAATTCATGGTGTACTCAGTAGTAAGAAAAAGTGGGGGGGGGGACATGCTGTATGAAGTAATGAAATAAGAATAAATATACCCAGAATCTTGACATAATGTGGCCTCGACAATGCTCCCCGCATACATGCTATCTGGCAGAGTAGAGGTAGCAAGATTATACACTAGCTGATCCGGAAGCTTCCTAGAGAGTTACCAATAGGTTTGGTCCGGTGTACTAACTAGCGGCTGGCCTGCGAACACCATTTTAGAGCTGTACCCTCAAAATGTAAGGAATATTGGATCTCGCCACGATGTTCATCATAACCTCAAAAGTCATCAATCATACTGGCATGATGGAAGAGATAGGGAAGGGTTGACTGCAACTTAGCTCTAGAGACCAAACATGGGTTCCACCACTTCAAGCCTCCAATAATCAAAGTGGTGGTATTTCACCGGTTGATGAGAGTTATCTACCACCTAGTACTGCCTGGTAACATAGAGGGGCGGCATTCCTCCATGTGGTGTGGGTGCCACACCTCAACCCCTGCTTACGTTGGTTCACACCTGGGTGGTCACCCACCATGTGCTTGTGCATGGAGGTTATACCCAGGATTACTAACAGTCCCACCATCATGAAGGTGCAAGCAGAGGATTTGGCTGTCACAGACCGTCCGGAGTTCGCTGAAATTGGGTTCACTTGACTTGAGCAAATATCACGTCCATCAGTGTTTTAGACTCCCAGGTAGCAAGTGCAGCTTGTCTGGCATATCTGAGAGAATGTCTGTGACAACCTCAAGGACCAAAGGTATCTAGAGGTATAAGAGGTGATGACCTAGCTGTAACTTATTTACACAATACAAGAGATACCAACAAGGGCAACTTGTAGTTTCACAATGCGAGATGGTACAATAATGATAATACCAATGTACAAACTTTCATTTGCCTAAAAAAAAATTCAACATGTAATAATGATGCAAATGCACTAACCAATGTCATAGTTTCAATTTTACATTGTTCGTGGCTTTCTGCCCTAAAATATTATTAGTCTAATACTGACGCTGTTAAAAAAAATTTTTAAATTTCCAAGTACATACACTGATTGAAAACTGGAAGTTTTAGAGATAAAGAGAACAATTACTCAAGTTAAGACAGCTTCTTACAAATTCTTACAGACTGCATTCTTTAACAGGCACAATTTATGTGAATAATCAATCAAATTAAAGTTCTTTCATTTACTTTATGGCACTCTCTTTCATTTATAACACTGATATTGGTAATAAAGTTTCCAAGTTTAATTTAAAGTTTCTATCTCATTTACAGACACAAAATATGTTTCATTTATTGATATTATTGTACTTTACATAATTCAACTAATTCATTTATAATGCTTACATTAACAAATACTGTAGTTTTCAAGGATTTGATTTAACACTTTCTTTTGCTTACCTTCATAAGTTGTTAAGTGACATTTGATTCCCCTCTTTCATTAACCTGATGACATTTAATTATCATTGAAATCAAAAATAGTACCAATTAGAAATCAGAAGTTTTAATAATTCAGAGAAATTTAATGAATTTAAAAAAATGATGCTAAAGTGCAACATCCCTGGGGTTCCTTTAGTAGGCATGTAAAGCTTCATAGTTTTTGAGCCATGATACTGACACACATGCTTTATTATTATAGATTATAGTACATTAGGCACAGGAAATGTGCAATACAGGTACTGGACCATTTATCCGGCTTCCAGAAAACTGGCTAGTTTCGAATCTGGCGGACTTTTTTGTTGACAACATGCAGGTGCGGAATATAGCAAGCGTGAATATAATAGCAATCAATCACACGTCAATTTCAGTATGACAGCTGCTGTGTACACTTGTCCCTCTACATTTTTGTGATTATTTGTCCCAATTTATTATAATTTTCATTTAATACCATGTCTAAAAGGGAACATTTTTTACTCAGTATATCGAAGAAAGTAGAGTTACTTATGAGACTCGATAAAGATGCTTCAGTGCGGCATTTGACTGAGGAGTATGGTGTTGGTACATCTACTATCTATGATATCAAGAAACAGAAGGAACAGATACTTAAATTCTATGGTGAAAGTGATGTGCCTAAATTAATGGACAAGCGAAAAACTTTACACCAGTCGGAGAGTGTAGACGTGGACAGAGTTTGCTTGAACGGATTAGGCAGCATCTGAGTGAAAAGTTTCCACTTGATTGTTCTATCATAATGGCCAAAGCTAAACTTTTTCAGGAGGAATTAAATTTGACAACTCCATGTGAATATTCTGGATGGTTCAACAGATTTAAACAAAGGCACAGCATTTGCAAGCTTAAGGTTTGTGAAGAAAAGGCTTCTGCAGACCATGATGCGCTGCAGAGGCGTATTTAGATGAATTTGTCAAGTTAGTTTCTGATGAGGGACTGTCTCAGCTGAACAAGTGTACAATGCAGATGAAACTTCTTTATTCTGGCATTACATATCAAGGAAATCATATGTAACACCAGATGAATCAGCACCAGCAGGGTATAAGAATGTTCTTGCATGTTCCACCGCAGCCAGCACCCACAAGTGCAAATTACTCACTGTTGGGAAAAGTCAGAATCCTAGGGCATTTAAGGGAGTCAGGGTGTTTCCTGTGATTTATAAGGCAAATAAGCAAGCTAGGATTACAACACAGAATTTCACCGATTGGTTTCTAAAGAACTTTGTGCCTGACGCCAGGGCTCATTGTAAATCTGTGAGACTACCTGATGACTGCAAAATTATTTTAGTGCTTGATAATTGTTCTTCACACCCTCCTGCTGAAGTTCTAGTCAAGGACAATGTATGTGCTGTTTACTTGCATCCCAAATGTACTTTGCTAATTCAGCCTTTAGACCAAGACATTCTTCGTGCATCCAAGTGCAGAAACAGGGATGTATTTCTGCAGAAAATGCTAGACACTTGCAACAAAGATACAGGGATAAAAGAATTTCAGAAAGCATTTAATGTTAAAGATGCACTTTGGAGTGCAGCAAAATCCTGGGACAACATACCCAAGGATACTTTGATAAACGGCTGCCATAAACTGATGATGATGATGAACCTGATTTTTGGGGTTTTCGTATGTCTGGTAAGGAAGAAATAGTGAAGAATTTATTGGAATATGCAAAAGGTTTGTCGTGTGAAGTAGCCAAGTCCCTTGATGAAGGGGCTATACAAGAGTATATAAACATTGATGGTGATGCTCCAACTCACTGATAGTGAAACTGTAGATATGGTAATGAATACTGATAAGAACAAATCAGATGAGAGTGATGATGGTGATGACAGTGCACTGAAAGAAGAAGAGAAAGTGTCTATATACAGGTGCATCAGCCTGACTGAGGAACTGATTCAGGGAATGGAGCAAAAGAGCTTCATCAGTGAACAGCATATAATGTGGATATATAAGATACAAGAGTCTTTCATTAAAGAAAAACCAAAAGTATATGAAACAACAGAATCTGCAGGACATATTTCCAAAGGTCAACCAGAAACTTTCAAATGAAGTTCAGCCTGAGCCTCAACCTTCAACCTCCAATAACAGTGCTTCTTCTCTTCAGATGAAGATAATGAATTAATATTGATTAAACAGACCATGCTTTAAAAGGGTATTGATTTGTATCTGTTAAATACAATTTCTTTCTTTACTTTTCATTATTTATTTTATATTTTAAATATATATTAAGCCTTGGTCCAGAAAACCGGAAAACCGGGTCACCTCTGGTCCCAAGCTTGCCAGATAAATGGTCCGGTACCTGTATAATATTATGCAATAATAGAAATAAGGCAACACAACTTTCAATATGCTTTCATCCTGAAATCATGGATGGTTCCAAAGGTGGAATAAATATTATATTTACTTATTTATTGTTTATTTTTTAAATTTCTTTCCTGAAATTTCCTGCTGGCAGAGCCATAGCATACATATGGCAAACCAGTGAATTGTACTAGGACTCAAGTCAGAAAGGATGGAGAGGCTTAAATTCCTAATAATTTGATACTGAAGGGTTAAAATTAACAGGGATCCCAAAATTGAGTTTTGTACTGGGGTCCCCACAAGAGTTTGCTATCTGTTTCTGGATGTAAATATGATGTACTGTACTTTTATAACAAAACAAGAAAATAAAAAAGCCATATTGGCAAAATTAATTTTACAAAAAAAAAAAAAAAAAAAAAAAATAGAGAGAGAAAAGAGAAAGAAAGAAAATATATATACTGCACAATACATGTATGCACAGTACAAGTAAAACTGACATTTTACAAAATCACAAGCATTATATTGTATATATGTGTACAGTATAAACACATTAAATAATATACAAATACTGAAAATATTTCATTTGCATTCATTTTACTTTAAAAAAATCATATCATATTAAGTTGAGGCCTAGCAGAAGTTAGCAAAAAAAAATGAAGCTCTAGTGTGATTTTTTTGCAAACTCAAGGTCAAATTCAAGGCATCAAAAATTCTTGTTTATAAGATAAAAAGTTCATAAATCAAGAGATTCCTGTAATAATAATGGAACTGCTTACAGATTAAAAAATCCAGCAAAATATATCAATTGCAAAACCTTTACATATAATAAAGTACAATTAATCAAATTATAGGTAGTCTCAGAAAAAGTAAGAGATAATAAAAAAAAAAAAAAAATTCACAGTTGAAAATACGCTATTATTTCAACTACTTAAGTTTTCTTCTAAAAGAAAACTTAAGTATTTTTAAATATTATGAAACACAATATGAAATGAAGGAAACACTACAAATAGGTAATCCACTGTATCTTTGCATCACTATATTAGTTGAGATCATTGGGACTTCATTAGAACCCCATTCCATGTATTAACTATTAGTCTCAATAAAGAAAACTAATTTTTTTTATTACAGTATTATTATAATTATCATTCATTAACACTAAGTTGTATGATGAGGTGGTCAGAGACTTTGCCCATTGACTGCAATGGTCATGGCTGTTGTTCCCTTTACGATGCAAATAATTTAAATCCATTCCATGTAGTTTCTATTTGTCAGCCCACAAGTAATTATGAAAGCATACTACTATCTTAGGATGTTCCAGTACCCAAGTGGTTTATGAAATGCTCTGCCAAAAATTAGCAATTACCTATACTTCAGTATTTAATGCACTTTAAAATAAAAAGAAAATATACTCAATATATATATAATGAAAACAAATTCTTGTGATGATTATTAATTAATTGGAGTTATTTTGTTTCTGGTCATGAAGACAATGGCTTTTTTCCATCGAAAGTGATTGAGTTAAAAAAATAAAGTTTATATATTAAACATGTGAAAATAGTAATATACGAGTATATTTAATTGTGAGGATAGAAGTAGACAGTAGAGGGTATGTAAACAGAGCAAAACAGTTTTAGAATAATGTAATATAAATAAATGTAATAAAAGATAAATAAGAGACTGTGCTAAGTGTATATCCAATGTATAAGACATCAAAAAAAAAAAGAGAGAGAGAGAACAGGAAAAAAGTAAGAAAAAGGAGAAAGTTTCAAAAAAAGTAAAAATCTAAGCATATTACAATAAACTGTAAATGAAGAAATGCAAAATAATATGTAATAATAAAATGCAAATAATAGCACATAAAAGTGTTATATATTAATGTATCTGGGAGAAGGGGGTTATAACAATATTTTAGAATAGAAGGCCAGAAACAAAACTATGTTAGTATTAGGAACATTAATACCAAATAATTAGCTGAACAGCTTATGGGGGGGGGGCTAACTTCTTCAGAGTACAACAGCATAATTATCTATCCAGGACATGGCATTTAACTCCAGACTACTGCTGACAAAGAGCTAAAATAGGTATAATGTACTAGCAAAACATGGCTAGAAAAACAAGGGATACAAATTTTTGTATCAGCACTATGCTGGAGAGCAGTCCATGTTACATAAAGATGGTTATTAAATAAATAAATTAATTAAAGAAATAAGGTATGCAAGTATTTATAATAACTTAAAAGAAGGTGAAAAATAAAAGTGAAGCAGACATCTGCAAAATAATACAGTGGGCAGTCAACTGCTAAAAATGGTTAATACTTAAGCAAGCTGGGGGTATAAAACCCAAACCCTAAACTGAGGAGAAAGCAGAAATTATGTAAGCATGTAGGTATATGATAAAGGATAAGAAAAATGGCTTTAGAAATAAGAAAAGTTGGAAGATTTTGAATACCAGAAGGAGAAAATAAGGAGTATACCACCGTTGGGGGAGAAAATATGAAAGGATATACATGTTGGAAAGTTATTCAGTATTTTTTGTCATTATTATTATTATTGTAAAATAAAAGAAGAAAAATTTTAATATTTGGTGCTCAAGAATAATTTAAATAAGCAATATGCTCCCATTGCAGTAGAAATATCATTATGAATGCTCACTGTTAGAATAAATATCGGGCTGTATTCAGAAGATTCTTTAAGAGAATCACAAATGAAAATACTGCACACCAGATGTCTCCAAACTACAGCTTAAGAACTACGTTGTAGCTCTTTGATGCTAGAATTGCAGCTCCCAAAGAAATGTGGACTGGAAAAATTCATGCTTCAAATACCTTTATTAACAAGAAACAGTGTCCTCCTCCAACCCCCAAAAAAACATGTTACCTTACTTTTTAAACAGATCCTAAGAAATAAAAATTATCAAAAATTCAACTATAATTTTTTTTTAATTAACAGTATTTTCTGTCATTCTACAATAATTTATATGATAGTATCCTCATAATGTGCTATTTTATTCATTAAATTAAATTGAAACTATGATCATGATTTTAAAATGACTTTATCTGAAAAGTAAATTTTTATTGCATAAATCAATTTTATTTAATCAAAGCCACATATGCACTCCAAAGGCTTGCAGCTCTCTCTCTCTCTTCAGCCTTCAAAGACATTGCAGCTGTCAGGGTTACTAAGCTTGACTACCCCCTGATGAGGCAGAAAATTAAACCAAAGAAAAAGGAGAGTGGCAGGATACAAAACATAATGAGGACAACCTCAAGATAGCCAAATGGTCAATGCAAGGATGAAGTGGTACACCCAGTACATGGTCTGAGTCCATATGATTGCTAAATATGATTAATAATAATATCTTCATTAAACTCCTCTCAATCAGAGTAAAAAGAAAAAACTAGTAAAAAGCATGAAAAATACACAACAAAAGTGCACAATAATTAATCTGTAGTTAATTACCAAGTTATCCTTTAACAAATTATAAAAAATAAATAAAAGCTCCATTAAACTACAGTATACAGGTAATAGTAGAGTACATAAAATAAATAAATAATAGTACACTTCTCTGCATTCTATTTTGATGTCATTCTATCCTGAGATACTCTGTTCTCCTAGTGAGAGTGACAAGGCTTATGCTCACTTTAGAAATGACATTGTTATCCATAAGTCAACCTGAAATTACTAATATCATTTTTAATGGAATATCATCACCAAAAGGGTTGAATTTGTTATTGATTTAAAAACTCTTAGGTCACTAGCACAATAGCCTGTTTGGAGACTCCTGAGGCTGATTAATAAACTCAACAATGAATAATGTTTCAAATCTAAATGAGCAAGCAAGCAGTATGTGAAAGGAAAAACTTTCAACTGAACTTATGAGTAGCATGTGGTAGGGCAAACTTCCAATTAAAATATGGAAAGTGTGTTCTTTTAAAGAAAAACACTCTCCCTGAAAACATAAAGTGAATTTTAAGTTACCATTAAAGGGATTAATTATTTATATGCCTGCAATGAATAACAATGAATATTTTTATTCATTGCAGGCATAGAAATATGAATCATAGATAACAATGTCATTTCTAAAGTGAACCTATAGAACAGAAGACAGAAAATTGATTATTTCAATATCTGCTTTAAAATACAATCCTGCACCTTTATTCATTTATAGGCAAGAAGTACAGATTATACAGATGGGTACATAGGTACAGATTATAAAAACTAGCTGCCTATCTGGTCTTTGACTGGTATTGTTCCTGCCTACCACATTGAATCAAAAATGGCAGATGGGAACACAATGTATCCCCATTCACTATTTTCCAGTCCACACATAATCCATTACCTACCCAGAGAAATTCTCCTTCCATTATTCACTATATGTAAAAGATAATTCCCAAATAATGTCATACTCGATAATGGCTACTTTATATAAAATGTATTTTGACAAATGTAATAGGCATATTACCTCAACTATCAGTAACAAGTTGCATGACTTTCCAGGTAGCTATTTTCTGATGGGTGGAAAATTTATTTTGCCCAAAACCTGTTCATACACATCTCAAACCATATGCCCAGATTTGGTAAGAATCAGTAATCTTGTTCAGTATGAAGACACATAAACATTCTGCCTTATAATAGTAGAGATAATAAGAATTTAATTAGAAAATAAAACAGAAACTTTGAACCAAAATAATACATTAAAACACATGAAATCTGTGGAGTAATGCTAACGATTGATGAAAATTTAAGCATAATTAGTAAAATAAAAATAGAGGATGAAGAAAATCAAATAGAAATGCTTGCAAGAATACAGGCAATACAGCCAACTGTGAAAAAGAACAAAACTTACACGGTATCAGTTGCACTTACAATACTTATCCTCAACAGTTTAAAATATTGCATCATTGCTTAAAGATTATTGATAAGGAAGACTACATGAGAAGATATGGCCCACTCTCAAATTCATTTTATTATGACTTCACAGGCACTAACAAGTCTCAATATCTTAAGGACAGAAAAGTGCTCAGTTATTTTAATTTTATTTCATGGTCTCTTTAGCAACTTACATTACTTTTGGCTGCATAACAGAAATAACATAAATGAGGCTTTTAGGTTTGATTACTATAAACTGAATAAGGTAGGTCTGCAATGGTTTACTAATATAACTATTAACTATTATTTTACTAATAACTATACCAATTCAACCAATGCAAATTCAAAATTGGCATCCAATTTATCATCATCACATAAAGATTTCCCACAAAATATCACATTTACTTTTACATAAGTCAATGTCTATGAAATCGGACTATATTTCATTTGGGCTTTAAATGTTGAAACTGCTGGTCATAGACCTCTCTAAAACAAATAGGATGCAAAAGTGTTTCTGATCATTACAGGCAATTTCAACCAGAAGCAGTGTTGGAGAGAGGGATGGAATGTGTGGGATGACTTCAGGAACGCCACTGGTAAAGAAGTACAGATATCCCTCCACAAATGAATCGCAAATACTATATACTGTGCAAGAGGTCCTCCACCCATATGCATCACCTGAGACCTACCAAAATAAATTCTGTGTCTGGCTGTGCAAGAACATGGTATATTAGTGAGTCTGCCTCTGTACAGTACAAATGAATGTGCTGTGCACAGCAGATCAGAAGCCACTATATACCGTGGATCAAAACTTACAGACTCAAAATGGGATGGTGGTTGGATGCCACATTAGTAACCTTTTTTGTGTGCACAACTAGTTTAAACTTCCCAAAATCTATTGTGACAGATATTATCTGCAGTCTTCCATCCTTCCAAGGATGGAAGGCCACAGATAATACCTCAACAAAGCAAAAGAAATAATTATGGTTCATGCATATTGTGTGCAAAAAACATCGAGCAGATCCATCACAGCGCAGTAACATCTCTTAGTATGTAAACCATTCTAGAGAGCTGCAAAGTATTAGGTTAAATGGAAGAGTAGCAGTGAATGAGCCAGATATCACGGTCACCAATGTGGATGGACATTGTGAAGACAGCCCAGAAAACACTTTGCATTAGAGTATATCATTTTAACCTTGAGATCTGGTAGAGACAGTATGATCGTATGGGGTTGTTTTAGCTGGTTCAGACATAGTCCTACACCAGTACTAGTATGTCCTACCATGATAAGTGAACAGAATATATTAACTGGACATTCTTGTGATATGATGTGGCAGTACTAAGGAAAGCAAGTCCTGCCAGTGACAGTACAACATTCATTGTCATATACTGAGGATCACAAAAGGACAGTATATGGAAAAAGGCATCAAAAAGATGTATTGGCCAGCTCTAGTCTCAAATTCCATTTAACACCTGTGGGATTTGGAGTGCAGATTAGGCTACAGCCAAAACAATCTTGTTCCAAACAAGCTCTGGCAGATGCTATGCAGAAGGACCAGTGGCAAATTCTGGCCAGCGTTACTGTACGTTGATATACAGTAAATAATATACAGATGTTATAACCAAAAGTTAACAGCATACTGTCTACAATATGCTTCATAACTTCAAAGAGTTAAGGTTGTAATACGAGCTTGAAAATATTTCTATGTCCTAAAATGTTAATCTTGTTAATCTCTTATGAAATAAAAATTCAGTAAAATTAACAAAATATAGATACTTGTTCTTAAAATTCAGTTATGCTAACATAAATAGTAAGAATTACTTACTATTTATGTTATTTCTTTTAAATAAAAAAAAAAACTTCAAATAAAAAACTTAGCTGAATAATTACTGTCTTAATTTATTAGTGAGTGTCCTGTTATACCCTGGCTCCCTCCCCCATTCTTCCAACACATTTCAATATATTCTCTAAATAAATAATAGTCATACTTGCGTATAACATCTGCAGCATTAGCCCAAGCTTCAAGTCCTTCTTTATAGCGGCCATTACGATATAAGTAGCCTCCAAGGTATGTATACGGATATACATGCTGATTGTTGTAATAAGTCTGGGCAGCCAAAATGGCTTCTTTAAATAAATCAATTGGTGGAGGTCGCCCTGGAGTCGGCATTATTTCCTCCAAATCTCCTAAATTTCCCAATGCCATGGGATAAGTTTTGAGGTGACCCAAATCATACAAGAGCCAAAGGAGTTGCTGAAATAAAGAAAAATAATATACAATTGTGTTATCATGAATTTTTTATATTTTTTAAAATCAAGATTAGTTCAAAGGAAAAACATTACAAAATGTTATGCAAAAAAGTCTCAGAAATTACTTAGATGAAAGTATATTTCATGAAAGAGAACATAATAAAATAAACTTGATTTCATTGTTAGGAGACTATATAATTCATCATTATCAAACCTGTTAAAAATAAAAATCACTGATTTCTGATATTACTTATTTTTATGTTATCTTAAGATGAGTTCAAGATGCCAATTCATACGAAGTGCCACAGGCTATGGTTTAACACACACACACAAGGAATGAGAGGAAAAAATAATTGAAGAGGAAAAAATGAGCAATGAGAGGAAAAAACCAGTGAAGACCAAGTAATAGCAAAAAAGTTTAGTTGCCACTTTGTTACAATTTGTTATCATGTAGTTATTGACAAAATTATTTCAATATAATCACTGCCTGTCTGTATAACCTTTTTTCATACCCATAGTCGGTAGGAAAATTCATCTATAGAGAAGTATTCACACTCAGAAGAGCTGTACAATCATGTCAAAAAACAAAGTCAAGGGGAGAAAATATACTAAAGAACTAGAAATTAATGGAAATAACTCTTAATTTATAAACTTGGGAATAGTATGAATAGTAATTATAAATGCAAGTTTATAATTACTTTTTTTCATCAATTTCACCATACAGTTAAGTAATCCTCACAGGTAGCAGAGTGGATATAATCACCATCCTCCCTACACTAGATTAAAAGACCAACGTTCAAATTCCATCAATGAAGTGAGGAATTTTCATGGGCTCTTTTTTTTTTTTTTTTTTAACAACATTTCAGAGTTGGCCAGTCGCTGGATTTGTAAATTATAATTTTAAAATATACAACTTTCCAAATGATACAATACACTGGCATTAGATTGAAAGTCTATAAGGAAACAAGAAGAGTTTCAATTCAGAGTGGAATAGTGAAGGATGAGATAGGAGCAATGCTATAGTTGACTTGACTAGTGTAGGAGCAATCACTATAGCTGAAAGAGCATATAAAGACTGGGAGGAGAACAAAAGAGCTACTGTATGGAGATGAAGAGATGCACGTACATAGGAAAAGAGAATATTCACATTTAATACTTGGAATAATTTCAACTTGCACATATATGTCATTTGGTTTTAACTTTAAATAATGACTAAAATTACATGTCTGAGAGTGTATGTGGAATTCCTGCTCTTATACTGTTGCTATTAAAATCATTTATACATAAATATTTTATACTAACATTTGCTATCAAAATACTCCATTTCTCTGTCATTTATGTTTAATTAATAAACATCTAGTGAATGATACAGCAAAGAAAAATTTCTGTCCGGCCTCCCAGTTGCAAATATTTTCATCAACACACCCAACCTATTCAAGAATAGTTAACCTTGAGAACACTCCTCCTGGGCATATAAAAATTCTTTCTTTATAAGTAAATATTAAAGCATCATAACACGAGAAAACTTTCAAAAAATGCAAAAAAACACACCTATAAGACACTAACTGATTCTTAAAGAATTACTTGTTCACTCTAATTGCTGGGAAAAAGTATCAATATATGGAGATCATTCGTCAGGCTGAAAATCTAAAGAAACGTGGTTTTGTTTTTTCCAATATATAAAACCATAGTGTACACTGAAAGGACAGAATTCATGGGACTGGTTCCTGGGCAACGCAATGCTGCCACCCCTCTTGCTAGTGTACAAACGCACAGCTTGGTAGGTATATAGGTAACACAGCATCACTGCATTTACATAGATGGTAATTCAGTGTCACTATGGATAAATCTTGTGAGTTAACTGACTTTGAAAGAGGGATGATAATGAGTGCCCAACACATGGGTTACTCTATCACAGAGGTGGTACAGAAAGTGCACCATCCCTGTTCAATAATATCAAGAGTGTATCTGGAATATGCGATTTTCAGAATAACATATCATTGTGGACAGTGGTGTGGGCGGAGAAAGGTGGTGGATGAACGGGGCCATCGACGTCCGTCTCGCATTGTTTCAGCCAACCGGAGAGCGACCGTGGCACAAATCACTGCTGACTTCAACGAGGTAGGTGCTAGAAAAGTCTCCACCAAGACCAATATTAGTCACAATAGGTTACGGGAGCTGCCAACCCACCAGAGTCCCATTGCTAACACTATGACACAGGAATCTACGCCTCAACTGGGCAAAAGAACTATCGGCACTGGACCTTGGATGATTGGAGACAGGTCTCCTGGTCTGACGAGTCTCGTTTCCAGTTATTTCAAGTGAACGGGAGGGTGCGTATCTGGTGGAAACTGCACGAAGCTATGCACCTGTCATGTCAACAAGGAACTGTCGAGCAGGTGGACAGTCAGTAATGATCTGGGGCATGTTCAACTGGCAGACGTTGGGACCTCTATTACATCTAGAGGCATTTCTGAATAATGCAGGTTATGTGTCCACCCTTCCAGAACATCTGCATCCTTTCCTAGTCATTGTGCACCCAAAGGGCAATGGACTTTTCCAGCAGGAAAATGGGACTCCCCACAGAGTCATAGTAACTAGAACATGGTTCAAAGAGCATTCCGCAGATTTTTAAGACCATGGAATGGCCTCCCCGTTCACCAGATAGGAACCCTGTGGAGCATCTTTGGGATGCTGTGGAAAGGTCTGTTCGAGGTTTGGATCCTCCGCCCAGGAATGCAACAGAATTATGGACAGCGGTGCAGCAAGAAAGCATGGATGGAAATACCTGTGGAATGCTTTCATGAACTAGTGGACTCAATGCCTCGCCATGTGACTGCCCTTATTCAGGCGAAAGGTGGGCCTATCCATTACTAGGCAGGTATCCCGTAATTTCTGTCCACTAAGTATGTGATCTACTGAGATCACGTGGCTGTTATATGCTGTTCTCTGCAATAAAAATGTAGAGCTGCCGGAGTTGGTAAATACGAACTGATATATTCAATATTCTATTGATAAATTCAATAGAATCATATTTGAAAAAATAAACAAATAAAACATGGTTATCTGTAAAAGGTATCACATACTTGACTGAAATTCAAAAGAAAAATAACTTTCTCTTAAGGACATAAGATTTCCATAAATCTAATAAAATGGAAAAGCTCATGGCATATTGTTTAGAACTGTCTTGTTCTTGTGCAATAGCTAAAGGAAACAACTTTTATAAAATCAACCTTTGAACAGTGCATAGGTGTACAGAATTCACCACCAAGATTTCTGGTATAAACTGCAAAATTATTTGAAAACGATAAACTTTAAAAAAATTATTCTTAATTTTGACATTACCGGATAACAATATCAAAAATTAACTCCACAAAAAAAAAAAAAAAAATGCAAGTGTACCCTGTATGCACGAAAAATGTTATACAGTCGATTCCGGTTATTTGGGACACATTGGGACTAGTGCATTTTGGCCCGATTAAGCGGCTGCCCCAATTATCCGAAGTTTCACGTAAATAGTTAAAAATACAATGGACCTCCACCTTACAATTGGTTTACTGTACAATCAAATCATGTTACAATGGACTCACCGTAGTAAACTACTGTTCACTATACAATGGTAAGCACCGGTCATTGTGATCAAGTTTGTGAATTGAATTTTAATTCTATTAAACAGCGATTCTAATTAGCGAAAATAGGAGGAATATTATCCACAGGCTAAAAAAGTAAAGATATATTAAGCACAAATTTACCCATTATTAACTTACCAATTAAAAAATTAAATGATACGTGAAAATCGGAAGAATATACGTGATAATCGGAATAATTAATATGTACTGTAATATGTACATACCAACTAGTTGACATTTCTGTTCACTGACATTTGTGGGTGGGGGTTAAAATTTAAACAGTAAAAAGATAAGCAATCAATAACAAAGAACACAGCACACAAATTGCAAGTAACACGATACGCACAAGTGAGAACGGAGTAACACGTTAAGAAGCTATAAAAATAGGAATGAAGAGAAGATTCTGAAAATTAATTTTTTTATATGATTGAAGATTTCATGGAAGTGTAAACACATTTCACCATAATAACCTACAGAATTCCAGCTGTCAGTATTATTGCAAATTCAATAAGATTGAGTTTACTATGCATTTATGATATATTGCACTAACAGAAAAGCCCAATAAACAGGTGACTGCTAATTGTTTTTATTGTTCTATGGTTGTAACTTCCAGAAATCCAACCAAACCACGTGGTACAGTCGGAGACAATCGTAGGGTAATCTCCAGTGCTGCAGTCTCCTGCCTCAATTAAACGGTATGTTGTCCCAATTAAGCAAAGTAAACCCCGGCTATTTTCTCAATTGGGTTCTGTTTTTTAAGATTTGCCCCAAATAAACGGCTGCCCCGATTAACCAGTGGCCCGAATAACCGAAATCCACTGTATTTTATGTCTGTGTTTCCCAAACAGGGGTCTGTGGACCCCTGGGGGTCCGTAAACCAGTTCCAGAGGGTCTGTGAAACGTTCAGAAGGTATCAAAATATACTGATAGAATCACAACAAATTTTGTTATTTATTACTTATTTTCGATATGATTAGTATATATAATTGTATACATATTACAAATTATTTGTTCTATGTATAGCAAATTGATGATAAATAAAGTTATTATAAAGTAAGAATAAAATTGAGTTGTTGAGTTATTATAAAATAAAAATAAAGTTGAGTTGTTTCGCAAATAAAACTTTGAATTTTCTTTTCAGAAAAACCAGTATTCATACATATACAGTACATACACGCATGTGTATATACTGTATATGTATACACACACACACACACACACACACACACACACACACACACACACACACACACACACACACACACACACACACACACACACACACACACACACACACACACACACCTTAGGGGTCCCAAACTTTTTTGAAGGGGTCCACGAACTTGTTTTGATTTATGAAGGGGTCAGTAAATTGCAGTAGTTTGTGAACTGCTGTTTTATATGAAAACATCTTTGACCAAATTCAAAACCATTTAGATTTTTTAAATCGAATAGCTAGAAACAAAGTTGTGAACAATGAAACATTTTATGCTCACACCCCCTACTTACTTTAACGAATCAACATTAGTGAGTGAGTTAGCATCATTAGCGTCATTTCGGCCTTGCATTTTCATTACATCAATTTTACTTCAGTCCAAAAAAATGTAGTAGGTGCTGACAAAGATATTAAAAAAAAGAAAAAAAAAAAGAAAAGAAAAAAAAAAAGAAAAAAAAAAGAAGGAAAAAAGTTTTCTCAAACCATCTTAAGACAATTTTCAATCATTTCTCAAATAACAGCTCTACGGAAAATTAATACTACCATTTATTAAGACAAAATTTTTACTACAAAACGGAGCCTTAAAGAATTTTTTTATAGCTATACTTCAATGAAAAAATAATTAATGATGCAAATGGAGGGGAGCTTTAAACATACTTGAGGAATACTAAAATCTTCATATTTGTTCAAAAATTCACACATTTTTCTTTGTTGGTTGATGCAGTATGTCCAATGTGCCCAGTCAAGGTTTAGAGCCAATGGAAATAAATTAACTTACATCAGGGTTTGAACAACAAGTCTAGCAACATACAATTCAATATACAAACATATTTACCTGTTGCAGTGAAGCAAGCTCACTACTATCACTGGTGGCACTAATTGAAGGATTAATACCTGATGCAAGAGCTGCAACTTCCATATGCCTTGTGCATTTAACTGGGTGTCCATTTAAATAAAGCCAAGATTTGTCTGTAATTTCTTTGGTAACAGGCTGTCCTCTTTTGTCTTCATTTCCCTTTCCTAAAGAAAGAAAAAATTTAATTAATATTTAATAAAGCTTTTTATCAGAATTAAAAGATTCTCTGAAAGTTAAAGCCATGATAAGAATAGTTCTGGAACTTAAAAGAATGGAAAAGGTGAGGATTACTTTCAGACATCCAAATAATACTCAAATTATTTCAATTTTGCCCATCTTAAAACTGTCAATAACACTACGTTAAGTAAAAGAATGCAATGTCCCTTACACAAATTAACACTTAATGATTAGAAGTCAGTGATCACCTGCACATTCTTTTGTTACGTTATTTATATTTTAAAATATAAACTCAGTTCCTTACAAAGAGAAAAGATTGCAAGAATGCTGGCTGTAAGAACCTAATGATCTTAGGGAAACTTATTTATAGAATTTTTTACTTTATAAAGGTGATGTCATTTTTTTTCATAAATGACTTTATAAATGAGATGTTCATAAATGACATCTCATTTATAAAGTTACCTGTTTTGCATTACCTACATACGAGTACAGTACTACATATTTTAATTTTATTAAATACTCGGAATGCTTATTTCAGTCATCAAAAAGAGGAATCTACCTATACTGAAGATAATGTGCAGATTACATGGAAATTAACCTCACACAGTTCCATAGCAGATTATATGGAAATAATCCCATTCCCTAGTGTAAACAGTGAATGGGCGCCCAAATGCTCCAAACCTCAGAATAGTGAAATATGCTACCAATTTCTGTTTATGGTGACTGGGTGCCTATTCATTGTTCAGACTGAGGAAGTGGAATGTAATTTGTTTCTTGAATACTAAAATTCAGAATTATAAGTAATTTTATTGTGTGTCATTACATCAATTTATACTAAGTCATATACAAGTAGTACTTGTATATGACTTAGTAGTACTTGAAATTAGTATTTTGGGGAAGAAAAAAAATAATAAAGTTCCTTCTTATATTTAAAGTTATCAATGGTCCTTGAGGTTGTCACAGACATTCTCTCAGATATGTCAGACAAGCTGTACTTGCTACCTGGGAGTCTAAAATGCTGATGGAACTGATATTCGGGTGGCACTAAAGTCAAGTGGACCCAATTTCGGCGAAGTCCGGACAGTCTGTGACAGCCAAATCCTCTGCTTGCACCTTCATGATGGTGGGACTGTTAGTAATCCTGGGTATAACCACCATGCACAAGTACATGGTGGGTGACCACCCCGGTGTGAACCAACGTAAGCAGGGATCGAGGTGTGGCACCCACACCACACGGAAGAATGCCGCCCCTCTATGTTACCAGGCAGTACAAGATGGTAGATGACTCTCATCAACCGGCACAATACTACCACTTTGCTTATTGGAAGCTTCAAGTGGTGGAACTCATGTTTATTCTCTAGAGCTATGTTTCGGTCAACCCTTCCCTATCTCTTCCATCATGCAGTATGATTAATGACTTTTGAGGTTATGATGAACATCATGGTGAGATCCAATATTCCTTACATTTTGAGGGTACAGCTCTAAAACGGTGTTCGCAGGCCGGCCGCTAGTTAGTACACCGGACCGAACCTATTGGAAACTCTCTAGGAGGCTTCCAGATCAGCTAGTGTATAATCTTGCTCCCTCTACTCTGCCAGATAGTGACTGGAGGGAGTCCAAGTAGTGTGTATGCGGGGAGCATTGTCGAGGCCACGTTATGTCAAGGATCTAGGTATATTTTTACCATATGCATGCCATATCCAAAAATTTCATTACTTCATACAACATGTCCCATCCACTTTTTTTACTATTGAATACACCATGAATTTTCAAACTAATAGAGCAAGCTTATCTGCGGAAATATCTAAACCTCCCAAGCACTTCCTAATTCAGTTCACAAATATACGTGATCTCAATTCTAATCTCAACGATGTCCATTTCCACTTGCAGTCTGCCAAACCACATGTACTTTTTCTGACAGAATCTCAGTTATCGGTTGATTCAACTACTGCTCATCTCGGATGCCCAAATTATTCACTGTATGATTCCTTCGCCTCAAAGAAGGTACTTGTGCATATATCTGTTCTGATATTCCCTGTCAGAGACTTGGCAATTTGGAATCTCCTCTCTTTGATCTTCTTTGGCTTAAAATCTCTCTACATCATTGTGTCAAATTCATCTGTTGTCTCTACCCTTCTCCCAATTCCACTAATCACTTGGAGCTCTTTGACTTCCTCTCTTTGCAACTTGACTTTCTCCAGTCCAACTTTCCTAATAGTGAGGCAATATTCCTTGGTGATTTTAATGTTCACAACTCCAGCTGGCTTCCATTTTCTAGTCACACCAACCCAGCTGGTCGAGATGCTGAGGCTTTTGCAATTACTAATGACCTTGCACAGATTGTTCATTTATCTACAAGAATACCAGACAATCCTAATCATACAGCCAATACGCTTGATCTTTTTCTCACAAACAACCCTTCTAAGTACACAGTTGAAGTGAGAGGTCCTTTAGGCACTTCAGATCACAACTTGGTGATTGTCTCTTCTCCAATGGAACCTTTATCTCATGGCTATTCCCAATCTCGTGTTTGGCATTACAAGAATGCAAAATGGGAGACCTGCGAGACTTCTTTTCTTCTTTTCCTTGGTCGGATTACTGTTTCAAAACTTCTGATGTCAACATTTGCTCAGATCGTGTCAGTGAAATTATTCTTGCAGGAATAGAATCCTTTATTCCACACGGCACTTTAAAATCTCGTCCTTTATCTAAACCTTGATTTTCCAATAAATGTGCTAAGGCTGTTCAAGAGAAGAATGTTGCATATCATAATTGGCTTGTTTCTAATTCTCCGGTTTCATTTTCTGCCTACACCAAAGCTCACAACAATTGTAAAGCAGTTATTAATCAGTCCAAACTAGAGTTTGAACAGGCTAAGAGTAGAAAACTTGCTTCTTGCCCTAATGGTAGCCGAGCATTCTGGTCTCTTGCCAAAGCTATTGGCCGCAACTTTTGCCCATCTCTGCTCCCACCTCTGTCCAAAACAGATGGTTATGTTGTCACTTCAGCCAAAGGATAAAGCTGACCTGATAACATCCCATTTTTCTTCCAACTCATGTATTAATGATCTTGGTAAAACATCTCCCACCATTCCCAACACGCTCCATTCAATGCCTCCTGTGGTCTTCCGTCAAAAGGATGTCAGAAGGATTTTGATGAATCTTGATGCTAAGAAAGCTACAGGTCCCAATGGTATTTCTCCATTTGCTCTCAAAACCTGTGCTCCTGAACTTACTCCTATTCTTTGCCGCCTTTTTTCACTTTCTTATTCCAAAGGTGTTTTTCCTTCTGCTTGGATAGTTGGTCATATCCAGCCAGTTCCTAAAATGGGTGAAAAATCTCTCCCATCCAATTATCGTCCCATTGCAATTACTTCTACTCTTTCTAAAGTAATGGAGAAATCAATTAACTGCCAACTCTTAAACTACCTAGAAACCTTCCGTCTGATCAACGATCACCAGTATGGATTCCATCAGTGTCGATCCACTGGTGATATTCTGGCTTATCTTACCCATTTATGGACTAATTCAATGGAAAGGTTCGGTGAAACACAAGTAGTTGCTCTTTACATCTCAAAGGCTTTCGATCGTGTTTGCATAAAGGTCTTCTAAACATGCTTCCATCTTATGGTTGCCAACTGTTTTTAGTAATTGGTTATCCAGTTTTCAGTTCAGTTCTTTCCCCCATTCTTTTCCTCTTGTATATTATTGACCTTATTCCATTGACTGGAAATCATATCCATAGTTTTGCCGATGACAGCACATTGAATTCCACTTTCCATTTTGAGAAACCTTGTCCTGCTCAATCAGCTTCAATTTCTCGAAAATCTGCTATCAATTCCTTAAATGCCGATCTTCAGGTAATTCTCCAGTGGGGCAAAGACAACTTAGTTGATTTCAACCCTTCTAAAATTCAGTCTTGTCTTATATCTCGCAAAAAGGATTCTTCTGCTCCTATGCTTATCTTTAGTGACAATCCGATTTCTAGGCAAATTGATATATCTCTTTTGGGGATTACCCTGACTTCTAATCTCTCTTGGCACATGAACATTACAAATATTGCTTCCTCTGCATCTAAAAAACTTGGTTTTCTCTTTCGCTCTCGGCATTACTTTTCTTCCAAACAGCTATTCACTCTGTACAAATTGCAAATCCGCCCTACCATGGAATATTGTTCCCACATCTGGGGTGGTGCCCCCAAAACCTCTCTCAGGCTTCTTGATTCCATTCAGAAGAGGGCAGTTAAGTTAATTAATGATTCATCTCTAACAGAGTCTCTCCACTCGCACTCTCATAGACGTACTGTTTCTGCTGCATGCCTCTTCTACAGATACTTCCATGGGCACTGTTCTTCTGAATTGGCTTCTATAATTCACGCTCTCTCTTTCAAAACAGTCCGAACACGTGCTGCCACCAGCCAACATCCATTTACTGTCCATCTTCAAACTCACAGAACCAACTTTTCATCTTCCTTGTTTATTCATTCAACTGCCGTTTTCTGGAACAACCTTCCTTCATACGTATTTCCTGAAAATTACAGTCTACAGAAGTTCAAGTCCAATGTCAACAAATATCTTCTTTCGTCTTCTCAACCTCCAACCCTAGCATGGTACTGAGTACTATAGGTTCTAATACCTCTCGTGTTTGGGGTTTACATAAAAAAAAAAAAAAAAAACCTTCAAGGTACACTGGACCCAGTAGTCCTTTTATTAAATAACAAACTTGGGAATGTAGAACCGATTCTTTCCAACAGAGCATATAACTCCATCTGCCTAACTATATCATGATTACTGTTATGTCAGCTACCCATTCTCCTTCTGATGTACTTCACTGCTAAGCACTTTGCATTCTGTTGTGTTTTTTTAAAGCATTTAAAAATGACCAATAAAAGAAAAGATCAATGCTTAACACATTCACTTCCACCTATACATGAGAGAGTGCATTCAATGCGCCATAATTTTCAGGATGTTGAGAAATAACATTCCAAAAATTCTTAAATAACGGTTGAAAAGTAAAAGTCTGGATTCACAGCTAAAAGCAAACACTTATTTTTGGGCTGAGCTGTAAATAAAAACAAAACTCAAAATTTTATCAAAAGTTTATTTCGTGTGTGCAAACTAACCTCGGCACAAGCAACAAACAAAAACAAAGCGTTGCTGCTAATAGCCTAGAGTTCAATCGGTGTACTAACAGAATTAAGCAGCTAATTTCATATGCTTTTACTTTTGCACCACTCACACACTGACCACTTAAAAACAACTGCCTATATGCTTTAAGGTGCATCACTTATAGTTCCATTTGATGCCTATATGTGTTAGATACAGCAGATGTATTAAGTGATATTATAACAAAATGTAGCAAATGTACCATTATATTAGAAATGAAGAGCAAAGTGATAACACTGTTCACTTACAATAATTATAAGTGAAACGTGTTATAATAGTTATAACACTTTTTACAGCCAAATAATTATAATAAACACTGTTCCATACTTTATAAAAGATTAGCAAATATATGATTAAATGAAAAGAGCAGTCTTGAAAAGAGTAGGAAGAAAACGTGAATTGTTGCGCTTAGTGAAGAGAAGGAAAACTGCCTACCTGGGACATGTCCTTAGAAATGTTGTTGTTTTTTGGTTTTTAGGAGCATTAGCAACTAAGGCCATATTGCTCTGGGAATATGTGGTGGTCATTCCCTGACCTTTCCACATCCTCCTTATTTGGTGGTGACAGGCTCGAACCCCGGTCTAATCAAGAAGCGTGTGCTACGCACTGCTGCTCCTTCCCACCTGGCTACGGAGGCGCCTGCCTTAGAAATGTGAAATATAAATTGCTTCAAGTAATAATAGAGGGGAAAATAAAGAGAAAAAGAGGAGTGGGGAAGAGGAAACTTTCTTGGCTGAAAAACATCTGCAATTGGACTGCCAGATCAGCTGAGGATCTTTTTCAACTTGCCCAAGACAGAAGTACAGCGTGGTGATTGCCAACCTCCAATAGGAGAAGGCATCAAAAGAAGAAGAATATGATTAAAAAAACTATTTTTATCTATAAAAGTTGCATACTGGATCCTTAGCCAGGAATAAATAATCCTATCTTCTATCATTTACATAATGACATCTATCTACATAATTCCATTCTATCATTTTGCTCCATAAAATGGATTTAAATTCGTGTCATTTTAACTAATTAAAACATTTTATAGGCATGTAACTTGCCATTAGTCTAAGGTCCACCAGTATATATGCATGTATGATTTTGGTCTTTCAGATACAGAAGGTAACTGGAAAGTCATCATGGGTCACTCAATATTTTACTAAAATGCAAAAATAGAGGATATGTAGATGGAGAGTTAAATCAAAATAGGATCTTAATGATAAATTAACAGAATTTAATAAACATATGCAGTGCCCTGCTTCTGGTTCAAGCACTGGATATGTACTGTATTATACCCAATTGTATATTACAATACATACCCAATGTATACATAGTGCTACAGTATTAGTACTGTTATTATAACTGTATATTAAACTTTACCTATATACAGGTAACCCTCGTATAACACGGTAGTTAGGTTCTTATAAAATCTTGTGTGTGCAAAACTGTGCAATAGAGAACTAAGGCCAGTACCAAAAAGGGGGTTGTGTTCCAAAAGCTAACAAAAATACACCATCTTTCTGTGCCATCGGCACTGAAAACTTGATGTGGTGTGTATCCATGCTCTTCAATAATTTTTCGAAATTTCCCAGCAGCATACGTCTTGGCAACTTCATTATCAGCCAATGCACTTTCCCCTTGAATTCTTATGTTATGAAATGAAGCTGTTTTTAAATCGCTCGAACCAACCCTTTGCTAGCAATAAACTCCAGGTTAACAGAAGGTTCTCCATTTCCTTTTAAATGGTTATGAATTTTTAGTGTCTTTTGTTTATTTACATTGCCATCTAATGGGATCCATTTTTTACTGCTATCATCAATCCAAATACTGAGTGCTTTTTCCATTTTCTCAATTATTAGCATTTGGGAACAAGCTATCATATTTAGGAAAATTAAAGCTCCTTCATAAACAGAAGTTCTAATTTTCTGTTAATTTTTTTTATGGTCCAGATTGTTGCCTCATTTAAATTTAACCTTCCCCCTTTTTTAAGAAGATCCAAAATTTGTACCTTTGATTCTAGAGAAATAAAGTTTCTTTTGAGCGGTGCTATTTAATTTAGGGCTACAATTTCATTCACAACAAAGAAATTATTCCAATATGGTTCTTAAGAACAAAGTTTAGTAATACATACCTGGAAAAATTTATCACGATCAAATAAAAACCAAAATAATCTTACAAAAACCAGTTAGTGCAAACACATCATATTAGTACGCAGCAAACTCTGAATTAGCGAAAACGGCATCGTTTTAGTTAAATCTCATATTGTGAATACCTTCACAACGAGTTGCCATGATATTGCACTACTTTGAATAAGTAATGCTTCACCAAAGGAGAAGACTATTGTTACTTATTCTCAGCAGATACCACCACCCAGATGGCACCGTTTCGGGGCTATTTGTATATGTGTGGGATAATAACTCTCTACTATCCACTTGTTCCTATTAGACTTAGAAAAGCAAAAAAAGTAGAGGGAAAGTAATAGTAGGAGTGTAAGAGGAAGAGAAAAAGAAACAAAGAATGAAAGGGACAGTAACTCCTTCAACTCACACCACTCAAAAACTCCTCGAATAGGCAACGCTTCCCCATTGGGGAAGACTGCTCTTACCTATTCTTGGAAACTCCTGACATCATCAGGATCCCCCTGGTGACCGTTTCAGGTCTATCTGGCCCTTCTTCGGTGGGTGGGTACGTACCCTGGTGATGCAATGATGTCAAAACAGTTGGGAAATATAACTCCACAATATGAGAGATGCCTGATGGTGTATAAAGTGAATGCAGACTAAAACACTTTAAGGGCTTAAACCTCAGGCTGCGAGAGAATTAGACAATGTACAAGTTAGTGCAAATGCCTCATATTAGTAGGCAACAAACTCTCAATTAGTGAAAAAGGCATCGTTTTAGTTAAATCTCATATTGTGAATACCTTCACAACGAATTACCATGATATTGCACTACTAATGATGTGTTTGCTTGTACTAACTTGTATGTTGTCTAATTCTCTCGCAGCCCGAGGTTTAAGCTCTTAAAGTGTTTTAGTCTAAATTCACTTTATACACCATCAAGCATCTCTCATATTGTGAAGAGTTATACTTCCCAACTGTTTTTTCATCATTGCATTACAGGGGTGCCACACCTACACACCCACCGAAGAAAGCCAAATAGCCCCAAAACGGTGCCGTCTGGGTGGTGGTATGTGCTGAGAATAAGTAACAATAGTCTTCTCCTTTGGTGAAGCATTACTTATTCAAAGTAGTGCAATATCATGGCAACTCGCTGTGAAGGTATTCACACAATGAGATTTAACTAAAACGACTCCGTTTTCACTAATTCAGAGTTTGCAGCGTACTAATATGATGTGTTTTCACTAACTTGTACATTGTTTAATTCTCTCACAGCCTGAGGCTTAAGCCCTTAAAATGTTTTAGTCTTACAAAAATCTTAAAAGTCACAAGCTGCACACTTGAAGTCACAATTTTTTATGCTCTCAAACAAGCACAAGTTCAATAGCACAGAACCTAACACAGATTTCCCAACTAGTGAGTCAACAGTGAGGATTCACAAAAAAAGAATGGAAATGTTGAAAAATTACATCCAACATAATAGCAGGGTTTCCCCTGCACAAAAGCTCAAAAATACCATTATGCGAGGTTTGCCGCAATTCTCTAACCGTGTTAGAGTGAAACTGCGTTGTAGAAGTACATTGATATACGAGGGTTGCCTGTACTTGTTGCTTTATTATTAGTATTCTTATTATATACAATTATATGAATGTAGAATGTGCTGGACATGACCGTTCAGTTGCAAGTTTACAGATGCTAGCAAAGAAACTGAATGAATACTACAGAATATATATATATATATATATATCTTTTTTTTTTTCTTTGCTGTTTAACTTTCACTTTCTTATCCCTATCTTTTCATACCTCATGAACTATTAGAGTATTCGAGGGGGATTGAGGTACTATATCTATTCTTATACCTTTTTCCGTTCGCCTTTGTTAGCTACAGCTCACACTGTTATTTTTGCTTAGACTACCGTGACAGCATTTACTATCAACTACGCACATATGCCTAACAATAATTATAGCTCTTTCTATAATTTTAATTTAATTTAAAATTTTGGCTATCCGTCGGGCTAACAGTCATCTTGCCAGTTTCTGCTAAATTTGGGATTAATTAACAAATTTTATTACTACCATTTGGCTCTAACTTACTACAAAATTTTATACTTTTGGCTCTAACTTACTACAAATTTTATACTTTTGGCACTAACTTACTACTATTTTACGTATATTTGGACATAGTTATGCTGGACGATGACTACAGAAATGGATAGCTCGTTAATTATGGTTGATACATTGTAAGGGTTAGCCCTCGAAAAAGTCCCTTTCAATGTATCTTATTGCCATAACTAACATTTTAATGGTATTTTTATATATGTTTATAATTTATTGCTTATGTCATGGCACAGATTGATTTTTTCCAGGTCACGTTGGGTACCCACCATGGTTTATGGTTTACCTGATAAGCTAGTATATCATATTTTACCTTTAAAAAACTCTTACCATTATTAACTTAACTCATATTCATATATATATATATATATATATATATATATATATAGGCTGGCCTCGATTAACACGATTAATTCGTCCCGCGAGGACATCGCGCAAAACGGAAATGCGTTAATCGAATATAATAATCAATAGAAAAAATTATAATTGGTCCTTGACCTTTTGGAATGTCCATAAAAAAATTTTAAAAATACCTTTTAAATAACTTTTTAACTGTACACAATGTAAAGGATAATGAAAATAATTATGGAATTAAATGTTTATTGCATAAAACAGCGGTTCCCAAACTTGCGCATCGTGGAATATTTTAAATTTTCGAGGGAAACACAGCGATACTCGACATCTGCCAGACACCGTGCGAACTACTAGCTCAAGGTAGTTCACAGTTTCAGCATTTCTTATTAAGTTGTTTGGACCTAACTACTAAACAGAACTGTTAGGTATTTCTTTTGGTCTGGGTGCGCCTAGAAAAAATTACTGAGACACTCAGGGTGCCGTGAACCGGGAAAGTTTGGGAACCTCTGACATAAAATACACAATGAAGAAATGACTGTTGCGGAAATATTTGAACAGTGTTGACTTTCTCTTTTCATCAAGCAATTTCCGATAGCCGACAACAATCTTCTCTGGGCCCTGGTGAAATAAATATTGCAGAAAACCTCAAACTTTTGTTTGAGGTTCTCTGCGATACGAAAGATTTCATATAATTCTTTTACCGTTATCTCCTTCGCGGTAACATTTTCATCTGGCTCATTTAAAAATTTGAATTTTTATGCAAGTGTGCATTGACTTTATTAGCAGGAGACAAACAAGTAACAAGACTTCTTCCGATGGTTGATGGAACACACCGAGGCGGGCAGCAGGCAAACATTTGTTTATTGACCGTACGACCGTAAGCTTAACACGCAAGTCAAATCTTTTTCAACTATCGCAAAAAAAAAAGATCGCGTTAACTGGAAATTTGCAGTGTAAAGTTTTCGAAAAGTGGTATAATTTTTCAAATAGCATTAATCGAACTCGCATTATGCGAGGCCTGGCTGTGTATATATATTTTTTTATTATATATATAAAATATATATAAAATATATATATATATAAAATTTTTTATATATAAAATAATCGCCAAGGAATGTGCAGTATTTTACTAAAATTTACTGTGTGTGAAAAATAGCAAGAGAGTTATTTTTAAATAATTTTAAATTTAAAAATATAACACTGTATATCTGTAACTATATATTTAGCATTTTAAACAGAATAAAGATCGCACACTATTGTACTGTTAATTATTAAATTATGTAATTTCTGCATAAGAACCTACAGCAATATTTTAAATGTTTGGTTTTTTTTCCGAATAGTAATCAAAAAAGCAAAGCGTTTAATGTATCTTCTCTATCATATTTGCAACAAATCACAGAAAATTTACTATAGGCAATAAACATGAGTAAAAGGGGGAAAAAAGTTTTCTGAATATCATTATTACTCTAAAATTAAATAAATCCATTCCTATTAATTATTTAGATATATTTTCCAGTCAGTTGATCAAATAGCCTAAAGCTTACTCCCAAAGAACAATTCTATTTGTTTGCACTCAATCTTAGTATTAGTATTAGCCACATTGCTAAGAAAGCCAGGGGCTTTTGTTGCATTGGGCAATTAAAAAAATAAAATAACAAAACAGAAATAAAAATATATAAAAATAAAATAAATAATATAATGTATAATAAAAATAAAAACTAAATACAGTGGATCACTTATTGTGATCAATTTGGGACATGGCTTAATTGATAACAATAACAGAGGAAACAAAAATGCAGCCATTCAGCACTGCTTATTGATGCAAAGTAGAAATGTATATATAAAGAGGTGGAAGTAGACAGAAAGAAAACATTAAAATAAAGCAATGTAAATATTTTAATATTTTACATTGCTTTATTTTATATTTCATATTTATTGATGACTTTTTTCTTCAAGAAAGTCATCAATAAAAATGAAACTGTCATAATATTTATGGAAATCCATATACAAACCATTAAAAATAAATAAATAAAATATTAAAATCAAGAATTTGAAAATGATTAACCCTTCTGTAAAACAATCACATTACATATACAGTACTTTCTTTCACAGAATAACTATAGCAACAACCAAAATAACTGTATTAAGCATGTGTAGTAACTAGAAAAATGCAACATGTTGAAGTTAAAAGAACAAATTGAGATGTTACATAATCACTTCCACTGCAAAATAATGAAAAAAAACAATAACATAAACCAAAGCACTGATTGCAATAAATGTCATTTTTTCTCCTATGTTAGTATACACATGATTATAACTGCATCAGGAACATAATCCCTTCTTCACATCATTATTTTTCAGTGAAAAAGATTTCAGTTCGTGTCATTTTGACTTATGGCACCTTTTCTAGGCATGTAACTTACTTGCTTAGAAAAGATGCCATAAGTCCAAGGTCTGCTTTTATATATGCATGTGTGGTTTTGGTCTAGCAGATATAGAGAGTAATGGAGAACTCCAGACATGGAGTTCTCAGTATTTTTTATCAATTAATCAAATTTGTGAAGATATGTTTGACTACCTCTACAATACATTACTTTTATTGATGACATAAGAGTTAACTTCTTTAGGTTATTATAGCAGCCAGCCAGTGTGCAGGATTCAAACATGCAATTTTTGCATCTTTAAAAAAACACCCTACCACAGAGCTAGGACTGACTGTAAACACTTCATATATTCTGATTTGTATCATCTAATCCTTGTTCTATACCCAATAAAGTACAATAAAACTTCACAAATCCATATTCAATCCAATACATTTTGACAAGTTACATTAAAAAAAACTGAAGTTTGAAAATTACTCCACATGTCCCACACTTCAAATGCTACTGTTCTGACTGTTCTAAATTATATTTTGACCATAGGTCACTTAGTCATATCTGTAGCCATATCCTTGCATGAGTTTGGTTCACATCAGGAAGTATGCTTCCTAATGTGAACCAAACTCATGCAAGGATATATACAGGTATTTCATTCAAAAACAAATTGTAATGAATATCTCTTGGTTGCTCCAAATATGCTTCTTTTTTCTCTCTCTTTTTTTTAACTTAAGGTTAAGAATGTAGTTCCCAGGAAACTCTCCAGTGGCTGCAAACTAGCAGCCAAAAGAAAGTTTCCAGAGGTGAGGTATATGCTATAATTACCACAGTGACAAAACTGCTTTTTTTGCTACATCAGAACACAACATATGATCTATGCAATTGATCAAGCTAATGATCTATGCAATTTACTGGCAGTAATTATTAGGTTTAAAAAATAATCGAGAAAGGAAAGCCCTAATATTGCTGGATTTTTCAGGTGCTACTGTATCTCTAAATGTTGTAACTCTCCAAAACACTTCTGCATATATCAAAATGCTATCTATTTAATTGCCATCAGGTAAAAATGCTTTTTCTTGTTCTATTACACAGGAAAACTGTTCATTATTACAATCAAAAATATTTATACAAAGTAACTTATTTCTGCTTTTTCTTTATAACCTCTAGAGTAAAAGATATTACTTAAATCAAATAATAAAATTCATAAAATTAGAGAATAAGAGTTATTTTCACATTTTTCCAATAAATATATAAATTTTTCAATTCTTTCCTTTGAAAATGGAATTATGCAGATATTATGCAGGTCAAACTTAAATGCCCTAGAAAGATAATCTATTCATATTTTTACTTAAAAAAAAAAAAAAAAAAACTTTATATATTAAAATGTTACCAAAGGTTGAGAAATAAAGAACTTACTCCTGTGATTGCAAAATAAAATTTATTTCTACTAATAAGTTATGGAACCAAACTTGAACACAGACTAATTCCAGTTTACTTCAGCAGCTTAAATCAAAAGATTCCACAATAAGTTATCTGTCTCGATTATTATTATTAATAATTATCTGTCTCTATTATTATTAATATAATTTTAATTATCAGCTTTCAATGACAATGTTTAATTCCTTAAATTTATCGAAAATTTCTCTCTCAAAATTCATCTTAACTATTACCCATTTCAAACTACCCAAAGAAAACTATATAATCACAAATTCATATTGTGGCTGTTTTCTGGGTTTTATAAAAGACACCACTGTAATTATTCCACTGTAATTATTCCCAATGTGCAGTATAAAAATAGAAAACTAACAAATGAGAAAAGAAACTGAGAGGTGCGTATATACACAATGTCAGTCCTAGGTACAGGAGAGGATTAAAGCACTGCTGTTATGGCTCCCTTAACAGTGAAATTATATACGGATTTCTACATATACTGGACCCCCTGCCCCTTAAACAATAAATCTGGACACCTCATATCCACCACATCCTCCTCAAACAGCTGACCCTTGTATATACTTAGATGAGTATAGCCACAAACTTAAAGGACTATATTAGCATCAGTAGAGGCATATGATGCAAGAAAGCAAGCTTATCAGCATCAGCCAAAAAAAAAAAAAAAAATAAATAAATAATTAAATAGATAAGTACAGTAGACTCTCGATTTTCCAGGATAGATGTTAAAAAATAAAACCCGGATAATCGATTTCACGGTTAATCAAAAATACAGAAGTCATCGACATACATAATAGTAACGTAAGACGTAACTTCTTACTTCGTTGAGTTTTACGTAACTCAGGAATGACTAGTAGCATATCGCTACTATATTATTATTGACAAATATGAATTCAGAGCGATACTTGTTAATGTTTGACCATTTTCATACATTCTTATTAGTTTAATTTTCTGATCCAAATCGATCGCTTTCCTTTTCTTGGTAGATTTATTAGTACCACTGTAATTATTCCCTTAGTCGGCACCATGATAACGGTCAAAATGAAATTTTCTGTAAAGAACTTCACAGGGTTAAGGCGAAAATTCATTATCACCCCGCACGAGCTCACATTTTACTAAAGCACATTTCTGGAGGTCACTGCCATAAAACAAAAACAATTTGCACTTCCCGGGCTTCTTTGTTCGTGCATCTAATTATAAATGGGTATTAAACTCTATCTTATTGTATTTGCATTAATACCTATAGCTTCAATTATGTGGGTTATTATGTTGAAGTGTGCATTCCCTTCACAAGAAATCTTCAGTCTCATAAAAAAAAACCATAAATAAATGGTAAGGATCTTCTCTTCTTTCCTATTTTTTTTGCTTGTTACTCTGTATCTCACTTGTGCATTGTGCAATTTGTGTGTGCCATGATCATCGTTATTGATTACTTATTATTATTTTTTGTTTTAAATTTTAAAATCCTAAAAAAAAAAAAAATTTGAGTGGATCAAATTTACGCAACTACGGATTTACGTAAATCCGTAGTTGCGTAAGTCGGGGACTTACTGTATCGAAAAATGTTCAGCAACCTACGTAAAAAATATGGCGATACATAAAAAACTTACCACGTACTACTCGCGTGTCCAATACGATGCTTCCCTTTATTTTTTGCAATGTCGATTTTAAATCTAATAGCTTCCCTTTGTTGTGTATGGTTTGGTCACCAACATTATAATGGTTCATTAGAGATTTAACGGATGTATCGTTTTCAAACTTTTGAATAATTTCAAGTCTTTGTTTAATTGAAAGCGCAAACTATTTTGCATTTATCCATCATTTTCGCGATTTCTAAACAAAAAAAAAATATATATATATTTACTATAAAAAAAATTTTCGACATCCCTGACATAAATAACGAAACAAAATTTGTCTTTTTGCGGTGCAACGGAACACAACAATCGACGCGATACACTAAAACAAACTAAACTTTTTTTTTTTTTTTTAGCTGCAGGTTCTAGTTATTACTTGAATTTTATGATATTTGGTTGACTTTTTTGGTTTTTTTTTGTTTTAAATTTGGAGCCTTGAAGTGTCCTGGTTAATCCGCTTCCCGGTTAATCCCATCCTGGTAAATCGAGAGTCTGCTATAATAAAAAAAAACCTTCCCATTTCACCCATCCATTCGCTCTGGCTTTATACACCTCAATCAGATCACCTTGTAGGTGCAGGGGAAGAGTCCTACTTTTAGATTAAACTGGTTGCTTGTGATTTCCTGAGGGCTATCACAGGTTTCTGAGGATCAGGAATTCCATTACTGGCTGGAGGGATTCTATTTTTATTTTTATTTGAGAAAGTACCCCAATTTGTGAAAATGTATACTTAGTTTTGATATATCTGTATATATACCTTTACTGCGATTGATATTATTGTCAAATGAAATAACACAGGCCAAACAAATTTAAACTTGTTTGGCCTGTGGCAAATTTCTCCACTTGTTCTCAAAACCTGTGCTCCTGAACTTACTCCTATTCTTTGCCACCTTATTCCAAAGGTGTTTTGCCTTCTGCTTGGAAATTTGCTCATATCCAGCCAGTTCCTTAAAAGGGTGACAAATCCCTCCCATCCAATTATCGTCCCATTGCAATTACTTCTACTCTTTCTAAAGTAACGGAGAAATCAATTAACCGCCAACTCTTAAACTACCTAGAAACCTTCCGTCTGATCAATGATTCAGTATGGATTCCATCAATGTCGATCCACCGGTGATATTCTGGCTAATGTACCCAAACTTGGTGATTTATTGGCCAATTCTGGCCAATAAATCACCAAGTTTGGCGATTTATTGTTATTTGGTTTTTAGGAGCATTAGCAACTAAAGCCATATTGCTCCGGGGATATGCGTGGTCATTCCCTGACCTTTCCACATCCTCCATATTTGGTGGACCCGGGATCGAACCTCGGTCTAATCAAGAAGCATGTGCTACGGACTACTGCTCCTGCCCACCTGGCTATGGAGGCGCCAAAGTTTGGTGAAACTCAAGCAGTTGCTCTTGAGATTTCAAAGGCTTTTGATCATGTTTGGCATAAAGGTCTTCTAAACAAACTTCGATCTTATGGTTTGCCAACTGTTTTTTGTAATTGGTTATTCAGTTTTCTCTCTGATCACTCACTCAGGGTGATGGTAGATGGCTCTCTGTCTTTTAACTTCTCCACTAATGCCGGTGTTCCCCAAGGTTCAGTTCTTTCCCCCACTCTTTTCCTCTTGTATATTAATGACCTTCCATTGACTGGAAATCCTATCCATAGTTTTGCCGATGACAGCACATTGCATTCCACTTTCCATTTTGAGAAACCTTGTCCTGCTCAATCAGCTTCAACTTCTCGAAAATCTGCTACCAATTCCTTAAATGCCGATCTTCAGGTAATTCTACAGTGAGGCAAAGACAACTTAGTTGATTTCAACCCTTCTAAAACTCAGTCTTGTCTTATATCTCGCAAAAAGGATTCTTCTGCTCCTATGCTTATATTTAGTGACACTCCGATTTCTAGGCAAAATGATATATCTCTTTTGGGGATTACCCTGACTTCTAATCTCTCTTGGCACAAGCACATTACAAATATTGCTTCCTCTGCATCAAAAAAACTTGGTTTTCTCTTTCGCTCTCGGCATTACTTTTCTTCCAAAACAGCTATTCACTCTGTACAAATTGCAAATCCGCCCTACCATGGAATATTGTTCCATCTGGGGCGGTGCCCCTAAAACCTCTCTTAGGCTTCTAGATTCCATTCAGAAGAGGGCAGTTAGGTTAATTAATGATTCATCTCTAACAGAGTCTCTCCACTCGCTGTCTCATAGACGTACTGTTTCTGCTGCATGCCTCTTCTACAGATACTTCCATGGGCACTGTTCTTCTGAATTCGCTTCTATAATTCCCGCTCTCTCTTTCCAAACAGTCCGAACACATGCCACCACCAGCCAACATCCATTTACTGTCCAACTTCAAACTCACAGAACCAACTTTTCATCTTCCTTGTTTATTCATTCAACTGCCGTTCTCTGGAACAACCTTCCCTATGTATTTCCTGAAAATTACAGTCTACAGAAGTTCATGTCTAATGTCAACAAACATCTTCTTTGGTCTTCTCAACCTCCAACCCAAGCATGGTACTAAGTACTATAAGTTCTAATACCTCTCGTGTTTGGGGTTTTCATAAAAAAAAAAAAAGATACATGGAACCCAAGATTTATTTTGATTTCCTATTTCCAACCAAATACAGATCACAAGCTTTCTTGATCACAGAATAAATTTTTCTTTTGTGCTATTTAATTACATACTTGCCATAAACAACAAACTATTGAGTTTATTAACACACTGACGCCACATTTCAGTTCTCACACAATAAATATTTCATTCACACACACTGAATTATACAAACACACAGAAACAACTGAACTCAATTTGTATATTTAATAAAAATCATTAATTTTACATGTAGAATCTAACATAGAACTGTCCACTTTGTGGCTTAGCACTGTTTATATTATAACTTAACCCAAATGTTCAGAACATTTCACATGTCATGACCTGCCACATGGTAATAAATTTTACCAGAGTCATTCATGACTTAATAATTTAAGGTAAATAGGTGATGCCAGTAAACATGGGTTGCCTTCAGAAAGAAAATGAAAATTTCAAATGCAGTTGTCATTATTTCCTGCTATCACAAAGTACAGCTTAATATGAAATTTTCAAAAATATGACTGAATATGAATATTTTGAAATCAATTTTGTAATCAGGGAGAAAAAATGCCATAAAAATGTCTTATTTTACTAGGAAAAACTTTTAGGAAAATATTTCTGCATAACAAGCCGTTAAAGAATTTCACCAGGATAAAATATTTTTCTCGCTTAATCAGAAAAACAAACTATTTTTTCTTTTTCATCATCCTAATTTCTAAAAGAGTTTTACAAGTGCCCACCAATCAAAATCAACAATTATCTAAATAAAATTTAATTCTAACCTTTCCCAAATGTAAATGAGAATGCTAAATTAAACTTCATTTGTGAGAAAGGGGAAAAAGTGAATTTTACAAGAAATATGCTGAAGAAAGAAAATTTTTAAATCTAGAAATTTTGCTGCCAATATAGTATCTCCTGGTAATACTTTCAAGTGAGAGTTTTCCTAATAAAAATATTGTAGATAAATTAATTCAATAAAAGTCAGGTTTTTACTTTCTTCATATGACCCCTCAAAATTTTTTTGTTTCCTGATGATTTGAGTTGCCTAGGCCTGGTTTAAATAATGGGACTAGAATTACAACATAATATTATTCAGGAAAAATAGCTTTTCTTTATAATTTTGAACTCTTGTGAAAAAAAATGTAAATACAGTAAACCCCCGCTATTCGCGGTATCTGTATTCGCGATTGCCGATTTAATATAAAATGAAACCTAAAAAATGTGAATTTTAGCCGTGAATATTTTCCCCCATAAAAAAAATATGGGTGTGGCTAAAATTATCTTTCCCGGTCAAAACAGCACTCAGTGGGTGGGGGGAGAGGGGTGACAAAATCGCGAGCGTGAATGTTTCTCGCTAATCCTTGTTCAGTATGTGTTATGCGATTGTTATGGAAGGTTTCGTCGTTTGCTTTTAATTTATATGCTTATAAATTGAATAAATTTATCAATTTATAAATTGATATGTTTACAAAAGTGATAAATCTACCGTTTTGCAGTGTAAAACAGACTTTTTCGAGTGTGTTAACGGAAGAAAGTGACTTTATTGTGGACAAGTTCTTTCTAACCCCTACAAAAATATGACTACGAATAACAAGAGAAATGTGAAAATATCAAAGAAGGTGATGACATTAGCGAATAAAATTGAGTTATTAGATAAAATTTCTAATGGTGAAAGTGTCTCCTCAGTGGCAAAACATTATAAAATCAATGAGTCAACGGTACGATCAATCAAGAAATCGGAAGAAAAAATCCGCCGTAGTGTCCGTGAAAACGCGCTAATTGCTTCAAAAATTTGCTCTGTAACTCGTGATGTTAAATTTAAAAAAATGGAAAACAATAAAAATACAAAATCTGTGGATAGAAGACCGAACTCAAAATAAAATTCCGTTAAATTCACTCATCATTCGTGAAAACGCAAAACTCCTTATCAACGCTTTAGCGAAACTGGTGATATCACTGGTGGGATAGGTTTTTTAGCTAGCAAAGACGCTGGTTTGAAAGATTTGTTTGAAATTTCTAATAAATATTACATTTAATATTAAATTGTTTCTTATTTTCATTTCGATGCCATATGCTTGCATTTCACTATGTACTGTCTATGTACATAGTCATATTATGAAGGTACATATAATACATACATAGACAAAATTTTAGACTAGTTTTTCTTATATATTTCATACTTTGGAACGGAACCCCTTTATTACTATGGGAGCCATAACTCAGTATTCGCGTTTTCGGTATTCGCGGCATTTCTCAGGAACGTAACCCCCGCTATTCGCGGGGGTTTACTGTATTAATTTTTGTGGGAACTAAAACATGACTAGTAATGTAGTCAACATTTATAATAACTGCTAGGCTAAGTTTAGAATTTGTACCGAGGCATAACACCAAGAAGTCTCAATATATTTTGTCTGTAAATTTTCTGATTTATTGTATGAAAATCCAGAGTTGATGTGAAAGGAAGACATGCAACCCTTGCTCAAGATCAACTAATACAGAATACAGCATAGAATAAAGCCCACAGCAGGTAGTAATTCCCAACTTCTGTCACCCTTGAGAACTGAACCCATGCCTTTTCTACCTGGTGCAAGACAGAGAGGAAACTATTCACTGTGTTATCTAAATGGGCTAGTATAACTGTAATAAAGAAAAAAGGCATGTATATGCATTGATACATATTATTATTATTAGCTATACGGTGCAAGGAAGCCTGAGGCTTATGCTGCACCAGCCAAAAAAAAAAAAAAATTTCCCGAGTTACCCAGAGAGAGAGAGAGAGAGAGAGAGAAGAATGATGATATCCAGCTCAGGACCCTGGGTGTGCCAAGCCCATACTCACCAGATGTGAGCCCCTATACACACACAAGCTGATACTATCTTTAATCAGTTTTGCTCTCTTCAGTTCAAAATCATCCTAAAGTTGCCAAAAATAATAGGATTTAGCCCACTTTAGGATTTTTTTTTTTTTTTTGTTTTTAATACGACAAGCTAGTTTGTAACAGAATTAACCTTTTGTAATCTGATGTGAGCACTGCAACATCATAAAATTCCACTTCCAGTTCAATGTCGAAGCCACTTTTTCCAATCGACATTTCTGATTGCAGAATTTGTTTTTCTGCTGTACTACCACCAATTTGCATTTTATATAAACAAGCTGAAAAGCTAAATTGATGTTTATATTTGAAATTATATATCTTTTTATATTTGATGTTTATATCTGAAAAGCTAAATTGATATTTATATTTGATTGTTAACAACAGTGACATTTATTTTTTTTTTGTTTTTTGGAATCCTCTTTCAATCGGATGTCGTGGCACCATGAACATTGCCGTTTCCAATTATGAAATCTGCTTTCCTTCTGTACTAGCTTAATTAATGTTTATAATTCATATATATAGCAGCCAATGTTATTGGGGTTTTTTTTTTTGCCGTCTTCAAATCCAATGTTGAAACTGGCCTGACTGTTGGCATTTTCAATTATAAAATTTGTTTTCCCACCATACTGGCATCCATTTATATTTCATATAAGCGATCTGAAAAACTAAGTCGATGTTTACTAATGTTTATATTCAATTTCTAATGACAAGTAGTGTTGTTTTTCTCAGTATAGAAGTCACAAAGTAACTCATACTCCACATTACAGTGAAGTATTTAGACCTACTATCAAGATCTGGTAAAGGCCTTTCTGATAGTGATATTGTGAACCTGTTAGACCTTTCTGAAGAAATTGGAGAAGAAAAAAAGCAAACGCCACATGGAACAGTTGGAAACTATCTTATTTGTAAAAATAAGACTGAGTTTTGGTTTCACTAAATGAACTAAAAGAAATTTTTGAAGCCATTATCAACATGGCACTAAATGAGAAAAAAAAAAAAAAAAAAACTGATATAAAGAAATATTGGTCTGAAGAATGGACAGACAGAATTCAATTTTTCAAGAATAGCAAGGAAAGATATCTGCAGATGTTCTGAATAGTGCATCTGCCACCTTAAATTTTCAATGATCTGGATGGAAAGTTTTGTGATTTTTTTCTTCCAGGAAGAAATATTGCATTAAAGCTTTTAAAATGTTTTGTCATGCTGTTTTATATATTAGCTTATGTAAAATGTGTGTACATAAGAATAGCTCATGATTACCTCATGCATATATCAGTTCATGTCAATGTAATTATTTATTTTTTGAACATCACATTTCACTTAGTCATTTTTATGACTGTTAGAGCTGGACTGCATAAGGAACACAATGAAAATAATGGTAGACTGCAAAGGGTTAATCTATTGTAACTATTTTGTGGTTTAAATGCTTCCTAATTTCAATAGTTTTAGAGCAATACAACAACATTTCCCCAACCCTATAGTTACTGACTAGTTTTTCTCTATTTACTGACCATGTGCACAAGACAGTGGAAGAGATTACTAAAAGATAAATCTATATTTATCAATATTAGATTTTGCTCATTATAGCAAATATACATACCATGCCATGTTACTTCTGCTGTTTCATCTCTCTCCCTTCCAAATGTCAGCCAGGCATGGTCCTCAGAAAGAGCTAGATGTACGTCACTAAAACCCAAAATCTGACAAGCAGCTACTACTGCAAATGCAACACCAAAACAGTCCAATTTATTACCTAGAAGAGAAATAAACAATAAGAAACTAAAACAGTATCATTACACAAAAGTTTTGCCATTTATAAATACATTGCAACAGTTGCTGAGAAAAATGGTTCTAACCTCATTTATATACCAAATTTCATTCAAATCTTACCCTGTTCTAATACAGTACTCCGCAAATTCTCAATGCTTACATTTCCCTCATTTATTCTGCCATTTGAAATGGAGAGGAAAATGCTAATTTCTAATTAGAAAAATCATGGATATGAGGTTTTTCAAGAAAATTCAAGAAGTAATGTACACTATTATAATTAGTATTAATATTGGTAGTGGCAAATGATGCAAGAAAGCAGGTTTATGCAGCATCACCCAAAAAAAAAACCCTACCTACCCCATCTATCAATTTCAATAATAATTTGTCTAATTCTTCCTTAAAATTTTTTAAACTACCTACTTTCACAATACCACACTGAAGTTTGTGTCATACATCAATTATTCTCTGGCTGGAAGCAAATTTCTGCCTGTGTCCATCCTTTTTCAATTTACGTTCCCTCAAGTGTTGTCCAAGAAAGAGTAAGGATGACATCAGCATTTAGCCTACTCAATCTATTTAAAGCCTTAAACTTTCAAGTCTCCTCACAAATGGCTAGTTTTCAAATGCTGCAATTTGCAGAACCAAAGTCTTTTGTGGCTGGAGTACACATTTATATTCTTGAGCAATGCTGTAGTCGTAAAAGCAGAAAGTATACTCTATGAAAGTTTTTAATGAATGTTATAATGTTAAATATTTTAATAATATTTGGTTTTTCAAGTTTTTCAAAAACCAAAGGCTGCACTATTCATCTAAAAAAATCCAGAGAATATACGCCGATACCCTCCACTACAGCCCTGTTTTTGAGTACTCTGGTTGCTCTTTTCTACACCCATTCCAAGAAATCCACATCTTTCTTAAAACAAAGCTTCCAGACCTGTACACAGTACTCAAGATGTAGCCTAACCATTGCCTTATACAATAGGTTAATCACTCCATGTCCTTACTGGCAAAATTCTTTTATATCATTGACAGAACCCCATGAGCTGTCCTAGTGGCATGTCTACACTGCTCAGAGAACTTCATGTCAGACTGTACAACAACGCCTAGGTCTTTTCAGTTCTCCACCACCTTGAGCGTGATACCATCTAATTGATATGTTTTCTGAGATTATTGCTGTCCATATACAGTACTTCACATTTACCAATGTTAAACCTCAACTGTCACTTCTCACTCCATCTGCCTAATTTTTTTTGATCTTGTTGCAGTAGCATACCCTGATTACTGTCATGAAGTATCCTGCCAACTTTTGTATCATCTTCATTAATATTGTTAATAAATATTGAAAACAGGTAAGACACCCAGGAGTAAACCTTGAGGGACTTGTATAACATTAATCCAAGAAGAGCAGTGCCCATTTACAATAATCTCTTCTATTATAATGATAAATATTATAATTATAATATTTGTTAATAATCTTTAAAATACTCTCCAATAAAAGAGTGCTTCAGTGGGGAAGAAGGGTGCAAAGTGTGAATAGGCACAGGGCAATGACCACTTTTCTAGATCTGAAGCTAACCTGTTGAAATTTGTGTGATACAGCACATTTGCAGAGGGTTACAAATTTTAAAATTAAAACTATAAATTTTACTTAAATTCCAGAAACTACTAGTAACGTTTAACATCTCATTATAATTAGTTATTTAAGAAAGAATCACTACACAGTTCTCAGTCCAAGGTACACTGCAAAGAGTGAAGTGGATAGAGGAGTTTAGGACTGTAAGTTGAATGCTCGAATCTTACTGGGTGACTGCCAGCTGTCTTACAATGTGTTCCGATATTCTGAGACCCTTGACATTGTTAAGTGTCATTGCTGGTGGGGTGGCTTGCCTGTGTTGGACTACTGACTGCTGCTGTAGCCCTTTGCCTCACCTCTACATATGCCTCACCTTCCCTACTAGGCTGGTTGTCACTACAGTTCTTCACTGTCCTTATAGATGGTTCTAATCAATCTAACTCCTTGTGGATATGGGTGTAATCATGTAGTGAGAGTATCAAGTCTTGCTTCGTACTTGACACTGATAGGAAAAGTGTCAAAATTATGCCACTCAATGAACACATTATGAAGGCCAGGAGGAGGATACAAAAGATACAAAAATACTGTAGTAAACCAATTAAGTTTGCTATATTATGTATGAAATTATGAAAATATTTTATTTATCAAAAACTTACTAATTAAACGGATACATTAAATATTAATTTGCAAAAGCCTGCCAAAGAAAACAAGCAAATCTAAGCCTCATCCATGAAGAAATACGAAAATTTATAATATGCTCTTTGGTAGATATCCTAAATATGTCACCCATAGGTCAAACTGGCTGATCTGTAGTCATTTCTCTCATCCTTAGCTCCTACATTGTGGTGGGCAAGGTGTTCACTCATCTCCAAGCCAAGAGGATTACCTATGTGCCCACTAATTACTTCACAATTAATCCTAATGGATCAATAAGTTACCTATTCAGCTTACTAGCCATATTAGCTGCATAATCTATGATTGTACCACTTCAATTGCACGAAAGTCCTATCCAGTTTACTCCTGGGTCAAATCCATTGTGGAAAATTTATCAATGAGTCAAATCTATTGTGAAAAATTTTTTTTAATAAGATTCAATTAGAGTTTAAAAAGAAATATATTATCATTATCATGAATCATAGTCATGACTATTTAAACCTGTAGGGACAGTCCTGCACACCTCAGGAATTGAACATGGGGTATACAGTTCTCACATCTTTTATAAGGCCTTATGGCAATAAATCACTCCCCTATATAAGAGTAAATCTTAGCACATGGAGTGCTATAATCCATCTCCATAAAGCATCCTCAATCAGAAACAGATCTAGATACCTGGCAGGTCACTGCATCTGAAGAATATCCTCACTGAAAGAATTCACCAACCAGCTGAGCCCTATGTGTAAGAGCATTATCATCTACAAAAATGAATTCAGGGCCAGGCACCTCTACAAAAGCATCACACAGGGTTCAAGGATCTAGCCCCTATACTTCTGAGTAGTCACAGTGCCTCCTTCAATACAGCTGTTCATCATGATGCCTGTATAGACAATCATAATAATGTCATAATACTGACTGCTTTCCCTGATTTCAGATGAATGGAGGCATATTCTGCATTCTTTCCAGATAAGAACATGCCAGGAATTGGTTTCAAATATGAATCTCAACTCACCTGTAAAGAGAACATTAGCACATTGGTCTTGGCTCCAGATACAATATTATCTTCACCAAGTCATAACAGTAGATCTGTGGTAGGAGGTTAAAAGAGCACAACCTATGGGTCACCTTGAATAAAGTATAATTTTCTGAAGTCAATATCCTTATGTTATTGCTGTAAGCTCATAATTACAGCATTTCATCTTTCTGAAATTCTACAAAAAGAGAAAAACCTAATCAACTGCATTCTGTGCTACACAAATTAAATCAGAAATAAGTGAAGCTAATGTATATTCTTTTATAGCCTGCCTAATTTACATGATCCACAGCTTAAAATTTTATTCTGATGTCATGTTTGAATTTATTGAGTTAAATAAGTCAGAACATTAAATGTCACATAAAAATGTATGCATTTCATTTTAAAAAAATATAAATATAACTGCTATTTTGCTTTGTGAGTAGTATTTTATGTGAATATTTTTGTAAGCCCAAGTCAGTGAAATTTCATTGGTTGTTTTGGTGAAATTTCATTGGTTGCAGAATATTGTGTAGCTTTCTACATGTGATCATGATATCATTTATTATATCTATACAATAAAAATATAAAATCCATGGACTGATTTGTATGTTGTACATGATGTAAACCCAGAATAATTCACAGGCAGAAAACCCAATTCCTGCCTGATATTAGTTAATTACTGTCCTAAATGAAGAGTCCTTTAAGAAATCCTCCAGTTCCAATAGTATTCAAATAAGACCTCTCCAAATGAACAGCAGAAAACCAAACTATACTCATGAAGTGCAAAAATCAGAATCATTTCAATGCTTTAATATAATAATGAAATTAACTTTTTAAAAATTGAGGGAGACATTTTACCAATAAGTTAAATAAATTTTTCGGTTTAAACCGTTTTAAAAGTACATGAACCCCTGCTAGTTACACCTGAACAACAAAATCTTTTAGGATATTTTTAAAATCATCTGAAAAACTATTTTTTTGGGCTGAATGAGTTATGATCTCTTAGGTGGATGTATGTATCCATCTAAGAGACATGGTTGGCTAATATTTTTAAATAATTAAGTAATTTTTATTAAAATTAATTAATTTGATTGAACAATTTTAAGTAAAGGTAACACGATTATATTTAAATGCAGAAATTAAAATAATTTTAAGCCTGTACTCATTTGTGTATTCAATTTGAATTGGGGATACTTTCTTCAAGTGATTAAGGCAGACTTTCACTCCCCCCCCCCCCCCCACTAGGTTTGGCCTTATGCTCAAATTATTATTATTAGCTACATGGTGCAAGGAAGCTTGAGGCTTATGCTACATCAGCCAAAATAAAAAAATTCCCGAGTTAATCTGAGAGAGAGTCAAAAGTAGAAGGGAATCACCAAGAAAGAGAAGAATGATGATATCCAGCTCAGGACCCTGGGTGTGCCAAGCCCATACTCACCAGATGTGAGACCCAACTCTATCTAAATTACTAACACCATTTTAGTATTTGCCTAATTTATCATTTAATAAAATAAAATAATAAATATCATCACCAAAAAATAGAATTCTGCTTTTTATTTAAAAGTCTGGCACAGCTGTTTCAGAAACTTAATCTGTCAAAAGATGATGGATATCTATTAGCAATTTATTTTTGACAACTGATGGATAATGTATGACGTAGGCAAGAAAAACTTCTAATTAAATGCACAACTTTTATAGGTACACTTAACCCCCAATAATGGACTGCATTTGCCTTACACAGCAAGGTCAGTAAAGATTGTGAGGTTATTTCAGTACAGGCATTGAAATAATTTGAAATTGGAGTTATCGGGGATTAAGGGCTGTTATAGGTTTAACTGGAGTTTTTCTTCCATACACCACTTGACTGCTCAATACACGTGAGGCATTATCCACCAGTTGGCATTTAGTTTTTTTTTTTTTTTACGCTAACAAATGACATGTCATGTGACCAGTCTTGAAATAGCTGCCATGACAGTGTCTTTTTAAATAAATAACAGATCTGCCTTTTTTGATAATGCTATTTATATCAAAACTATATTAGCAATTTAGGCTGACTCGTGGATGATAGTGTCATCTCTAATATGGGCATAAGTCCATGCCTTGCATGAAGTCCAAAAGTTTGTCTCTCTTGTGGAGGAACCAGTGACCCCAATACACAAAATGGCTTACGATCTACAAAAAACTAAATTTGTTTTTTTGAAGATTGTAAACAGATAATGGAATCCCAAAGTCAATTCCATCAAGCCAAATATAAAATATATTTGTATATCAAATAGATATACAAATTTATATAAATATCAACTTTTATATCTAGTAGAATTACATCACTGTGAATTTTAGTATAACTCCAGAATGATATTCGCTTTCAATCTTCATCATGTTATTGTTTAACTGAAAATAATTTAGCCATAACAAAATTTATTATGGCAACCATATACATCAAAAAACCCTGACAGTATGGTGACTTTACACAGATTTGGTTTCCTCCTTTTTTTGCCTGTTTGCTACCAAGTAATTTGGCTGCATAGTTAGTTGGAATATATATTTTTTTTTGGATAACAAGACTTGTTTTTAATGTTGTTTTTTGAACTTCTTACACAATAAAATGTCTGCATATAGGGGGAATCCTGCAGACCACAATTAAATGTCAGAATTAAGAATACATTTTTAGTGTTTTCCATTTTAAACTATTTTTTGCCTTTCTTTTTTTTCTCCCAAAAAACTGATTGGTGAAATAACCAGTTGAAGTAAGTAGTTGTTTTTACCCATCCACTAATGTCCATAAATTTTTACCTTGGTTTTGAAGATTGTCCTTGATCTGAATCAGTAATCCATGTACATCTGAATCCAGATGTATAATGCAACAATGAAAAATTAATGACCACTGTAGATCTAATATAAAATGATAAAATTCATAGAACTTTATTTTTGCAAATATTTCACACCAGAAATGACGAATTGATTCACTACAAATAGAGCTGCGCCTCCGTAGCCAGGTGGAAAGGAGCAGCAGTGCGTAGCACACGCTTCTTGATGAGACTGGGGTTCGAGCCCGTCTCCACCAAATACAGAGGATGCGGAAAGGTCAGGGAATGACCACCGCATATCCCAGAGCAATATGGCCCTAGTTGCTAATGCTCCTAAAAACCAAATAACAAACAATAACAACAACAACAAACAAATAGAGCTACATCTCATCTCATCTCAATAAAGTAAAAAATTGAGGATATGAACTTCACAAAGGAAAGGAGGGGGAACAAGATGCAAGTCAAGCAGCAGCATGCAATTTTTTCATATGGAGGCAAATAACTTTGGATGTCTGCACATTTTTTTTTATGATCAACATAAAGATCACCCCTAAAACTATCAGAAATTTGAATAAATGGCCAGAAATGCAGCACCATAACAATAATACAATATCACACCATAACAATATTGGACTGCTTTGAATTGATACCAAGGAAACTCACACTGAGATATCACTGCTTTGCTTCTCTAAACACAAGTGTTCTAACGGCAGTCTGTTTGCAAAGTAAAAAACCCAAAAAAAATTAAATCCTACACTCTGTCCAGTGACAGAATCACAAACAATAGCAGTCCTGAATATATATATAGGAACTAAATTGGCCTTTTTTTTTTTCTTTTTTTTTTTTTTTTGGAGAATGGCACACCAGGAAATATCTCTCACAGTAGTCCAACACTCACCACCACCACCACCTAGCATAAGGCCAATAAATAAAAAGATCTCAATAAATTTTCATCCCTGAAATTCAAACTTAGGCCTTTTGAATTGAATATCAAGTGTAAAGTCATTAATCTTCCAAGGAGGCTCACAAGATTGTTATAACTAAACACATTCATGAATGCTTCTTGATCAAAAGCCTAAATACACTTTCTATATATTCAAATTGAATATCATATTCAAAGTTTCTGATATTCCTATTATGTCAACATTTACTCATAATCAAGAATTCATCACATTTGTTTCCTATACTTCTGATACTAGCAGTTTATTTGTTTACGATAATGCATATGCATTGTAAACATACAATGTTAATATAGTTAGGGAAAGCTGTTATGTGGTTGTTTTCCGTTAAGATTATTACTAAATATAATACCGCTCTTATACCACATGAAATGAATAATATAGTTTATTAAGCTAATCGCCTAAACTATACATTAAGGTAATGTTTCAGATATCTTACTGATACCCATCATCAGACCGTGCTGTTGGGGGAACAAAAATAGAAAGGGTTACAAATTTGAATACAATTACAATTTGCAAATAAACAATTCTAAGTTCAGATTATTGTTAAAATAGAGCCAGAAATTAAATTAGGTAAATACAAAGAGATTAAATTCTTACCTGCTGACAGACTCCTCTTGCCAATGCTCCCAGAAACTTGATGTGCATATGGTCAGAGGCCTGCCAGCAGTTAATTTATGTGAGGGATTAATTCCAATAGCCAATAGAATTGTGCCAGGATTTTTATAATCAAAGGTAAAAGAAATCACGTTCTGTTATTTTTGTCAACGTCATTCAATTGTAAGCATGTGGTTAATTACTTCGTACGAATCCCGACATTCTACAAGAAAATATCGAAACCAGAGTAGGAGAGCAAAGGTCACCTCAGAAGTCCACTACACACAAGAACCGTGGATCAAGGATAAAAATCCTAGCACAATTCTATTGGCTATTGGAATTAATCCCTCACCTATAAATTAAATGCTGGTAGGCCTCTTGCCTGTATGAACATTAGGTTTCTGGGCACATCAGCAAGAGGAGTCTGTCAAAAGGTAAGAATTTAATCTTTGTATTAATCTGGCCCTATTTTAACAATAATCCAAACTTAGAATTGTTTATTTACAAATTGTAATTATCATAATATTGGTAATTGTATTCAAATTTTCTATTTTTGTTCCCCAACTGCATGGTCTGATGATGGGTATCATCAGATACCTGAAACGTTACTTTAATGTATAGGCGAATAGCTTAACTATATTATTAATTTCACACGGTCTAAGAGTGGTATTATAATGTTTTCAAAATATATTTACTTTTGTGTGTGTACATATATATAACACTACGACCCAGTAATGCACAAGGTACAATACTGTTCATTCAACCGGCATATTAGCAATACTCAAAAGTAAAAGAAATCACCCTCAGTTATTATTTTTGTCGACGTCATTGAATTGTGCGGTAAGCACGTGGTTAATTACTTCGTACGAACCCCGACATTCTACAAGAAAATATCGAAATTCGAGTCAACGGAGAGCAATCCATCGTTCAATATGCATCTCTTTTTTTTTTTTTTTTTATTTTTGTTTCACACTTGGAAGACATGGGAAAGCAAAATACTTCTTTGGTTTTAACAGGAAGCCTATATATAGTATATCTTAAGGGATGTGTCAAAACAAGTAACACGTGACTGTAATAGTGATTTGCCGTTGCAGGGTTCAATCAGCGGTTAGAGATGCGATCTGCCCGGTGCAACAACAGCAACTATGGCGACAGATGGCAAGGGTAGCGCTTACCTGTCAAATAGCTGTACAGCGACTGCAAATGTGCCCGGTCCTTATAGTAGCTGCGCGTCAGAGATCCCCAGATGACGTCGGATACTTTCTTCACAAGCTCCCGCGTGGCAAAGCGACTACCGCGGAACTTGCTCAGATCTACTGAGCCCTTGATCTGACTCTTGAACTTGCCGTAGAGCGCCTCGACCGTGGCCAACTGAACGACGGGAAAAATTGGTTCAAGGGCGCTTTCAACTTCGGCGTTTGGTGACAGAATCCTATTGCATGTCAGTAAATTTTCAATACATCCAGCAACAATAGAGAGAAAAGCTAAATTTGGCTCATCATTACTGTCCAGCTGAGATCTAAATAACGCAACTACTGCCTCAATGTTTTGAAGAGGAAAGTGACGTTTAACACTTTCCCCGAACCCCGCCATCTTGTTACTGGGATTTTCATTTGCGCAGAAACCTACGTCGCTAAAGCAGTGATTCCATGTAATAAACTCCAGGTGGCATGAATTTCAAAACAGAAATTTATATTTAAAAATAATTTTTAAAAAATGTTTATTCTGATGTTGGAAAAAATCTAAAATATACCAATTTGAAATTAAATATTTATTGCTTTGAAATGAGATTATTTTATTAGAAGTTTATTTATTCTTTATTCGTAAATTTTGCAAATGTTAAATATTTAAGGTTGTTTTTCTGGCCCACGACTTGAATTACCTGAGTAATAAACAACACCATACAAGTGGAATGTTTCCACTAGTTTACGAGATGCCCAATAAAAGAAGGAAAATCATTTTTCAGGATCAACAACTTAGAAATCTGCTTGAAAGAGGTGCTTTCTCACTGCCAAAAGAATATTTATAAAATTGTGGAATCTAGAAAAGGCGTTCATATACACAGAGGTGTAGGACTTTCTCAAAGATTAACTGAATTAACAATCTTTGAAGTATTACCCTTGAGCTATTTTCATTTCAAAAATACTGTAGTATAATAATGTAAAGATTCTGGTGTCAAGGCAACACCTTACATTTTCTTAATGATAAAAACAATAATAATTATTAACTGAACAATCCCCATGAGTAACTCCATGTCCCTGTCTAGATATTCTATCTGTAGAACTTTGTTTGCGAGCCGATTTGTATGGGGCGCAGGATGAAAAACCCGCAATAACTCAGATGGAGGGAAGCCTTACTCCTGTTGCCTGAGATTAGCTGGCTACAGCCTCAATTGATGAGGACTTGAGAAATTCCTCCCGTCGTCGACGAGATTTAAACCGATACCTCTCCAAACCAGAGACAAGTGGTGAAAGCGCATACTCTCCTGGAAAACACTCGAAATAGATGCTGGAACTCTGTTTCGATTCCATATACGTGATAACTGCTTTCTTCGCAATATTATCCAAAGTGAGCGTTCGATTTCATAAAATTTTCTATTTCTACCACTGCTCAAAAGATAATCTAATCACAGAACAGAAGCAGATAGTCATCCTTTCTAGTTTCCGAGTAAATTGGACCAAATACTAGTATCAATATGCAGCACATAGAACATTACTAACATTATTATCAAAAATATTAACTCCTGGGGCTCACATCTGGTGAGTATGGGCTTGGCACACCCAGGGTCCTGAGCTAGATATCATCATTCTTCTCTTTCTTGATGATTCCTTCACCATATGGCTGATGATAATAATCCTAGGAAGTATCTTCATGTAGCAGCACAGCATGTGTATGTCTTTTAAGCGCCAAAAGAACTACCAACGAGGCGTCACTATGTATGTTTGTAAAATGTGTATTTTTCGGTCGGTTTAATGTTTGCTGGATGAAAAACCAGGGTTTCCAGAAACGAATCATGCAATCCTTGCCTCGCCTGAAACCGACACAGAGCCACGCTGTGAAAAAGGCTTATAAAAATTCTTTGTATTATCGATGAGATTCGAACTCAGTCATCTTCAACCAGTTATGAAGAATAGTGATAGTAAACATTCTGCTATGCACGAGCGCTCACCATGGGAGAGCGAATTTTCAGTCGTCATTTCCTAAACACTGGCTTGCACGACTTTGTCTTTATGTTATTAAGATATGGTATGGTAACTGTAAACGCAACTGAGTTCACGTCTGACAGCCTAGGTGATTATCTTCTTGGTAGCATAGTTGGCATAACCGTAGTCCTCCCCAAACAGGGTGCAAAAGACCTGTGCCTGAATTCCAACAATAAAGCAAGGAGTTTTTATGGAACTTTTCATCACGTGGCTGAGCCTTAGGTAAGGGTAGCATGGTTTTCGCCCAGCAAACAGCAAATCGAATTGCAGACATAATTACGGCGCAATATGGCCTAAGTTGCTGATGCGCCTAAAACCATACAGTAACAACCACTAGCGTGCTTGCTGAATACGATGATGTATTTGTTTTCTCTTTAAATTTATGAACTCCTCTGAATCTATATGACCGACACGGATTATAAACAGAAATCTATTTGGATTATTCAATGCGCATCATAGACAACATTAAAAATTCGAAATCAGTTGGTTGGTTGGATTGGATTTTATTGGCGCAGTAGCAACTAAGGCTATAATACGCCAAAACCAGGTCAATTCTAAATCAGTATATCACCATATACAGGGTGTCTCAAAAACAGTGGTACAAACGTTTAGGGGAGGTAGGTAACATCTAAAGGAATGTGAATCGAATAGAAACCCATGACCGGAAACGTCACCGTAAGTCGGTAGACGGCACTGCTCATCAGTTCGCGAGAGGAAAAATTTCTGCTTTACTCATTCAAGCAGTAGTCGCCGCACGAAAAGCATGCATCGATATACGAACTGTGAGTTGGCAGACATGCACCTAGTGTATGGATTAGCAGAGGGCAATGGACGAGCCGCTCAACGAATTTATGGAGAACGCTTCCTAGACAGACATGTACCGGACCATCGTTTGTTTGCGCGTGTGATCAAAATTTGTGCGATTATGGGTCATTTAGCGTTTCTTCCATGGCGGGAGTTCGACGCGAACTCCCGCCATGGAAGAAAGTGTGTTGAATGCCGTCCAGAGTAATCCTACTACCAGCACACGTGCCGTTGCCTCTGCCTTAGGAGTGTCTAGTTGCAGTGTACAGCGTGTCTGGCACGACGATTCCTTACACTCCTTTCATCTTCAAAGGGTTCAGTTACTGCTCCCCCAATATCATCCTGCACGTGTGGCTTTTGCGCAGTGGTTTCTCCAAGAAAGTGTTCAAAATTTGAATTTTCCAGCCTACGTTTTGGTCACGGATGAGGCTTATTTCACTCAGGAAGGCTTATTCAATCAGCACAATGCTCATGTGTGGGCTCACGACAACCCACACGGTGTACGCCCCCATGCAGCACAACATCGCTTCGCAATAAATGTGTGGGCAGGTATGGTCGGTGACTGCTTAGTCGGCCCATACCTGTTACCATCCCGCATGAACTCCGCCAAATATCGGATCTTTCTTGAACAAGTTCTACCAGGGTTACTTGACGATGTTCCAGCAAATGTGACACGCAACATTTGGTTTCAACATGACGGGGCGCCTGCCCATTATGGAAGATGTGTTTGTGACCATTTGAACAGGCGTTTTTGGCCGTGGTGGACCTGTTGCCTGGCCCCCAGGCTCACCTGATTTATCGAGCCTTCATTTCTTTCTGTGGGGGCCCTCAAATCTATCGTGTATGAATCGCTTGTGGAGACGGAAATGGATCTCGTGGCGAGATTCGTCTGCGCTGCTGCTACTGTCAAAAAAACTCCAGGTGTGTTCGACCGTGTCCGCCAATTCATGCTGCGTCGGGTTCACGTATGCATCGCGTCTCATGGTGGAACCTTCGAGCATCTGTTGTAACATCATGAAATGCATCCATCTGGTATTTCATTGTTAATATTATGTCAAATGTTTGCCACTAATTACTGTCTTGTGTCATTTCTGCTTCTTGTGCCTCTGCTACTACATTCCCGTGACGTTTCCGGTTATGGGTTCCTATGCGATTCACATTCCTTTAGATGTTACCTACCTCCCCTAAACGTTTGTACCAATATTTTTGAGACACCCAGTACATCGTCCTCGTGATATATCACTTTCCTTGGAAAACTGTCTGGATCTACCCCTGTAACAAAACATGGACTGGGAATTGCTATGGATCTTTCCTAACTGCCTTATCTGTTTAGGTAAAAATTTAGCCCTGTTCATAAAGCAAAACAACTATCTAAGTTCTATAATACACTAAAAAATATGAATCATATATTTAATACGTTCAAGGCATTTCCAACCTTCCACAAATTTCTGAAGTCCATCAAAAAGAAAGAAGAATTGAATATGTGCATAAAAATATTCGCCCGTCTATAAAAATATAATACTAGAATTTTCAGAGGTTCAAAACACGTAGAGTTTTGAACCTCTGACTTTTACTAATTAATAAATCTAAAACGCACTGGCAGCATCGAAATACTGTTTTTTATGATGTAATCAGTATACTGTTTGTCAGATCTTTTTAAATACAATAAAAATTAGTATGAAATTTGAACATCAGAAGCAAGGTTATTTGTTCACCATAAAAAAACATGGTGAACAAATACATGGTGTTATTGCAATGGTAGAGCGTAAAGACAAAGAAATATCTGAAAGCCTCCTTGTTTTCGAGAATTGTATTGAATATTTTAATGCGTCATCAAAGAAGGCTACCGGACTTCTAGGCCTAAAGGTAATCGTCTGCCAGCACCTCGCAATAACTGATGAGGAGTATCAACAACCCCCAATCAAATTTGTTCAGCTTATTTAATGCCCCATATATTTTGTATGACTGGTAGCCGCTGGAGCCCGGCACATAAAGCCTTAAAGGAAGGCCCTATAAAATAAAACATTTGCATCGACTAGAAACAATCAAAGACGTCATGATTCTGCCTAGTAGAAGCAACAGATGCGTTTTAGATGGATTTGTAATAATCGCAAATAGATTTTTGTACCAATATTTCAGACTGTAGTAGAATTCAGACTACAGAAAACACTCATATGCCCAAAGAAGTTAAATGTTACGCTATGTTTTGAATTGCACGTGCTATTATTGGTCCCCTTTCCTTTCCAACCAATAATAATTCAATATATTTTGCGACATGCGCAATTAATGACACATATGCTGGCCTATTAGCATTAGCATTAGTAGAGGCATTTGATGCAAGAAAGCAAGCTTATGCAGCATCAGCCAAAAAAAAAAAAAAAAAACCCACTTCCACTTCACCCCTCTGTTCGTTCAAAATACCTGTCCAGCTGAGCCTTAAACTTATTTAGGCTATCAACCTCCACCACAAGGGATGGAAGTCTGTTCCACCAACAAACCACCCGCTGGCTAAAGGCAAATTTCCGCACGTCTATCCTACATCTGTCTTTCCTCAATTTGAATTTATGCCCTCTCAGGTGATTTTTTTGAGCTAGAGGAAGAATCCCATCAGCATTGAGCATGCTTAAACCATTCAAGGCTTTATACACCTCTATCAGATCACCTCGCTGGTGCCTAGTCTCCAGACACTGTAATTTGCAAAACTTAAGCCTTTCTTCGTAAGGGCACCCCTTTGTTCCATTCACTAATCTTGTTGCCCTTCTCTGTACTCGTTCCAGCAGCTCTACATCCTTCTTGAAATGAGGCCTCCAGACCTGTATACAGTACTCTAGGTGTGGCCTGACCATCGCCTTATACAATGGAATAATCACCTCCTTATCCCTGCTGGAAAAATTCCTGTATATCATTGACAATACTCCATGAGCTACTCTTGCAGCCCGTCTGCACTGCTCAGAGAACTTCATATCTGCCTGCACAACCACCCCCAAGTCCCTTTCATTCTCTACCACTGTCAGTGTAGTACCACAGAGTTGATATGTTGCTCTGGGGTTGCTGTTTCCCATGTGTAGTACTTTACATTTGTCAATGTTAAACTTCATTTGCCACCTCTCAGCCCATCCGCTCAACCTTTCCAGATCCTGTTGCAGCAGCATAGTGTCAGTAGTGTCCTTGACAACCCTGCCAACCTTTGTATCGTCTGCAAACTTGGACATTAAGCCCGATATACCATCATCAATATCATTTATAAATACAGAAAACAATAATGGACCCAACACTGAGCCCTGAGGGACTCCACTAATAACATCAGTCCACGATGAGCAGTGTCCATTGATTACCACTCTCTGTCTTCTCCCCCTCAACCACCCCTTTATCCATAGCAGCAATTTGCCTCCAATGTCACACTGCTCCAATTTGTGTAGCAGTCTTCCATGTGCAACAGTATCAAAAGCCTTTCTAAGATCCAAGTATATAATATCAAAGTTATTCCCTGCATCCAGTTCTTTTGTGACTGCAGCATAGTATCTAATCAAGTTGGTCAGGCAAGACTTCCCCTTAACAAAACCATGCTGTGTCTGAGCTATAACTGAAGTCTTGTCTAAATGATCCTGCAGTGCTTCTTTAACCAGTGCCTCCATTAATTTTCCTGGAACAGAAGTTAAGCTCACAGGTCTATTAGGAACAAAATTATATAAGGAATCAGTGAAGTTGTTTACATGGAAGCATAATTTTTATTCAGGATGGTGTTATGTGCAATGTTAACATCATGGGCCGCAACACCATGTTGATATCATTGTAGAATGATATCAACACACATGGTGTACAATGATATCAAAACCTCAACGGAAGAGAAAACTATCGATTGCCTTTCCACAGCCCTCCTCTGCAACTTCTCCCGCTCCATCTAATCTCTAGTCCTAATTCCATATAGACTTTTGGCTGTTGAAATGTCTGAAACGTCGCTCTTTTCAGAGATTTTGCTTCCATGCTTTCAGATTTGAAGGGTGCAATCCGTCAGGATGTAGGGAACACCTCAATGGAAATTTTGAAGGTAGCTGTGCAGAGCACAATGTTCCATCTTGATTGTTTATTGTAAAATACTATTTCCTGTCTTTAATGGGCATTTTTCGCTCCGTGGCTGAGCTAGTCGGTCTCAGGAGTAGATAGCAATGTTTTTTCCCCAGAAAATGGAGTTTATTCGTCCAGAAAAACAGGCAAATCGACCAGAGAACATACGCAATTTACAGACACATTACACAAATGGTTAGTAGAAGAAATTCTGGTTGACTCTAATAAAATAATCCGAATTTTTTTTTTAATTTGGAAAAAAAAAATAAAATTGGAGATTTGATCGTCAATACAGATTAATGTGGAGTTTACCTTTATGTCATTTTTCTAAATTAATCCCTTGCTTTCTGTTATTTTTTTTAGTTAAATCATCTGATAAATACCATTTAGGATGCAAAAAAGAATTCTTCGATATGGTCTATAAGTTTCGATATATCGATTTATTAATTTTATGAAGTGCGAAAGATCACTTTATGAGAATCCTGCAGATTCATTATTATTGTGAATACATGTATACTGTTGTAACTGATTTTGTGAAAAGATTGGAACCACTCTTTTAATGAATAGATTTCACGCCGACTGCAGGCATTATTCAATTCCAGATAATGGGAACAAGTGGCGAATCTAAATAGTAGGATATTGTTGTTGTAGTAGTAGGGTTTAGAAGCATCAGCAATTAAGGCCATATTAGTTCGTGTATATATTCTGTAAACTGCGTGTGTTCTGAGGTCGAATTTCTGTTTTGCTGTACGAAAAACAAGAGTTTCCGGGAGACAAAACTATTCTACCCTCGCCTGAGACAGATTAACGTATGTAGCCATGATGTGAAAAAAGGCTCATAAAAATTTCCACCGTGTCCCACGGGACTCGAACTCAAGTCTTTTCTAGGGGTGAGGGAGGACGGCAATCCTACCAGCTGTGCTATCTCCGAGGGCGTATGGATGAAAAATAATATATATGAAAAATAAACTGTGCAACAAAGTTAGAGCTCATTTTTATACATATAACACCTTTTTTGTTCCACTAGAGAAAAGTGCGAGAAATTGAACTGATGAATTCAGTAGCAGAAAAAAAAGATGCATGGAATATGTTCGATTGTATTTTCTCATGAAGAAACAAATTCAACAAGGTATCAAAGCATGACAGAGGGAGGGATGCTGGTTCATGCTGACTCAAATACCTTCTTTAGTTCATCAGTTGGATAGCTGTAACATTCTACTCTGAAGAGCTCGTTTTTTCATCCTGCTGGTGCCCAAATGGATTAAGACCTGTGACCCCAAAGCAGTAAGGTGGGTTCACTCTGATTTTCCTGAAAACAATTCTGGGCTTGAGACACTGAGCTTTATCCTCTTGGAAGAATACATTCACAGAGGTATACACTGCAGCCATCGAGGATATGCCAGATTGGAAACGATTTGAAGGCCTTCAAATATTTTGCTCTGCTGGTATCAAAGGACTCAATGTTCACCAAACAACTCCGCCACCAACCTACCCTGTTGATGGCGGAGTTGTTTGGTGAACAACTCCAGGGACGTATGCTGTTCTCGCTATATTGTCCTCTCATCGGCACGAAAGAGGAGGGACCGGGATTCCTCAGACCACTTCAAGTTTTTTTCAGTCCCCTACTTTGGCGCACTATGGCTATAGACACCCATGCGCCTAAAAAATTCTCAAACAAACAAACAAGTCCTTACTATCGATTGGTTGTTTCCGAGCCCACTGTCAACGAACCGTCTTGTTTTCTGTTAGTGTGTTATCACAGCAGCCGAGCAAATCTGTATCTGTCGGTGGCTGTAATACCTCCATTCGTGACATAATACAACTATTTCTGCATTGTGAAATGTCTCTTCCTTTACTACTGGTGCATTGGGATATTGTTGCTTTCTGTTACCCTGCACAAGGCTTGTTATCCTTGGTATTTGTCTCTTGTATCCACGAGCAGCAGTGGACCTCATAAATCCCATTCGCTGGAGGTTATTTGATTATGAGACGAATCGCGGTGCGCCTGAGACATTGTCGTACGCGAAAACCCTAAGACACAACTCTTTTTAAGTGTTTAGTGACTTAGTTTCAAGGACACTAGTTGACCATTCTCTCAGTGAATTGCGCACAGAGAATCCCTACTTACTTTCTCACTTGCCTAACATAATGTGCAGTTATTAACTGAAGGTTCCATTTCTTGAAAAGCAAGTGTGCTTAACACATTTGGCATTCAGCACATTGTACTGTGAAATGTATTCATGCTATATTTGATTCGTCCGATTATCTGTAGATTTAATCGTGTAAGCCTCGTCCGATACGAATTGTCAGACACGGTATTCAGGGTGTTAAGCGTGCAATAAACGCCAAAGAAATTAAGGCTATGAGACGTGAGTATTTTTTGACCAGTTGGCTGTTTGCTAAACGAAAAACTCGAAATTAAGAAAAGCTTGCAACTCTCGCTTAAGAATGACTAACTCACCTAGGTTGTGAAATTCCTTGATAGGCAACAGAAATCGAACTCAGTAGTTTCACATCTGCCTGCAGTTACTGTTAATCTATTAGTCTGTATATCCCCCCCCCCCCCCCAAGATAGCGGTTTTCTGACCCACCTAATACTGCCCCGAAAGCATCAGCAAATATTCTGGCACTCTTTCTATTTAAGTATACCCATCCATTTACAAGCAGTCTCTCCTGGTTAACAAGCACAGACTGCGCTGACAAAAATTCTACCCAATGAGCCTTGCACAATCTCTCCAGGGATAAATTGATTGGCAAGGCTCTCATCATATACACCTTCCCATCGTCTGTCATTATACCCACTTCTACCTAGGAGTTCGCGATTTAACTAATCAGCCCACAAAACCTTTCAATCCTTAAAAAAATGAAACCCAAGGGCTTCGATAGTGACATAACTATCATATGCTAGGGCACACTTAGCAAATTAGATAAGTGTAAATTTATCTCTAATAAAGTTCCTCTGGGATTAAGCAAAAGCAAAGTAGACTTGAAATAAGTATTGACAAAAAGGTTACACGGTCTAAGTTGCTGATGCACCTATAACCCTACAATACCCATCTCCGAGACTAACTCTGCAATGGCGTGTAAAAGGAAAGCTATGTTTATAGCCTCAACGATGGATTACCCCAATCGACTTAGAGGGATGTTAATTATAACCAGCTTACATTCCGCAAGTGTAGTTTAGATATTTACAAGGACCTAGACAGTCTAAACCAGAAAGCGTATTTGTAAAAATTTCATTCTGGAAAACGAAAAGGCAAAAAGCAATTAATACACTTCTCTTGGGGTTTATCCAGTGATATTTATGAAAGCAGCAAGGCAGATGGCCAAATCACCGTTATACTGTTAACATCGTCCTAGTAGGTAGCAGAGAGAGGATATAATTGCAATTCTTCCCACACCGGATAAGATCAAAGTTCGAATTTTATGGATTTTTCCCATGGCTGAGTTTGTCAATTTCAGGCAGGGATTGGTCATGGTTTTTCGTTCAAGTTGGAAATTTATGCAATAAATTCAACACAATTAAAGCAACAATATTCTGATGCCTCATTGTCTTGTTTTAGCACTTCTCATCTGTCTAGATCAGTGGACTCAGGCCAGAAGAATCAAGATGTACAAAGGTGGTGCCAAAATCGAAATGGGTTCCACCACACTAAATTTTGTATCAACTGCAAACTTAGTTTGATACACCTTCATCAATACTGTTAATAAATATTGTAAACAGTAAGGGCCCACCACTGAACCCTGAGAGATTTTCACTATTAGTCCAAGGAGAACAATACTCTTTTAATAATCACTTACTGCCTTCTGCCATTAAACCATCCCCTTTATTTGTAGCAGTGAGCTGCCTCAAATTGCTAAATTGCTCCTATTTGTACTATAGTCATTCATGTGGAACAGTGACAAATGCTTTACTGAAATCTCAACAATGCAGAGAAGAAAATGCGTGGGAGGCATATAAATTATCAGGTGACAGATATAAGCTAGTCTGTAATCAAGTCAAAAAGGAGGTTAGGCAAGTGAAGATTGATTATGAGAAATGCTTGGCAAAAGGATGCAAAGAAAAACAACAAAGACCTCTACTTCTGCAAACTCTAGAGGAAAGGGGATGAATCAGATTCGTCCACTTGATGTTGATGGTTCGATTGTTGATCCTGCTCAGATAGCTGACAAACTGAAAGTAATTTGCATCTACATTCATACATGAGGAATTCTGTACGGAAGGGGGAAGACAGTTTACTAACCTCTAACAGGGAACTAAATGAATTTGTGATAACAGAGCAAAGTGGAGGAGAAATTGTTGAAGTTAAACATAAAAAAGGCAGATGTATTACACCTGGGACAGATGTAATCTATCAGAGTTATACTGAAGGAGGCAGCAAGGGAAGTAAGCAAACCCCTAGCCATAATTATGAGTGCATCCTTAGTCCCCATGGACTGGAAATGTGCAAATGTATCCCCAATTCACAAAGGGGGTTTCAAAGGGTGAAGCAAATAATTAAAGACCTTAGATTTAGCTTCTGTTATGGGGAAATTAATGGAGTCACTGGTTAAAGAAGTGATGCAGGATCATCTAGACAAGACTGCAACAATAGTTCAGACAGCATGGGTTTGTTAAGGGGAAGTCTTGTCTGACCAATTTGATTTGATACTATGATGTGGTCACAAATGAACTGGATGCAAAAAATAATTTTGATATATACTTGGATTTCAAGAAAGTTTTTGATACTGTTCCACGTGGAAGACTGCTGTACAAACTGGAGTGGTATGGCATTAAGGGCAAGTTACTGCAATGGATAAACAGATGGTTGAGTAGGCGATGGCAGAGAGTGGCAATAAAGGGACACTGCTCTACATGGCCTGTTATTGGTAGTATCGCCCAGGGTTCAGTGCTGGGTCCATTGTTGTTTTGTGTATTCATCAACATTGACGAAAGTATATCAGGCTTAATGTCAAAGTTTGCAGATGATACGAAGGTTGGCAGGGTTGTTAACGACAGTATGCTACTGCAACAGGATCTATAAAAGTTAGGCAGATGGGCTGAGAAGTAGCAACTGAAGTTTAACATTGACAAATCAAAGTACTGCATATTGGTAGCATTAACCCAAGAGAAATGTACCAACTGTGCAGCACTACACTCAGGAAGATGGAGAATGAAAAAGACCTGGGGGTAATTGTGCAGTTAATATATTCTCTGATCAGTGCAGACAGGCTGCCAGAGCAGGTCATGGAGTTTTGTCAATGATATATAAGAATTTTGCTAGCAGAGACAAGGACCTGATTATACCTTTGTATAAGGCAATGGTCAGGCCACACCTTGAGTACTGCATACAGGTTTGGAGGCCTCATTTTAGGAAGGATGTAGAGTTGCTAGAACAAGTACAGAGAAGGGCAACAATATTGGTGAGAGGAACAAAGGGATGCTCTTACCAAGAAATGCTTAAATTCTGTAAGTTGAAGCATCTGGAGACTAGGCACCTGCGAGGTGATCTCACTGAGGTGTACAAGGCCATGAATGGTTTTAGCAGGCTTAATGCTGTGGGATACTTCTGCTTGCTCACATTAAGAACCTGAGGGGGCCTTGATTCAAATTGAGGAAAGACAATTGTAGAATAGATGTGCAGAAATTTGCCTTTAGCCAGCAGGTCATTGATTGTTGGAGCAGACTTCCATCTGTTGTGGAAGTTGATAGCTTAAAGAAATTTAAGGCTGAACTAGATTAACATTTGGAGTGACCAGATGGGTGAAATGGGAAAGGTTTTTTTTGGCTGATGCTAATGCTGTCAAATTTATTTGCATCATTTGTTAATGAATCACAGCAGTTTATCATATTGTCAAATGTCCCTGGTAACTCTGGATAACTTTGAGCAGATCACATGGTCTTGTACTGGCGACACATCTTTCAAGTTTATCATATTGTTCAGACAGGATATCTTCCTTGTTGTTCTGTTATTCACCAATGTATTTTTTATCAAATAACTGAGTGGCATATTTGCTCATCTGCTTTGTAAAATTTCAACTTTGACTCAATGCTCAAAAATAATGGAAAACTGATGTTAAGACTGACAGTAGAAACTGCAGTAGAAAAAGAACAAGAGTAAGTTCAGGAGCACAGGTTTTGAGAACAATTGGAGAAATACCATCAGGACCTGGAGCTTTCTTAGCATCAAGATTTGTCAAAATCCTTCTGACACCCTTTTGATGGAAGACCACAGAAGGCATTGAATGCAGCACGTTGGGAATGCTGGGAGGTGTTTTACCAAGATCATTAATTCAAACGTTGGAAGAAAAATGGAATGCTAGCAGGTCAGCTTTATCCTTGGTCGAAGTGACAACAGAACCATCTGGTTTGGACAGAGGTGGGAGCAGAGATGGGCAAAAGTTGCGGCCAATAGCTTTGGCAAGAGACCAGAATGCTCAACTTAGGGCAAGAAGGAAGTTTTCTACTCTTAGCCTGTTCAAACTCTAACTGATTAATAACTGCTTTACAATTGGTGCAAGCTTTGGTGTAGGCAGAAAATGAAACTGAAAAATTAGAAACAAGCCAATTATGGTATGCAACGTTCTTCTCCTGAACAGCCTTTGCTAGAAGTGGATTAGTTCAGATTACTGGTTTGATCTGATATCCTCTGTTGTGAAAACTGCTAAACGAGATCCTGCCCAATTAGCATGTGATATCATCAGAGGAAGTTATCCCTCTGGCACTTTCTGATAGTGCAATGGTTATAATCATTCCTTTCACATCAGATGGGACAGTTTGAATCCCATCAATAACATGAATTTTCATGGGCTTTTTTGTATAGTGTGACTGAGTAGTCAGTACAACTGAGGGTTTTTTTTTCCACCTTCAAGAAATTTTTGGCAAGCAACAAAAATCCAAAGAATACATGCAATTAGTGAAAATATACTGATGCCTGGTAGCCTTAGTTGCTTTGGCACTTAATCCCTCCATCTCTTCCATCATGCAGTATGATTGACATCTTTTGAGGATATGATGGACATTATGGCAAGATCCAATATTCCTTACATTTCAAGGGCACAGCTCTAAAATGGTGTGTGTGTGCAGGCCAGTCGCTAGATAGTTCACTGGATCGAACCTAGTGGTAACCCTCTAGGTGACTTCTAGATCAGGTACTGTATCTCAGTCTCAAACTGCCAGATAGTGACTGGAGGAAGTTTGAGTAGTGTGTATGCAGGTGCATTTTCGAGGCCACATTATAGTCAAGGAGATGGGTATACTCTTGCCATGTGTACCTCATATCCAAAAATTTTATTACTGTTGTAAACATGTAATCATCAAACTAATAGAATAATCTTATCTGGAAAAAAATCTAAACCTCCCACACTTCCTGATCCATATCTAAAATATATGTGGTCTCAGTTCTAATCTCAACAATGTCCATTTCCACTTAAAGTCTGTCAAACCTCATGTACTTTTTTTGACAGAATCCTAGTTATTGGTTGATTCAACAACTGCTCATCTCAGTTTTCTGAATTATTCACTGTGTGATTCCTTTTGCTGCAAAGGTGCATATGTCCATTCTGCTATTCCATGTCAGAAAATTAGTAATCTGGAATCTCCACTGGTTTAAAATCTCTTCTACCAGATTCTGTCAAATTCATCTGCTGCCTCTATCATCCTTACAACTCCACCAATCACTTGGAACTCTTTCACTTCTACTCTTTGACACTTGACTTTCTTCAGTCCAACTTTGTTAACAATGAGGTAACTTTCCTTGGTGATTTTAATGATAACAACTCCAGCTGGCTTCTGTTTTCTAGTTGCAGAGGCCCAGTTGGTTGAGATGAGGCTTTTGCAATTACTGATGACCTTGCATATCATTCCTTTACCTACCAGAATACCAGACAATCCTAACGACAAAGCCAACACACTTGATCGTCCTCTAACAAACAACCCTTCTAAGTACACTGTGAGATGAGTGGTCCTCTAGGCACCACAGATCACAACTTTGTAATGGTCTCTTCTCCAATAGAGCCTTTCTCTCAAGGCTTGTTTTGGTTTGGTTTTGGGTTTACTGGTGCAACAGTAACCTAGGCTAGAATGGCTCTCAAGGCCATACCCAACCTTGTGCTGTTTGGCATTATAAGAATGCAAAATGGGATGATCTGCAAGATTTATTTTCTTCATTTCCTTGGTTAGATTACTGTTTCAAATCTTCTGATATTTGCTCAGATCTTGTCAGTGAACTTATTCTTGTAGGGATGAAATACTTCATTTTATACTGAAATCTCATCCTTTATCTAACTTGGTCTTCCAATGAATGTGCTAAGGCTGTTCAAGAGAAGAATGTTGCCTATTGTAACTGGCTTGTTTCCAAGTCTCCAGGTTCATTTTCTGCCTACACCAAAGCTCACAACAATTGTAATGCAGTTATTAATCAGTCCAAACTAGATTTCCAACAGGGTAAGATTAGAAAACTTGCTTCTTGTCCAAATGGTAGTTAAGTATTTTGCTCCCTTGCCAAAGCTATTGGCTGTAACTTTTGCCCACCTCTGTCAAAACCAAATGGTTCTATTGCCACTTCAGTTAAAGATAAAGCTGACCTATTAGAGCCCTACTTTTCTTCCAACTCATGTATTGATGATCTTGGTAAACTACCTCTCACCATTCCACTGAATGCCTCTCCTGTGGTCTTCCATCAAGAGGATGTCAGAAGAATTTTGAACAATCTGGATACCAAGGTACCAGGTCCTAATGGAATTTCTCCACTTGTTCTCAAAACCTGTGCTCTTGAGCTTACTCCTGTTCTATGTCTCCTTTTTACAGGACTATCTTGTCCTGTTCTGTGTTTGTGGCCAGAAGAATTTAAACTGCTTAGAAAATGCAATGGTCTTAATTCTAAAAAGAGAAAAAAACTTGCCTTGGCAATAGTTGCACTACTTTCAAACAAATAGCCTCACCCAAAGAGTAACTGAATATTTGTTTAAAACATGTTAAAATATATAAGAGATTATCATAGCTTCATAGGATGTCTTCTACACCATATTCTCCAAATAATATTGATTAAAAATAGCTAAAAACAACTTATAATTAAATGTGTTTCTCGCTCTTCACTCATGGAAGGACTGACACCCCTGGCATCACAGCTGAAAGTCCCAACCCGACCCCAGACATATCAAACCCCCCACAAAACTCAGAGTGACTGAAGATATACTATGGCATAAAAGTAAATTTTAAAAGATAAAATTTTGATAAAAACGTACCGATTAAATAAGACAAATATACGTGAATTTCTTCCCTTTAGTGGATATAATTTTTCAATTCTTGCCTTGATCACAGGTAGGAACAAACTGATGATACAGCTATAACAGCATGTTTCAGGACTAACTGGTCCTCATTACAATGCAAGTGGTCTCTAGTGATATATACATATAAATATACATGGGCAAAGCAGTTGTTTGATATGAGATTTCATGCAGTATATGAAATCAGGTTTCAAAGGTTGCAACATAGCTAAAGCAGCTGCTAGTAGTATAATATCAGGACAGCTCCTGCTGTGAGAATTCAGACCATTGCATTATCCACGCATTTTAAATCCTGCTGGTTGCAGAAACAGATGGAAGAACAAAAGTCATAAATGTTTACAGATGTGTAAATAAGTTCAGTTGTTTGTGCTTAATATTTATTGAAATGTGATTTTTAGAAGCTGTGAACCACTAGGTATGCCCTTCCAAAACCCAGGAAATTTTAGATCTGGCACATCTCAGTCCTTGAGGACTGAGATGTGCCAGATGCTGGATTTTAAATTTTATTGTACATGTACATATATTTTAAATGAAGTGTTTTTATTTTTTAGTGCATATTACTTCTTTTTTTTTTTTTTTTATTTGATAAAATGGCTGAATCAAATTTACTGAAATTGCACATGTACCCCATATTAAGCAACAACTTGTCTTAAGCACTGCATTTGTCAGTCTCTTGAGATGATACAGGTTTCACATAAATTTTCTGAAAGTTCTAAGTGATTATAGTTTTCTTCTATAGTTACAGATTGGCACCACATCCAAGTTGTCAATGGTATTCCCTATTATTAACTTCAGAAGGATTTTATTTTCTAGAATCTGAAATAATGGCTTCCTTTGTTTCAAAAAAATGCAACAAATCCATAGTTATGAAAATTTTATAACTCAATGTTTAGAAAAATTCCACGTATATACATTAGCATTGAATAAATATATATACATAATTTACAAAATACAAATCTGTTTAAAAAACAGGCAATGGTTCATAATTGGTGGGCTGCTATCACCTAGGGGTTACTGCTGTTGGTTATTGGTACAATAGCTGCTTTGGCCATAATACACTTCCCATGGTTTGTTCTCTACAGTCTGTAGCATCTTATTGTGGTTCACTCAAGAAATGTTGTTTTAAAATTTGGTGGGTGATCACCTAGGGAATTTTGAAGAATATGCTTGGGGTAGGTCACAACATACTAAAATAAATTAAAATCACAGGGAATATAAAAAAAACTCTGTTTGAACTAAAAAAAAAATCAGTCAACAGAATTAGAAGGTTTTAACCCTTTCAGCAGTAGGTTTATACATGGGTGGGCTCTGTGGAGCCAGTTTTTTCATAGAATTTTGAAATTTTGTTAAAATAAAATCATAGTACATATGTTTTAATATATTAATTCGTTCTTATTTTTACTTTATTGCCCAACACTAGAGTAAAATTATTGTAAAAAATCATGCCAGAATTTAAAAAAAAAAAAAAAAAAATTATAAATAAAATCCATCATTACTTTTTTGATGAAACAATATCCTCTACATCTATTTATGAATTGTTCGATTCAGTTCTATCAAATTCTGAATCTACTGCAATCTTATAAATTGTGTCTATAATTAGTTGGAAACACAGATAACAGATGTAATTCATTTACTGAAAGAATTATTTAAAGTGTCCTTTGGAAACTTTAAAAGTATGCACTCCCAAAAACCCACACATGAAAATGTAGTTTTATATACGTACCGCTGAAAAGGTAAAGGAGTGGGAGATAGCACTCCTATTACACAAAAATTGAAACTTTTCTGGCTCAATGAAAACAAATACCAAACTAGTTTTATAATCAAGCTTTCAATTTCTGTTGCTTCGATACCCTTACTGATGGCTTTTTCAGAAGACCTTGGGTTAACTCAATAATCTTATGAATATCTAATGATTCACCTAAAAAAAAAAAAATAGCAATCAGAAAATCTTAGTGAATGAACTGACGAAACATATTTTAGATTTCAGAAAAATTTTTAAAATTTTTATCACTGAACTTTTCTAGCATTAAGCATGGCAGAAGCTATAAGACAATAGCAATAAAAATCCTAAACTGAGAACAACCTTGCCCTTCTGCATGTTTAGCAGCTGACAGACCCATGACTACAATAAATAAATGCATTGGTTTGCTGGTTGCCACACATTTCGGGTAATGTAGTCTTCAATTTACAAGATATTACAATGATCTAACACAGGGGTTCTCAAACTGTGGGTTATGACTTCATGGGAGTCATGAGCAACTTAGAAAGGAAAGGAGGAATAATTTTTTTTTAAATTTTGCCTTAGGCATGGCATCCAGCTCAGACTCTTCAATATTACTAAGCTTATGAATCAGTTTTCCACCTACTCACTTTCTTAGTAGAAGCACAAGGATTCTACAACCACCAGCAATATTGTATTCTTTAAATTATTATTTATATTACAGAACATTGTTTTGAAATTAACTTTTTTATACTACCTTATTTATCTTACAAAATATTTAAATTTATCTCTGTTAAAATCAAATGTTAAAAATTTGTTAATGTCAATAATGTTTTGTAATTTACCTAGTTTAAAACAATCATAGAAATCAAAAGTAAATAATACATTTATTACTTACTTTTGTTAATGTTTACTGATCTAATAAGTACACATTAACTTCTCTATTTTTATGTTTAACTTCTTATAAAATAAGCTATACAGCAGACCCTCAACTCCTAGAACCTAACTGGCTCCTGAGCAATGGTCGTAAGTTGAACCCTATAATCCCATAGATGTACGTTATGTTATTATTTCAAGTTCCATTCCTGGAAGCACATTTCAAATTGTAAAATACTGTGGCTAGTGGCATTCACTTTTGCAGGTACATGGTAGACCGATAAACATGATCAGCATGTATGCCTTTTGCAATCAATGTCGATTGGCCGTGCCACCTGATGGTGTGCCTGTGAAAGAGAACGCCATGAGCTACTGCAGTATTTTACAATATGAAATATGCTTTTACTAAAATGCCAATTTTCAACATTAAAATACTGTACGTGAAATGGCTATGAGTAATAGAGTATGTATCTCAATACTCTTCACTTCCATTATATCTGTAAATTTTCATTAGTTTTCAGATATTTTTTACTATTTGAAATAAGAATCTGATAAAAAAAAAAAAAAGAAAAGAAAGAAAGAAATGTGAATAGACTAGTTTCCTTTACTTTAATTCCCATCATGTTACTTCCTTTTCAACAAATGTAATAAATAGTTGTGATAAACAGCAGCTCTTCTTGAATTTTTCTGAGCACGCAAAGGCTCTAGAAAGTACACCGAGTAGCCAGAAATCATGGGATACCTACCTAGTAACAGGTGGGCCTTTCACCTGGATAAGGGCAGCGAGGCATTGCATCCACTAGTTTACAAAAACGTTCCACAGGTATTTCCATCCCTGCTGCTTGCTGCACCGCTGTCCATTATTCCATTGCATTCCTGGGTGAAGGATCCAAAGCTCAAATGGACCTTTCCACAGCATTCCAAAGCTGCTCCACAGGGTTCATGTCCAGTGAACAATGGGGAGGCCATTCCATGGTGGTAAAATCTGTGGAATGCTCTTCAAATGTTCTAGTCACTATGGTTCTGTGTGGAGTTGCATTGTACTGCCCTGCTGGAAGAGTCCATTGCCCTGTGGGTGCATGATGACCACGAAGGGATGCAGATGGTCTGCAAGGATGGACGTGTAACCTGGACTGTTCTGACATGTATCTAGACATACCTGAGGTCCAAACATGTGCCAGTTGAACACGCCCCAGACCATTACCAACCATCCACCTGCTCAAACAGTTCCTTGTTGACATGATGGGTGCATAGCTTTGTGCAGTTTTTGCCAGATATGCATCCGCCCATCCGCTCTCGAAATAACTGGATACAGGACTTATCAGACCAGGAGACCGATCTCCAATCATCCAAAGCCGATGTTCTTTTGCCCAGTTAAGGCATAGAGTCCTGTGCTGTGTTGGGACTCTGGTGGGCTGGCGGCTCCCATAACCTATTGCAGCTAATGATCACCTGATGGTCTTGGTGGAGACATTTCTGGCACCTCCCTCATCGAAGTCGGTGGTGATTTGTGCCACTGTCACTCTCTGGTTGACTGAAACAATGTGAGACAGATGTCAATGGCCACGTTCATAACCACCTTTCTCTGTCCACAGCGCTATCCACGATGAGATGTTATTCCGGAAATGGCATATTCCCAATACACTCTTGATACTGTTGAACGGGGATAGTGCAATTTCTGTACCGCCTCCACGATAGAGTGAACCATGCGTCGGGCACCAACTATCATCCCTCTTTCAAAGTCAGTTAACTGATGATGTTTATCCATACTGACATTGAATTACCATCTACACGAATGCAGTGTACTCATATATCTGCCAAGCGGTGGGTTCATCCATTATTGGGAGGGTGAGAGCATCACGTTGCCCAGGAACCAGGTATCCCATGAATTCTGTCCTTTCAGTGTGGTTGCCAACATTAACTTTGAATTGGTTATTACTGTAATGGTGGGTGATAGTCCTAATAAGATTTCCATTTATCCCTGTTTGTTCCAGTGCTTAAAAATGTTCCAGTGTATCCTGTATTAAACAGCTTAATACAGGGTACTGTCATAAAGTTTTTCAAGGTCAACAAAGGCAAAGCAGATCAGCTTTCTGTTGTTCTATATGTTCTCTAAAATCTGACAAATGACAAAGATATTTTTCACACATGGCTCTCCAGCAGTGAAGCCACATCATTCCCCCAGTGTTTTATACTCTCTTTTTCACAATCAATTATTCCCACTATTCTTATCACTGAATTTAATATGATAATTCCCCTGAAATATCTGCATCTTTTTTTACTTTCTGTTTTGAAGATCAATGTTATATAAATTCCATTAATTCTGCCAGAATATTTTTCCATTAAATATTTCTTGTATCAGCTCTGTACATAATTTTTTTATGATTTCTTTGCCAAACTTTAGTAGTTCCATCAGTATTACCAGTCACATCTGGTAGGGAGCATCATCTTGTGGATTGAATTCTGGTCTTTCTTCTTTTAACTCTTTCATAATAAGTAGCACACTGTTCTATCCCTATATACTATATGCTTATATTTCCTTTTTTTCATACTTCTTTACTGTGTTTGAAACCTATTGTACTATCAATCCTCTTGCAAGCTAATTCTAATCCTTCATTTTCATTTTCTAGTACTTTCCTTTTGCTTTATTTATCCGCTTATATTCTTTCCAATCATTTAAATCTTGGTAGTTATCTATTTTTGATGTGCCATTTTCTTCTCTTTTAGAGAAGAAAATGGCACATCAAAAGAGAAGAAAATGTGCCATTTTCTTCTCTTTTAGAGAAGAAAATGGCACATCAAAAATCCCGACTATATATGAATGGTACTACTGTCTTGATCTCCTCATCCCTCCAAAAGGTTGTCCTTTGTTTGAATTCTTCCATTCCCAACACTTCTATAGCCACTTCATGAATGCATTTCTTCAGAAATAGCTATTTTTCATCATTGTTCTCTTTTCCTTTTCATTAAGTTTACTTTCCAGTCTTTGTTCAGAATCCTAATACCCTCCTGGTCTAATAGGTATAGTTTGTACCTGGAGTAGTTGAAAACTGAAACCAATTACTTTCAGTAATTGGTTTCAGTTTTCATGTATTGAAGATTTTTAAATCACATTCACCACATAAGTCTATGATTTGACATCATAGACCTATGATTATCACTTCTCATTTTTTTTTACCATACCTTAGGTCTCTTCCTCCTCCTTTCCACACTAAAGGATAAATCTTAAATAAAAATGCAAGTGCTTAGCAAAAACATTTTCAAAGTAAATGTTTTTTCAACTACTGTTTGATGTATCATTGGAGACCAACTAACATTATTTACTATATATGAATGTCAGTAATTTGGAGAGTTCATATGAATTCAAACTTTTCCAAATGAATTCTATTCACACACAGGAAATAATCTGGTAAAGGAAATTAAAGTAAAAAAGTTAAAAGGATAAAAAATTAAATCTGTCATGTAATCTGAGTTCTCTAATTAATCCAATATAAGATGATGATGATATTTACCTGATGGTATACCATATCCTCGTTTTAAACCATAGGGATTTGAAGGTGTTTTACAATCCATGTTCACTTCCTTTCGTAATACTGTATCAACATCAACTGAACTAAAGAAAGCAACTGACTGTAAAAAGAAACAAAAGAAAATTAGAAAAAATAAAGAAACCAATAAATAACTGAAATTTACTTATATTTTAAAAAAATTACTATTAATTTATAATAAAACTAAACTGGTACATACTTTAATTTAATTTTTAATAGTCATAGTGATTGTTCAGGCATTTGCCCCAGAAAGTTCATCCCTGGTACAAAGTTTTGCCAGACATAGTGTGCATAGTGTTAGGGTCAGGTGCCACCTGTGGTTTCCCACATCTGCGCCGTATGTACAATGTGAAGAAATACAGTATTATGGTAAATGGCAGGAAAGTTTGTGTGTTGAATGTGTTGGGTTGTTGTGTGTCCTGGAATTTGGCCTGGTGGGGGCCACACGTTGCCCACACACATTGCTAGGAGGTAGCCAGGCTGCCCATTATTTTCTGGCTTGTCTCCACCAGGGCTGCTGGAGCTTCCTGGACAGACTAAAAAAAAAAAAAGGTAGAGCCGGGGGAGTACAGAATGTATGCAAGAGGGGAGGGTATAGCTAGAAATATGGAGGATGTAGGCAAAGCATCCTCCAGGTTATCAATGAAGTTTGTGTGTTGAATGTGTTGGGTTGTTGTGTGTCCTGGAATTTGGCCTGGTGGGGGCCACACGTTGCCCACACACATTGCTAGGAGGTAGCCAGGCTGCCCATTATTTTCTGGCTTGTCTCCACCAGGGCTGCTGGAGCTTCCTGGACAGACTAAAAAAAAAAAAAAGGTAGAGCCGGGGGAGTACAGAATGTATGCAAGAGGGGAGGGTATAGCTAGAAATATGGAGGATGTAGGCAAAGCATCCTCCAGGTTATCAATGGAGTCATCAAGCAAAAGGGGAACCCAGGGAGGATAAAAGCTGCATGTAAGTCGCCACTGGTGAATCAGGTGGCCAGAGGGCTAATTAATCCTATCCACGGTTTTGCCGGACAACAATTTTTCAGATTATTCCATCTGCCTCTCCAAGTTAGTATGGATGTTCAATTTAGAAGGATTTAATCAATAAAGCTATGTTACCAAGTTCAATATGGCTATACACTATTCTTCAAGATTTTGATATTCCCAGGTTTATTTTTTATCATGGATGCCAACAAACAGCACTTCAGTTTCATATCTTAGATTTGTCCATTTGCCAAATTTTATAATCTGGTTTTCATTTTTCATTGGAAATTTTGCATTTTTCACTTGAATACATATATTTTTAACAAGATAGCCAATTTTTTTATTATTATTAGCCATATGGTGCAAGGAAGCCTGAGGCTTATGCTGCAGCGGCCAAAAAAAAAAAAAAAATTCCCTATTACCCTGAGAGAGAGAGAGAGAGAGAGAGAGAGAGAGAGAGAGAGAGAGAGAGAGAGAGAGAGAGAGAGAGAGAGAGAGAGAGAGAGTTTGTTATTTGGTTTTTAGGAGCATTAGCAACTAAGGCCATATTGCTCTGGGATATGCGGTGGTCATTCCCTGACCTTTCCGCATCCTCCGTATTTGGTGGTGACGGGTTCGAACTCCGGTCTAATCAAGAAGCGTGTGCTACGCACTGCTGCTCCTTCCCACCTGGCTACGGAGGCGCCGAGAGAGAGAGAGAGAGAGAGAGAGAGAGAGAGAGAGAGAGAGAGAAGTAGAAAGGAATCACTAAGAAAGAGAAGAGAAGAGAAGAATGATGATATCCAGCTCAGGACCCTGGGTGTGCCAAGCCCATACTCACCAGATGTGAGCTCCTGGGCACAAAAGTTTCTGAAAAGGCAATCATATTTGCCATGTAACTTTATTTTATTGATTGTTTTAATAAAAATAACAAAAAAATAATATTTTTTGCAACCAAATAATGTCAGTGCACAATGCAGTGTATTGCAAGAACTTCAGGACATACTTCCTTTAGGTGGGCTATAAAACCTCTCTCCAAACATGGAGGTAGCACCATCAGTGGCCCAGGATACCAAATTTTCAAATGGTACTTGTTTTTCATCAACCCATGTTTTTACAGCAGCAAAAATGGATGCTCCAGTACAATCAGTTTCTATAAATTTTACAAACTACATCTCTTCTTGTATTTTATAATCATCTTCAAAATAACGAACGTATGCCATTGGAAGGGCCTTATTGTCAGTAACTGGAATTCATCAATCTGAACAGAAAATTTTCTCATTTTTAGTTTGTCAATTAGCTGCTCTTCAATGTTAACTGATATTTCATTGATTAGTCTTCGAATTGAATTGTTGCTCAATAGCAATGCTTTTAAAATACTGAAAGGATTTTGATGCATTACTGTTGAAAGTAGTCTCTAATGTGGTTCGTATAAAGTCTCAACAACTGTATGAGCCTACCAGTTTTTGCAATGATTTCTGCAATTTTATAAGATGCAATCATTCCATCATTTGTTTGTGTGTTCTTCTTAAATACGTAAGTAACAGTGTTACATTGCTCAAAATTCTGTTTTAAATTTTTATAATATTTGATATGTTGATCAACTTTATCAGGATGTTTCCTTTTTTAAGTTATCTAAAAGTCTTGATGATCTTACAGCCTCATTTGAAAATAACTATTACACATAAGACACATGGGCTGTCTTGAGTGAATATCTATTTCTTCAATATGTCACAAGGACAATGTTACCATTCTATTTAACCATATTCCAATCATGTTACATTTAATTTTCAACTCTGTCTCCTGAGTTTTATAAACATCCTTGCACTGTTTCAGATGGGTGCACTAAAACTTTCTTAGCTCCCCCCCTTCCCCCCAATTACAACTAGCACAACATATCTCATTTCAAATTTAATAATTTCATATTTTTTTTTTTTTTTGTTGTTGTAAACTTCCTAAAATGATTATTTTCACGACAAAATCTACAGTAGCAGCTGGCTCCATTTAAAAGTGAAAAGGTTGTCTGTCTACTAGGCTCATAACAATCTTACACAAATTTTATCAAGAATCATGTCATTTGTGCTGCTTTTCAAATCTCAGATCTAATGGTTAAGACTGACATAATTTAAAGATCAAACCACTCTGGTGATTTTTCAAAGGTGTGACTAATTAACACATACCTATTCACCTTACAAGCACCATTCCAACTCTTCTTCACCTATCAAAAATGCTAATCTTTTCATTCATGTTTTCTCAGCTTTCTCCTTGAATTGTGATTCTGTTTCAGGCCACTATTCTCAGTTCACAGTTGATATTAAATATTAGTTCAATTCATTTTAATTTAATCCCAATGATATTTTAACTGTACAATGAGAAAATAAACACTGCTCTTGTACAAGTCCTTCAAGGCCAGGGTTTTTTATTTATTTCTTTATCATTTCTGTTATTTCTTTATCATTTATGTTAATGTCAAATCCTAATACTCTATGGATCATATTATTTAAAAAATGCTCAGATTTTACTGCCAATTCTAACTATTTTATTCAATTTTTGCCTTTCTTCTGGAGCATATTCCAGTATTTTCAAAACACCCCATTTTCAAAATTAGTGGAAATAAATCTGATCTTTGTAGTTACGAATCCATCTTGGTCATTTCTACCCATCTTTGCTACCTTCGAAAATTTGAGTGCTCATCTGCTTACCCACCCACGTACTGTATTTCAGTTTGCTTTTCTGTCCCATAGATCAATATGCTCCAATTTTTTCTCATTGTTACATTTTATTCAAGTAAATCTAGAAAAGGGTAATCAAGTAAATTATCTATTCTTAGAAGTAACTAAAGCTCTTGACTAAGTTCATCCTGAAATTCTTCTTTTTAAATTACTGATCTATACAATGTTATCCTACCTTTACGTGACTCTACAATTTAGTTATCAAATAATTGGTTAACATATCTATTGTTTCACCATGGATTTAACCTAAACTTTATCCCCCCCTTGCTGAATGCCTCAGGATTCTCTATACTTATAATACAATTCAATCAACTCACTCACAACAGCACTGCAAACTTTTGATATGAAATGGCATCTATTTACCATGATTTTAGAATCAATAACCTTATATATTTTATCATCAATGCTTATATTCAACCTTCTAGTGCTGGCCTACAATCCAGTGCTACTACAATGATTGGCCTTTATCAGCATGGTACCTTCGCACTTTGCAATGTGGTGTTGCCATAGTTTGGTTGAGCCACGAAACACAATAAATAAATAAAAATGTCTGGAATGCTCAGAACTCTTTGAACTTGAATAACTCAAAGGCTAAACAAGCTTTTGACCCAATTCTTTTTTGCAATACGTTTAATTTATCAGTAAAACTAAGAAAAAAAAAAAAAATGCAAAAAATTTTCCGACTGATAATCCCGACAATTGATTTAGTCCCAGTGAAACTAACTTGCCATTTGCTTTGAAAAGAAGACAATTTCTTAGCTTGATTGATTGATTGATTTGGTAGTTATTGGCGCATCGGCTTCTGTGGCCATATTGCACCTCCCAAGGTTTTTGCAGTACTTTGATCCAAGCCCGAGGCGGGAATCGAACCCGCGACCTTTGGGTTGCCGGGCAGGTACTTTACCCACCAATTTCTTAGCTTTTGTCATCACAATCAATAAATCTCAGGGTCAGACTTTCAACGAAATTGGTGTTCATGCTCCTGGACAACTTTACTTATCAGTTTCCAGGTCCAGATAACTTTTTGTAATAATTTAAATTTTTTTTTAAGGAAGATATAGTCTTACATTTAAAAAAATTATCAAATTGCATTTTTACCTGAGTCCATCTGACTGACACCTCAGCATGTAGCAAGGGAGCCAAAGGAGAAGTTTTTTAATTACTTCGATATTCATCTTCACTTCTCTGAAACAGTTTTGGTGAAATCCGAGCCAATTTTCAAAATTTCTGTTACTTTTTTTCCCAACCGATTTTCAAAATTTCTGTTATTTCATTTTTTAATTTTATAAAAATAAAAAATTCCAGGATAATCTGCTTTTCAAAGACATTGCTGACAAGCTCAACAGTGAAAGAAACAACATAGAGCTTGGCAGAGTGATGAAAAGCAGCTTAAATAAGAAGAAAAACAGCAAAAGGCGAAGGATTGCAAGGCAGGAAGAAATAGATAGACAACATGAGTGTGACAGATTAACTGGTGAATCAAATTAGATTTTAGCATAATGCTTTGCACTTGCTCATGCATGGCTTTCAGCACTAGACTTCAACATAATGCTGAAAGTCATGCATGAGCAAGAGTAAATCATATATCAGTGCAATAAGAAGTATCCATAGTTGACAACAATTATCAAATTGCATTTTTAGTTATTTTATTACCAAAGTCTGTCCCACTGACACCTTAACTAGCAGCAAAGGAGGTGAGGAAGAGGATTTTTTTAATTACTTTGATATTAATCTTTACTTCTCTGAAACAGTTTTGGCAAATTTTCCACAGGTATTCTGGTAACCTAAAAAACCACTCCCATTAAAGTCATTGCATAAATGTAAATTTTTTTTTAAAAAATAAATTTAAAGAAAAAAATATAAAGAAATGAGACTCATTACCTGAGGAAGATCATATATACCCAATTTGAAAGCAAACATAGACCGAGTCAGGAGATTAGTTATTTGAAGAGCAAGACAAGCATAATAGCGGTCTTCACTTTTCACTAGATATCGAACTTCATCATGAATGCTTATAGAGAAGCGCCCAGATATGCCACAATCTTCCATTAACCATCTCATGCAAACAAGCATTAAATGTAGATAATCTACTGCAGAACTCTGAACCACCCAGTTCACACGGCTTGTCATAAACTGAAAAATATCAAAATACTTTATAAGACACATACAATCTGAGTGAATGTATACCTGCCAACTTTTATTATAAATCTATCTTCCAGCCAAAATACACCACAAAAGCATTCTGGATCATTTCTGCCATATTAAAAATAAGTAATTAATGTGTACCATTCAATGGTAGGAAAATCATGCATGTCATTATGAAATGCAATAAATCATATTTTAAAATTATTTTCTCATTTGTATGTTTAAAAAGTACTTATTATTTATTTTTACATTTAAAATTTTTATTTCATACATTTCCTGCTAATTACATAGGTCCCCATGGACTGGAGGTGTACAAATGCATCCCCAATTCACAAAGGGGGTTCAAAAGGTGACACAAGTAACTATAGACCTGTTAGTTTAACTTGTGTTCTGGGGAAAATAATGCAGTCACTGGTTAAAGAAGCATTGTAGGATCATCTAGACCAGTGGTTCCCAATCTTGTTTTGCTCGTGGCCCACTTCTGAGTTTCATTCACCTCTGTGGCCACACCCCTCACATTGTTTAATTATAATAAATGTAATATTTATATTAAATATGTACTTTATCAACTGCACTTTTTATTTAAAACACATATTATTTGTTTATAATATAAGTAATATTAATATTAACTACAATCTTTATTAACTACAATCTTTATTTATAAGAGAATTTTTACTCATATAACATTTTGTTTATTCACAATATGCAATTATGTTAACGGCTAACAAAAATATTATGATAATATTATCGTCCCTTAGTTTGTGAGATTCTTGGGGATCTCACTAATTTATTTTTTTATATTAGTAATAATTTTATTATAGAACTGAACTTTTTGTGGCCCACTTAACAGTGTCCATGGCTCCCAATTTTATGACTTTTACCTGTGGCCCCTCAAGAAATATGGCATGGCCCACTTGGGGGCCATATGGCCCCCACTGATCTAGACAAGACTGCAGTAGTAGTTAAGACACAGCATGGATTTGATAAAGGGAGGTCTTATCTGACCAATTTGATTGGATACTATGATGTGGTAACAAAGGAACTGGATGCAAAAAATAATTTTGATATCATATATTTGGATTTCAGAAAAGCTTTTGATACTGTTGCACATGGAAGACTGCTGTACAAATTGGAGCAGTATGGCATTAAGGGCAAGTTGCTACAATGGATAAAGGGATGGTTGAGTGGGAGACGACAGCGAGTGGCAATCAATGGACATTGCTCTTCGTGGACTAATGTTATTAGTGGAGTTCCCCAGGGTTCGGTGCTGAGCCCATTGTTGTTTTGTGTATTCATCAATGATATTGATGAAGGTATATCAGGCTTAACATCCAAGTTTGCAGATGATAAAAGATTGGTAGGGTTGTTAACAACAGTAAGGACAGTATATTACTGCAAATGGATCTAGATGCTGACGGGGTACTTCCGCTTGCTCAGACTGAGAACCTGAGGGGGCATAGATTCAAATTGAGGAAAGACAATTGTAGAAAAGATGTGCAGAAATTTGCCTTTAGCCAGCGTGTAGTTGATTGCTGGACCAGACTTCCATCTGTTGTGGAAGTTAATAGCAGATGGGTGAAATGGGATGGTTTTTTTTTGGCTGATGCTGTATAAGCTTGCTTCCCTGCATCATATGCCTCAACTAATGCTAATGATAGATATGTTGGGCAAATGGGCTGAGAAGTGGCAACTGAAGTTTAACATTCACAAATGCAAAGTACTGCATATAGGTAGCAGTAACCCAAGAGAAAGATACAAACTGTGCAGTACTACACTCAAGGAAATGGAGAATGAAAAAGACATGCGGGGGGGGGGTAATTGTGCAGTAAGGTATGAAGTTTGCTGAGTAGTGCAGATGGGCTGCCAGAGGAGGTCATGGAGTCTTGTCAATGATATATAGGAATTTTGCTAGCAGGGACAAGGTGATTATCCCGTTGTACAAGGCAAGGGTCAGGCCACACCTTGAATACTGTGTACAGGTCTAGAGGCCTCATTTTAGGAAGGATGTAGAGTTGCTAGAAAGAGTACAAAGGGCAATGAGATTGGTGAGGGTAATAAAGGGGTGCTTGTGCCAAGATAAGCTTAAGTAGAAAAAAACTGCAGCACCTGGAGGCTAGGCACATGCGAAGTGATCTCATTGAGGTGTATAAGGCTTTGAACAGGTTGAGCAAGCTCAATGCTAATGGGATTCTTCCTCTTGCTCAGATTAAGAACCTGAGGTGGCATAGATTCAAATTGAGCAAAGACAGTTGTAAAATAGATGTGCGGAAATTTGCCTTTAGCCAATTGGTAGGTGATTGCAGGAACAGGCTTCCACCTCTTGTTGTGGAAGTTGATAGCTTAAATAAATTTAAGGCTGAGCTGGACAAGCATTTGGAGTGAATAGATGGGTGAAATGGGAGGGTTTTTTTTTTTTTGGGGCTGATGCTGCATAAGCTTGCTTTCTTGCATTGTATGCCTCAACTAATGCTAACAGTACTGTATTTGTTACTGAAAATTTTGCATTCTGCAACTGTTTTTCGTTAGGGAAAAAAAAAATACAAAATAAAAATGCCAAAATAATTAAATCTATTTACAGAAAGAAACATTGAAATTAAAAGAATCTGATATCAATATGTAATCTCTGTACAGCCACTTCCTGACTTACGTAAGGGTTGTGTTCCATGGAACTCTCGAATTTTATGTAAGTTGGAATTTCCCTAAATGCTTATGCAGCACTTGCAAATTTGATTGAATTTAATTGAAGCAAAAAAGAAATGTTTGATGAACATATAAATAGAATTATTCATTCAATTTTTTCATCTCATGTGCAGGAAAAAATCACAAAAATGTACAAAACTATAAAATTACAAAAAGAGAGAGGAGACAGGCATAATGTCAGCAAATTTTACCTTTCAAGCATCGCTGCCAGAATTAACTTTCTAGCTGATAAGCATGCCGCTGTGGAAGTTGAGGGCTGTGGAGATTGTGAGAAGGATTTTTTTCCCAATACACCAAAAATTTCTCTCCAGCTGCAGAATCGGCACTGGCAACTTCACCACATACTTTAATGTTTTGGAAACCAGCGTGATGCTTGAACCTATTAAACCACCTGTTGCTTGCCACAAACTTGGCATGGGGGTCGCCATACTTATCCTTAATATCTTCATAAAGACTTCTTGCTTTTGCTTGAATTGCCATTGGACTCGAGGGCACTTCAGTCCAATTGCCATTCAAGCTTTTCCATCTTCGATATAGCGCCTGAATGCTTTTGTGATCACTGTTGACCTTAAATTGATCCTTTAACATGTTCTTTTATATGCGCACTGTACTTTAAAATAGTATTCACTGTTGAAGAAGCAGAGAGACCTAATTCCATGCAATAGATGACAAACTTTGTCCTGCTTTGTACTTCTTAATCATCTTCATTTCTAAATCAATTTTGTTTCGTTTCCTAGCACTGCCAGCACTTGCATTTTACATTGGTCCCTTTCCCTTCACCATTGTAATAAGTAAATAGGAATGAAGAGAAGATTCTGAAAATTTATTTATGTTTTTTATATGATTGAAGATTTCAGTGAAGGGGAACTCATTTCACCATAATACCGTAACGTAAAAACACACAGAATTACAGTTATCGGTATTATTGCAAATGCAGTGAGATTGAGTTTACTACCCATTTATAACAGACTGTGTTAACAGAAAAGACCAATAAACCAGAAAGTGCAAATTGTTTTTATTGTTTTATGATAGTGACCTCCAGAAAAATATCACAAAGGCATTCAAAAGTGATTAGCATTAGCATTACCATTAGTAGAGGCATTTGATGCAAGAAAGCAAGCTTATGCAGCATCAGCCAAAAAAAAAATAAAGTAAAATAAATAAATAAAAAATAACCACTTCCACTTCACCCCTCTGTTCTTTCGAAATACCTGTCCAGCTGAGCCTTAAACTTATTTAGGCTATCAACTTCCACAACAAGGGATGGAAGTCTGTTCCACCTACCAACCACCCGCTGGCTAAAGGCAAATTTCCGCACATCTATCCTACATCTGTCTTTCCTCAATTTGAAATTATGCCCTCTCAGGTGGTTATTCTGAGCAAGAGGAAGAATCCCATCAGCATTGGGCATGCTCAAACCATTCAAGGCTTTGTACACCTCTATCAGATCACCTCGCTGGTGCCTAGTCTCCAGACACTGTAATTCGCAAAACTTAAGCCTTTCTTCGTAAGAGCACCCCTTTGTTCCATTCACTAATCTTGTTGCCCTTCTCTGTACTTGTTCCAGCAGCTCTACATCCTTCTTGAAATGAGGCCTCCAGGCCTGTATACAGTACTCTAGGTGTGGCCTGCCAAATTGCCTTATACAAGGGAATAATCACCTCCTTATCCCTGCTAGAAAAATTCCTATATATAATTGACAATACACCATGAGCTACTCGTGCAGCCCGTCTGCATTGCTCAGAGAACTTCATATCTGCCTGCACAACCACCCCCAGGTCCCTTTCATTCTCTACCACTGTCAGTGTAGTACCACAGAGTTGATACATTGCTCTGGGGTTGCTGTTTCCCATATGTAGTACTTTACATTTGTCAATGTTAAACTTCATTTGCCACCTCTCAGCCCATCTGCTCAACCTTTCCAGATCTTGTTGCAGCAGCATAGTGTCAGTAGTGCCCTTAACAACCCTGCCAACCTTTGTATCATCTGAAAACTTGGACATTAAGCTTGATATACCATCATCAATATCATTTATAAATACAGAAAACAATAAAGGACCCAATACTGAACCCTGAGGGACTCCACTAATAACATTAGTCCACAATGAGCAGTGTCCATTGATTACCACTCTCTGTCTTCTCCCCCTCAACCACCCCTTTATCCATAGCAGCAATTTGCCTCCAATGTCACACTGCTCCAATTTGTGCAGCAGTCTTCCATGTGCAACAGTATCAAAAGCCTTTCTAAGATCCAAGTATATAATATCAAAGTTATTCCCTGCATCCAGTTCTTTTGTGACTGCATCATAGTATCCAATCAAATTGGTCAGGAAAGACTTCCCCTTAACAAAACCATGCTGTGTCTGAGCTATAACTGAAGTCTTGTCTAGATGATCCTGTAGTGCTTCTTTAACCAGTGCCTCCATTAATTTTCCGGGAACAGAAGTTAAACTCACAGGTCTATAATTACTTGTGTCAGCCTTTGATCCTCCTTTGTGAATTGGGGTCACATTTGCACATCTCCAGTCCATGGGTACCTCCCCTGAGTCCAAGGAAGCTCTCATAATTATGGCTAAGGGTTTGCTTACTTCCTTTGCTGCCTCCTTTAATATAACTGGATAGATCCCATCCACCCCAGGTGCCTTTCTTGTGTTTATCTTCAACAATTTCTCCTCCACTTTACTCTCAGTTATTACAAGATTCTCTAGCTTACTGCCAGAGTTGAATACACCTCTGGTATTCCCCTCGCTGAATAACTCCTCATGTGTGAATGTCGATTCAAAATATTCATTTAGTTTGTTAGCTACCTGAGCAGGATCATCAACAGTTGACCCATCGATATCAAGTGGACCAATCTGATTCATCTCCTTCCTTCTAGAGTTTCATAAGTAAAGAACTCTTTGCTGTTTTTCTTCGCATCCCTTGCCAAGGATTTCTCGTAATCTGCCTTCGCCTGCCTAACCTCCTTTGTAACTTGGTTACAGATCAACTTGTATCTATTATAGGCTTCTGTGTCACGTGTTAATTTGTATGTATCCCATGCATTTTTCTTCTCTGCCATATGCCTCATTAGTTCATCTGACATCCATTTAGGCCTAAACCTTGAACAATATTTCTTAGTTGGTATGTAAAGCCTAGTTCCAAGATAAGTTCTTTGAATGCTTCCCATTTTGAACTTGCTGTTGGTAACATCATCAGTTGATCCCACTGTATAGAATTTAAATACTGTCTCAGTCCATCGTAGTCACCTTTACGAAAGCAATACCCCTTCCCTTTACCCCTAATGGTAGTTACCTCTTTGAGTAGTAAATCCCACTTCAGAACACTGTGATCACTGCCACCTAGTGGTTCATTTATCTGCAGATTCTTAATGCATGAAGAATCACTACTGATAATCAAATCAAGAGTATTACCCCCTCTAGTTGCCTCCCGAACATGCTGATGTAGAAAACAATCATCCAATAAATCCACAAAAGCCTTGCTAGTGTGTGAGTGACCAGCCCCCAAATTCCAGTCAATATCTGGGAAATTAAAATCCCCCATTATAAGACTCTCTGATTTACTGGCCCACTCTATTTCTCTGTACAGTTTCTTATTATACTCATCAGAGTCATTAGGCCTATAGCACACTCCTACTCTCAATTTTGATCTCCCAATGCTTATGTCACACCAAACTGACTCGACACTGCACTGTCCAGCGATGTCGACTGGCTTCACTTCCTTGGATTTTATGTGTTTCTTAACTAATAGCATAACCCCTCCTCCCTTCCTATCCTGTCTATCCTTTCTGTAGACATTGTACTTCCCAAATTCCAGTTCTGCATTCCTTATATCTGTGTGACACCACGTCTCTGAAATCCCAATAATAACTGCCTTTGATGTTTTGAGCAATACCTCAAATTCATCAAATTTATTTACTAAACTCCTAGCATTGGTGTACACGCAAGTATACATGCACCTGTTCTTCCTCTTAGCCACCCTAACACAACCCATGTGTTTACTTGTACCCCCATGATTCCCAGCAGTCTCTGAATATTCTGCATCTTATTTTCCAGGCCTGCTGCTCATTCCAATAGAAGCAGTGCAAGAATAACTTTCTCCTCTGCCAGCGGCTGCTGTTAATCTATTAGTCCTTGTATCCCCCCAATCTAGCAGTTTTCCGACCCACCTAACACTGCCTCGATAGCATCAGCAAACATTCTTGCACCCTTTCTATTTCTGATTCTTATAATGGAACATATGATAATGATGAAAGTGTAGTGCAATCCATTATAAAAATGACCTTTTAGATAGATATATGGCGAAAATTTCAACTTCAGAGGTCTTGGAATGAATTACCAAAAAAAAAAAAAAACCACGTGTTGTTGGGTTCACATTACAATATTTTCGCGATACCTCCATTTATTTCTATGGGATGCAAAATACTTTTCCACGATTGCTGGCAGATGCAAACTTTTTTAAGTTTGCATCTGCCAGCAAAAACTTCCGTAAAGTCGAATTTCCCTAAGTCGGGGAGTGGCTGTAATCTATAAACATGTAATATAACCAACACAATCTATGAGTGTGCAGATTAAAGTAATGTATACCTATCAGTTCCCCATGACATGGATGAGACTGATCGAAGTACATTCAAATGCTTTAGTCAGTCAAATAGTTCTTAAATGAGTGATGAGCTTGGAAATTTAGCTTGTTTGTTAGTTATTTGGTTTTTAGGAGCATTAGCAACTAAGGCCATATTGCTCCGGGAATATGCGGTGATCATTCCCTGATCTTTCCGCATCCCCGTATTTGGTGGTGACGGGATCGAACCCCGGTCTAATCAAGAAGCGTGCGTTACACACTGCTGCTTCTTCCCACCTGGCTACGGAGGCGCCATGGAAATTTAGCATGCTGTCTACTGCAATCAAAGCTCTACATAACAACCCTCCAGGGGAATGAGAAAAAGGTTGCTATATTGGAAGGACATTATACTGATTGTTCCTAAAATCTCCAACAAAACAAGTAAAGGCTTGAATATTTAATGTAATTCTACTAATACAATGTAGTATAATCTTACTGATAATATATATATTACAGTATTAAATTAATAGAGGAAGAAGCATGCAAAACTGCAGGATGTTGATTTTGCATAATTTTTGCTTTCAAGACAGCACCATTTTAATAGCCTTCTTCGGTAGTTTTTCATAAAAAACTGGATTACACTTTGATCAAGTGGCTGAAGAACTAATGTCACATTTGGTGGTAGGTACTTGACAGTGATTGCACATAGGTCATTTACTTGACAATGAGGAGTGGAGTTATCCACAAATAGCAAATTTTTTCTATTCTTCTCACTCATCCTGCAATCAAAGTCACCGATCCATTCTTCATAGATTTGTGATGTCATCCATGACTTTTGGTTTGCTCAATACATAGTTGGTAATGTCTTCAAACCTTTAAAGCATTGAGGCCTTCTGGACTTTTCCAACGATTAAAGGAGGAGGAAGCTTCTCTGTGTGACAGTCATGTTTGCTGCTAGTAAAATAGTAATCCTTTGTCTGGCCTTTTTTTCCAACACTACATTTCTCGCCTTTAAATGTAAGTGTTTTATCCAGTAGCAATTTAAAAAAGAGTCCAGTTTCATCAGCATTGAATATGTCATTGTAGTCGTATGTCAGCAAAACATTTTTTAAATGATTTTCCTTCAATTTCTTTGTAGGGTCTCTGTCCACGGCTGCACTTTCACCACACACTCTTTTGAAAGATAGGCCACAACGAGTCAAATTTCTGGAACGATCCATCTGAACTTTTAAATTCTTCAATATCCATTTGATGGGCAAACAATTCAGCCTTAGCTTTTAAAAGGTTACCGCCTAAAGGAACTTTTTTTGCACGCTTCATCATTAGCCATTTCAAAATTACCGTTTCAAGATCCAGATACTTCGCCTTTCGTGCTCAAATTCTACCCTGCGCAGCAGCAGATTTCTCTAAATTTTCAATCTTTTTCTGATCTTTCAGGATAATGAACAGAGTACACTAAGGAATGCGTAACTATTTGGTAATGTCAGTCAGAATGCACACCATTATTTACAGCTTGCAAAATCCTAATTTTCTGCAATTAGCAAAGCTATCCGCTTTCTTGGAGCCATACCAATAAACATACACTGTAACTGACTTCTGGTCGATGTACATTTGATTACCGCACTGTGAGAAAAGAGTATGGGAAATTTTAAAAAATGATTTCTCACAGTCACGCTGCGATTAATCAATATATTTGAAGCATTGTCATTTTTAAATGCAAATATTGTAATAAGAAAGTGAAAATTCAGATTAAGAGGTAGAAATTTATCGTCATTATAGAGAAATCCTTTTATTTTCAAGGTCGTTATACTGAATGTAAAATAGCATTAGGTTAATAAGAAATTGGCCGGGACCCACTACACAGGATGTTATAACATGTTGGAAAGTTAAAAAGAGGGTCCCTATAAAGAGCTTCAACTGTATCAGTCCCAGAAATCTAACAGTAATGACAAGCGGGATTAGAGTATTGTTTATTTCTAATTCAGAATCAGGAAGGAGAGTCGCTGCTTACAGAAGTCGCAGTTCATTTATTTTCTGATAGTCAATAAATACGTCAACTGGCACTTCTCCAATTCGAAAGAATTGGAGAAGTGCAGTATACCACCAACCCATTGTAAAGCAAGGTATAAGGGGAAGTGGGTAACTGCATACCAAACAGATTGGCTTTAGTGGTGGGGAAAATCATGGAATCAATGATCGAGTGCAGTATAGGAATATTTAGATAGAAATGGAATTCTGAAGGAAACACAACATAGTTTTGTAAAGGGAAAGCATATTTAATTAATTTGACAGAGTCACTTGTGAGCTGGATGTAGGAAATAATTTCAACATTATTTATTTGGATTTCAGCAATGCACTCAGCTTAGTCTCTGATGAGAAGTTACTGTGGAAGTAAGAATTATCAGTATCACATGTATGATTCTCAGATGAATCTCAGGGTTTCTGCAGGGCAGAATGCAAAAGGTTGTGATTAATGATTACTCTTCAGATTAGGTTAACGGTTTTCTTTTATTCAGAATTTAATTATCGGAATATCATTATCTCTAGAGATATTCAAGACTGATAGCCTGGGGAAATTCAGAGGCCAACAGGAAAGGTATAGTGTGCATACAGGTAGTTTATTTGTTTATTTTATTTCAATGAAATGAATAGATGGGTGAAATGGAAAAGTATTTTTTTTTTGGTTGATGCTGTATAATAATAATTTATGTATCCCTATTTTATGTTACACTTTTTTGGGAGATAACAGCAAAAAGGGAGGGCAAACACATAAGCCAATGGATTTTTAGGGGGTGTTCCCTTAAAAAAACGATGAATATATAAATATACAACTGAAAAATAATACTATATCAGATTTATTAACAGCATTTAACGTGTTTGCTACAAGTGAACAATGTTAAAAAAATAAGTTAAAAAGTAGAAATCTCCTTAAATTAATAAAAAAATATTTCCTTAAAAATGTACACTTGAACGTTTTTAACTTTTGTGGCCAGTGGAACCCAAATTTTGGGATTATTATGACCCAAGAACCATTAATATAAATACTCACTGTATAAAAACACACACACACACACACACACACAATTTAGATGAATAAATGGCTATTTTCATATACAGTTGTTATTTGAAAAGACTTTATGGTGTATTGGATACCAGGACTATAACATATCTAGCATATGGCACCAGACCCACACAAAATTATAAAAAAAAAAAAAATCACAAAATTCATTATGAAGAGCTTATTTTTTAGAACATAAGCAATAACATTTAAAAAAAGATAAACACAGTAAAATAAAACCAAATTCTTACATTTTTATCAACAATTTTTGGTTCTAATGCACGACTAATATGACATCCTAATACAGGTGTTCTTGGTTCAGCACTATGAGCAATATCCTCCAATTTATTGAACATGTGAGATTCACTAGGAAATCAAGAAAAAAAAAAAAAAAAATTCAAGGATAATATAAAATCATAAGCGAAAAGAGAGCTAGGAAACAAACTATTCTGCTTGGTTAGAAAAAGATTTATCATATAAAATTATGCTCCAAAATATGCATAACTCGTACAAATCAACTTGCAGTTAAAGGAAAGGTAACCTAAACAATAAGGAAATGAGAGAGAGAGATTATATTAGAAACTGAATATGTATTCAGGAATTTTTTTCCTATAGTATATATTTATTTTTGCAGAATATGAAACATAAAATGCTTCGCGCACACACACACACACACACACACACACACACACACACACACACACACACACACACACACACACACAAAACCCACTTATTTTTAAATTACAGGTTAAGCTGCATCAATAAAACAAAACATAGGAATCATGAGCTACAACTGAACCTCTCATATCCAGCATTCAGTTTTCTGGTTATTTTTAGGAAAATGAGTGAAATCTGGCAAATCGCCTAAAAACCAGCAAATTTAGTTCTTCAGCTGACATCTGCCCAAAGTGAGCATCAATGATTGTTGTAATTTCACTTCAAAAGTTTTTACTGCACTCCATCCATTTTGAAGTTAGCACACATTAACATAAAATATAGTTGTTTTGAAGTTAAAGCATATCTACATATAATTAATTAACTGCAGGGGAAATTTTGTTATAGGTTCCAGGCATTGTGTACTATTATTCATGCCAAGATTACAGACTGATAATTAGTGATGAAAAATTTCAAAAAATTTTTGGATCACATGATTGTTATTTATATAACTTATTTATATGTTATTATTATTTATAGTACATTAGCAACTAAATCTATATTGCCGTGTATGTATAATTATGTGTATGTACATAGCATGTTATGTGGGTTGAAAAGCCTGGAATAACTTATATGCAAAATTGTACTTCCTCTTCCCTAGGTTGGCTAATTACAGCACCAGCTGAAGAGTTCCTTAGCATTATTAGAGGAATATGATGCAAGAAAGAAAGCTTATGCAGCATCAGCCAAAAAAAAATACCTGCTCCCATTTCACTCCCTCTGTTCATTCCAAATACTTGTTCAGCTCAGCCTTAAATTTATTTAGGCTATCAACTTTCACAACGACAGATGGAAGTTTGTTCCAGCAATCAACCACCCGCTGGCTAAAGGCAACCATTTGCACATCCATCCTACGACCATCTTTCCTCAATTTGAATTTATGCCCTCTCAGGCAATTATTCTGAGTCTAGTCTCCAGACACTGTAATTTGCAAAACTTAAGCCTTTCTTTGTAAGAGCAACCCTTTGTTCCATTCACTAATCTTGTTGCCCTACTCTGTACTCGTTCCAACAGCTCTACATTCTTTTTAAAATGAGGCCTCCAGACCTGTATACAGTACTCAAGGTGTGGCCTGACCATTGCCTTATACAAGGGGATAATCACCTCCTTATCCCTGCTAGAAAAATTCCTGTATATCATTGACAAGACACTGTGAGCTACTCTTGCAGACCATCTGCAATGCTCGGAAAACTTCATATCTGTCTGCACAATTGCCACCAGGTCTTTTTGTTGTCTACCACTGTCAGTGTAGTGCCACAGAGTTGATACATCACTCTGGGGTTACTGCTTCCCATATGTAGTACTTTACATTTGTCAATGTTAAACTTCATTTGCCACCTCTCAGCCCATTTGCTCAACCTTTCAAGATCCTGTTGCAGCAGCGTACCGTCATTAGTGTCCTTAACAACCCTGCAAACCTTCGTATCATCTGCAAACTTGGATATTAAGCTTGATATACCATCATCAATATCATTTATAAATACAGAAAACAACAATGGACCCAACACTGAACCCTGAGGTACTCCACTAATAACATTAGTCCACGATGAGCAGTGTCCATTGATTACCACTCTCTGTCTTCTCCCCCTCAACCACCCCTTTATCCATAGCAGCAATTTGCCTCCAATGTCACACTGCTCCAATTTGTGCAGCAGTCTTCCATGTGCAACAGTATCAAAAGTCTTTCTAAGATCCAAATATACGATATCAAAGTTATTTCCTGCATCCAGTTCCTTTGTTCATACACATCAGTGCCAAATCAAATTGGTCAGGCAAGACTTTCCCTTAACAAAACCATGCTGTGTCCGAGTTATAACTGAAATCTTGTCTAGATGATTCTGCAGTGCTTCTTTAACCAGTGCCTCCATTAATTTTCCTGGAACTGAAGTTAACTAACAGGTCTATAATTACTTGTGTCGCCCTTTGATCCTCCTTTGTGAATTGGGGTCACATTTGCACAACTCCAGTCCATGGGTACCTCCTCCGAGACCAAAGAAGCTCTCATAATTATGGCTAAGGGTTTGCTTACTTCCTTTGCTGCCTCCTTTAATATAACTGGATAGATCCCATCCACCCTGGTGCCTCCTTTATGTTTATCTTCAACAATTTCTCCTCAATTATGGAAGTGAAACTTGGGCATTCACCAAAAGAATGGAAGATGGGATTCTAACCGAGGCCTCTCCAAACAAGTGGCAGACCCACTATACTATCACTAAGGACCTGTAATACACACATGAAGCATTAGGTTGACATTTTTTTTTATGAAAATCCCAAACATGAGAGGTATTAGAACTAAGGTACCATACATGGGTTGGAGGTTGAGAAGCTGAAAGAAGATATTTGTTACTTCTGTAGATTGTAATTTTCAGGAAATACGTATGAAGGTTGTTCCAGAAAACAGAAGTTGACTGAATAAATGAGGAAGAAGAAAAGTTGGTTCTGTGAGTTTGAAATTGAACAGTAAAAAGGGTGTTGACTGCTTGCAGCATGTGTTCAGACTGCTTTGAAAGAGAGCAGGAATGATAGAAGCAAATTCAGAAGAACAATGACTGTGGAAGAATCTATAGAAAAGACATGCAGCAGAAACAGAATATCTACAAGACAGAGTGAAGAGACTCTGTTAGAGATGAGTCATGAATTAATCTAACTGTCTTCTTTGGAATGGAATCTAGAAGTGTGTGAGAGAGAGGTTTTGGGGGCACTGCCCTAGATGTGGAAACAATATTCCATGGTAGGGCGGATTTGCAATTAGTACAGAGTGAACTTTGTTTTTTTTTTAAATGGTCAAATACAAATTGATGATATTTGCCGATATCATTTTTCTAAGGAAAAATGATAAAAAAACGGTTTGGAAGAAAAGTAAAGATGAGAGCGAAAGAAAAAACACAGTTTTTAGATGCAGAGGAAGCAATATTTGTAATATGCTTATGTCAAGAGAGATCAGAAGTCAGGATAATCTCCAATAGAGCTATATACCCTTGCCTAAAAATCTGAGCATCATCAAAGATAAGCATAGGAGCAGAAGAATCCTTTTTGAGAGATATAAGAGAGGACTGAGTTTTAGAAGGATTGAAATCAACTAAGCTATCTTTGCCCCACTGGAGATCAGCATTATGCATTCATAACGCTGAACAATGAATAAAATGCATTCATTGAAAAAAAACCAAGCAACATAATAGTGTTTCAAGTGAAATTCTAGTGTTCGTGAAAAATGATATCGGCAAATTTCATCAATTTGTATTTGACCATTAAATAAAAAAAGTGTTTGTTGATTTGGATACATCATATCAAGGTTAGTATTAGTACTGGAAAAACAATGTATATGTGATATCACACAAAAAAAATATATATGTAAACAATGAAATTAATTTTAATTGTTGATTAGAAAATATAAAATGACAATCTAATTTTGCTAAAATATTGTCACTTAGGAAATAGTGAATTATGTTAAAACACGTAGTGAATTAAATTAAAATAGAGAACTGTAGGGTGGGAGTTATGAATTCTTATTTCATAGTTTTATCATTGATTCTTTATTTTTTATTTTGCAATTAAATTTTACAGTTTTTATTTTGTACTATATTTTGTTGTCTTTTGTTTTCATTAATAACATTTACTGACTGGAGCTGGAAGGGATATATCCATAGTGGATTAATTCTGGGAGAGTAATCCTACCACTAACAGTTCTGAACATTCTAATCATTCTTATTCAAAGTTCAACTATTACATTTACTGTATTTAACACACTTTTTTCTTTTAATTTTTTCTTACTTTATTTTTAATTTTTTCTTTTTCATTAATTACAAATACAGGCAGTTCTCGCTGCTTTACGAGTTCTCAGGTTTACAAGTTTTTTTCCCTCCAAGTATCAAGTATTAACAAAATTGAAAATATGAATGTTAATTGCAAAAAATGAATGTTAAACATTCGTAAATAATGCATTTAAAACCACGTGCACAGCTATACAATACAGTGTACCCTGCTTTACGATATTAATCCGTTCCAGAGACACCATCATATCGTTAAAATATCATAATGTGAACCCAATAACACTGTTTTTTGGTAATTCGTTTCAAGATTTTGGAAGTTGAAATTTTCACTGTATAACTAAGCTATTTATCTCTCTAAAATGTCATTTTTAAGGTCACAAGCGTGACCTTAAGGCCATATAAAAGGTCGTGAGCATGGTTTGTAAATTGTATTAGTTACCAATTCAAATCATTAAAATGCACTACACTTTCATTGATATCATATGCTCTGTTATAACAATCAATTTTAAATGCCTTTTTGATATTTTCTAAAGCACATTTCTGGAGGTCACCACTATAAAACAATAAAAACAATTTGTGCTTTCCGGTTTATTGGGCTTTTCTGTTACTGCAAGAAATTATAAATGGGTAATAAACTCAACATTATTGCATTTGTGAAAATACCGATAGCTGGAATTGTGTGGGTTTTTACGTTATTATGGTGAAATGCGTTTGCCCTTTACTGAAATCGTCAATCGTATAGAAAACATAAATAAATTTTCAGAATCTTCTCTTCCTTTTTTTTAAAGCTTTGTAAACTTGTTACTCCGTGCAAATCATGTTAGTTGCAATTTGTATGTGCCGTTAAAAAATGCTTATGCATACAATTATCTTGCTTATGCTTATGCATACAATTAAAAGAGATTATCTTGGAAACAAATGCCTCTTGAAACATTTCTGAAGAAGACGACTCCTTGTGCAACAAACCAACAAGTGCCAAGCCAATAATGAGTGATCAATGAGTGTGCATTTAGTTGATGATGATGAAGAATAAACATTCTTTAACATTTGTAAGTCGAAAATAATTTCTCTATTATTATAATTTGCTTGATTTTACAGGCTATGTTTTCATTTATTTGGATAAATCAATTATTGCTTAAACAAACTAATTAGCTAACTAATTTCATTGTTGAGAACATAACCCCTATTTTTAACCTTATGTCTATGTGAAATACATTCTCGCTTTACGAGTTTTCACTTTATGAGCACGCGCTAGGAACGAATTAACTCGTAAAGTCGAAAACTACCTGTAGTCTATAGTACATATTAAATGGTTTTGTATATTATTATAAATAGCTCTATGAGCACTCTCACAAAGTGAATAGCTGCTCAAGCAATATCTTGAAAAATTTTAAAAGCATTTTAACTTCTAATACTGCATCTGGTTTTCTCAATTCTCGAATTTAACTGTCAAACCTTGCAGTAAATGTTTTTATGTGCATATTAATTTTTTTTTTTTTTTTATGAAATCCCCAAACACGAAAGGTATCAAAACCTATAGTACTTAGTACCGTGCATGGGTTGAAGGAGAAGTATGGGGGGGGGGGGAGGGGGATGCCGGAAACTTTGCTCTAGAGACTAAACATGGGTTTCACCACTTCAAGCCTCCAATAAGCAAAGTGGTGGTATTGCACCGGTTGATGACAGTCATCTACCACCTACAAATTGCATAGTGAATTAAGTTAAAATAGAGAACTGCTGTGTGGAAGTCATGAATTCTTATTTCATAGAAAAAAAAATCTTTGATATTTTTTTATTTTGAAATTAAATTTTATAGTTTTTATTTTGCATCATCTTTTGTTGTCTTTTGTTTGAAAGCTTGATGGCATTTGAAATATGAAATAGATCAATAGCACTAGATTGTGATATATGAGATAAATGTTTTCTCAACATTTAGAACACAACATAATCCTTAGTCCTAATCTCGCCTAATTAAAAAAAAAAATTAACTAAATACAGATGTTTGTATAAGTAGATAAAATAAAGTAAAATCTAAATAAATACTCTACCTTCCTCCTACCCACTGTTCTTTAGTAACTGCTTCTTCATTACTGCTACTGCTCATTAAAATAACATCTTGCCCATCAATATCTTCCATATTTAGATATTTCCTAAGTAAAAATGGTCAAAGTTTTACTAATGAATCTGATGACTCCTACCTTAGAATCATGCAGTGTTGCTGCTTACTCAATAAATAAATTTCAACAAACACAGTTAATTATAATTCAAAAGCAGAATAAACAGCATAAAATATTTTTAATAAGTATGATTATGTAATCCTCACCTCACCATGGCTTCATTCTTGAAATAAATCCAAACAAATGCCTATGGATTTGTTTGGGTGACAATAAAGTTTATCCCTACTATGTAACTAAAACTTTAAATACCAATAAACATGAAAGATTTTACATGCTATATATGTTATAGTGGTTTGTTTCTTATTGTTGATTATAGCAGTGATGCAATATTTACACATTATCATTAGTAACTAGTAGAGACATTCACTAATTACTAAGAGTAATTAGTGAACAATTACTATTATTGAATTATTTTTAATATAATTATTAAAAACTCATTAAACTTCAGGCTGGTGTAAAATTTTTTCTTACATTCACAAGAGATAATAATAAAAAAAAATTTGATGAACATGTAACACACTATAGTTGCAATCACAATTCAATTTAATAATGCTCTTAAATAAGTTATTTTCTTCATGAATATTTTCCATAATTTTTAGATGGGGTTATCCATCTAGAAATTAAACTTACAAACAATATTAAACCATAACAAATATTTATTTACTGTAGTGTAATACTGGTTTAACTTGTTTGCACAATGAATATTTATTCATTGTGATAACAATAAATAAGTATTCATTGTGGTAACATACATTATACCTGTATAAGAGTGTTTGCCAACTAATCTTCAGGTTGTGTAGGCTGAGAAACCAGAAAAGTTCCAGGACAAAACTCTATTCCTTCCACCCTAGGTGGGCTAAATGCAGCTGCAATGGAATTTGAATTGTGACCACTTCAAACAAGTAACAAAATACTTACAAGAGAAATTTTAGCGATGGAAGGTCATTTGTGGAACCCTTGTCAATAGGATGATTCAGGTATAACAGCAGTATTTTTAAATTTTAATTTCTAGAAGTAGACTATTTTTCCTTCTGTGATTTAGATCCAACTGAATAATAATGCTTTTTTAGAAGAAAAATTAACTTTTCAATACAGTACTTATTATTGCAAGATAGCCTAAACTTCAGCTTTCTTTTAAAATTAAATTCCAAATTTGGAAGTAGCCTCAGTTGAATCTCTCTTCTTCCCCCACCCACCAAAATGTTGTATTTATCTCTACATTTCTATTTCTGCAAAGTATCATACACACACAAAAAAGTCATCATCTAACAGCACAATGTGAAAAGCAAGAACACACCATTAGACAGGCATTACTACATTTCACAGATGGGTTGGTGTCATCCTTCATATTTTTCTCTAGTGTAGTACTACATTTGAATTTTGCCGTCTGAATGAAAACAGCATATATAGAAATGCAACATTGCAGAAAATCCTTCGCCATTCGAGAGGTCAGTTCCATCAAGCATAATATCTACTACTGCACAGCAATTTTTCTGATGGTTGATTTTTTTTTATTTTTGGTAATATTTGATGTACTTTCTATTTTGGCCAGGGCACATGAGTTTTTAGTACAGAACACATAGATTGGCTACATATTATTATGCCTGTATAAGCATGTGTCTGCCAGTTGAGCTTCATCTTGCACAGGCTAAAAACAAGAACAGCTTACTGGACAAAACCTTATTCCATCTACCCTAGTTTGGCTAACTACAGCTGCAATGGGATTTGAATTGTGATCACTCAAAACAAGCAAACAAAACTGCTTACTATTACAGAGGGAAATTTTCATGGTGAAAGGTTTGTGGGTGGTGGCACATTTGTGGAATCCCTGTCAATAGGATGCTTCACATGCATCATGCATACTAACTTCCCATGCAGTTTCAGACCTCTTGGCCAATTCACTGGTAGCTCCAACCACAGCTTTAACAAATAACATCAATAACTCCTGTCATGTCTTGTGCAGTCTACCTAATCAAAAGCCAACCTACCTCTTGCTTTCATGTTAGAATTTCCTGAGCCAATTTTTGAGCTCAGCAAATTCCATTTCATATGTAGCAGCTGCAAAACTAAAAGTACCCATTCAGTAACTTATTAAAGAATAGCCCAAATCACACCTGCAGTCTTAAAAAACTTTTTTTCCTTCACTTAGTAAAATATCTGTTATTCAGAACACACTCTCTCTCTCTCTCTCTCTCTCTCTGAACAATGAAATTAATTTATGTTCTTATTTTCTTTGCTCAGGAAGTCAAAAATAAACAAAATACGATGATTAAATTGTTCAATGGTTACATATTTATTAAACAAACACAACATAAAATGTAAATAAAAAAGAAAGAAATATAAAATAAATATAAATAAAAGTAGTGATTTGGCTTGGATATGACTATCTTCTCAATTGGTAGTTATACCTAATACGGTTATAATTTGGCAGTTTGATACTGTTTGCAGCCCTAAAATTTTATAAATCTTATCACAGCTTTAAATTTAAGTCATTTGAACTCCATTATCTTAGTTAAGGAATAAAAAGCTCTCATCAATATATTAAGCAGCACATTATATGTGCCTTACTGTCGAACTCCTTTGGTTTCAGAATACATCTTCTTAGCCTTTCCTTTAGCTTCTTTGGAAGTAAGTTGGTGATTGAACTGCATCAAAAGGCGTTGAGCAAATGGTAATCCAGCTCCATATATTCGTCCATAATTAATTATCTGAAAATAGATTTATAAATCAGAAACATGTCTCTGGACAGAAGATAAATGAAGTATGTATGTAGATCAATTTTTTTGCTTATTACTCTGGAATAGCCACAAAGAGTAAGATGTTTATAAGATAAAGACTATAAAAGTATTATAATATTGTGGCATTAGAGATTTGAACATGCAGTGCATATATTGTGCACTGACTTGGCTAAGATTATGCTTAGTGTAAAAAGACACTCAACATTCAAGGCTCAACATTTTATGCTTGTATACCACTACATGACAGCCATCTGTGAAATTTATTTGCCCATATGTGCATAAGAGGTCAGTAAAGATCTATATTTGGCTAGACTCCCTGAGAACAGAATGTTGAAATTTGGTGCATTTATTAGTCCTTTCTTACATAGTTATTAGCCATGACTCAGTCTCCAAAATCACTGCATTATCATTATTAAAATGACTGCCATGCAAAAGTGAAAAAAAAAAAAAAAGGGCTTCAGGAATGGAAAGAGAAAAAAAAAAAATCTAAATAGTAAATACCAGGAAAATATGGGAGGTCTAAGAAAATTTCAAAGCCATTTTGGCTTGTCATCTTAGTGGCAGGATATGAATTGCATATGTGCAAGGGATTGTCAGCAATCCTTGCCCTTTTTTCTTGATAGTTACAGGTGCACTGATACAAGGTTAGAGTGATAAGCTGCAATGAAGATAATCAGTGAGAATTACATCACAACTGATCTTAGGAAACTAACAGCATTACCTTTCCAGCAGATGCCTGTGCCTTTTGGAATAAGTGCAGATGTCTGAATCTATTCTCAGTCATTATCCCCTTCTTTTGGAGACACTGATTGAGAAAATTTGCATTATTTGGAACATTTCATGGTTTCAGAGCAAAATAATGAATCTGTCTCTCAACAACAGTCACCATGTCTTCCACTTCATGATGATGGAATAAATTATAATCAAAACAAACTTTTTCTGAACGATGCTCAAGATATATTGTGAAAACTCCTTTGGAATTCAGAGTCTGCACCACATTCTTCTGAGTACTGTTGTCAATATTTAACAGTCTCAAATCTTCAACCTTAATTAGGATAAATTTGCTTTTAAAAAACAGCCAAAAGTCATTTTGAACAGTCTCCAAATAAGATGGATGATCATACTGGTCAATATCTTTTATATTTAAAAACTGTTTCCCAGAAAGTGCACTATGAATCAGGGAATTGTAGTGCTGAAGAAGCTAATTACTGGGCCATAATTTACTTGCATAAATTAAAATCTACATAAACTAAATAAAAAGTCCTTATTTTATTTTTATTAAAACCCCAAACACGAGAGGTATTAGAAACTATAGTACTTAGTACCGTGCTTGGGTTGGAGGTTGAGAAGATGAGAGAAGATATTTATTGACATTAGACTTGAACTTCTGCAGATTGTAATTTTCAGGAAAGACATATGAAGGAAGGTTATTCCAGAAAATGGCAGTTGAATGAATAAACAAGGAAGATGAAAAGTTGGTTAAGTGAGTTTGAAGTTGGACAGTAAATGGATGTTGGCTGGTGGTGGCACGTGTTCAGACTGTTTGGAAAGAGAGAGTGGGAATTATAGAAGCCAATTCAGAAGAACAGTGCCCACAGAAGTATCTGTAGAAAAGGGATGCAGCAGAAACAGTACGTCTATGAGATAGCGAGTGGAGAGATGCTGTTAGAGATGAGTCATTAATTAACCTAAATGCCCTCTTCTGAATGGAATCTAGAAGCCTGAGAGAGGTTTTGGGGACACCAACCCAGATGTGGGAACAATATTCCATAGTAGGGCAGATTTGCGATTTGTACGGAGTGAACAGCTGTTTGGAAGAAAAGTAACGCCGAGAACGAAAGAGAAAACCAAGTTTTTTAGATGTAGAGGAAGCAATATTTGTAATATGCTTGTGCCAAGAGAGATTAGAAGTCAGGGTAATCCTCAAAAGAGATATATCATTTTGCCTAGAAATTAGCGTGTCACCAAAGATAAGCATAGGAGCAGAAGAATCCTTTTTGTGAGATATAAGACAAGACTGAGTTTTGGAAGGATTGAAATCAACTAAGTTGTCTTTGTCCCACTGGAGAATTACCTGGAGATTCGCATTTAAGGAATTGGTAGCGGATATTCGAGAAGTTGAAGCTGATTGAGCAGGGCAAGGTTTCTCAAAATGGAAAGTGGAATGCAATGTGCTATCATCGGCAAAACTATGGATAGGATTTTCAGTCAATGGAAGGTCATTAATATACAAGAGGAAAAGAGTGGGGGAAAGAACAGAACCTTGGGGGACACCAGCATTAGTGGAAAAGTTAGAAGATAGAGAGCCGTCTACCGTTACCCTCAGTGAGCGATCAGAGAGAAAACCAATTACAAAAAACAGTTGGCAAACCATAAGATGGAAGCTTGTTTAGAAGACCTTTATGCCAAACATGATCGAAAGCCTTTGAGATGTCAAGCGCACCTGCTTGTGTTTCACCAAACTTTTCCATTGAATTTGTCCATAAATGGGTAACATAAGCCAAAATATTACCAGTGGATCGACACTGACGGAATCCATACTGGTAATCGTTGATCAGATGGAAGGTTTCTAGGTAGTTTAAGTGTTGGTGGTTAGTTGACTTCTCCATTACTTTAGAAAGAGTAGAAGTAATTGCAATGGGATGATAATTGGATGGGAGGAACTTGTCACCCTTTTTAGGAACTGGCTGGATATGAGCAAATTTCCAAGCAGAAGGAAAAACACCTTTTGGAATAAGAAAGTGAAAAAAAAAAAACATAAGCCAGAATATTACCAGTGGATCGATACTGACGGAATTCAACCTCTTAACACTACTCTGAATTCAACTCTGTGGCAGGTTGTTCCTTGAAGACCTTATTCCCTATCCCCCCATCCCCTTCTTCAAATGGTTACTATCTGCTGCTACAAAGAAAATTGTGGCCTGCTTTTCATCTAATTCCGCACCTGTCATTACTCAGAGAAATGGGCATGTGAGATCTTAGTAAAGTATTTTCATCTTAAATATTTTTATGTAAGGAATTATCACTTTAGGTGACACTTGCTACTTAATTTTTATTCATTAAATATTTTATGTAGCAACTAAACAGCTGAATCATAAAATTTTAAACGTTTATATCCAATGACGTTATAAAAATAAATAATTTTTTTAATAACATACACTGCTTTCACAAATTTAACAGTTTTTATAATTGATAAAAGCTCTTTTATAATATATGAAAGCTTTTTTTTTTATTTTAGCATTATATCCATTAACACATTTATTAATAAAATTTTATTTCTTACCTTAGCTTGATCTCTGGATATTCCCACTGTAGCAGCTGTTTTGCTATGCATATCTGTTCCACTACTCTTTTTACCCTGTAAAGTCATCCATCCAAATGCAGTACAACCTGCACAAAGATTATTTTGCTGAATTGAGAAATTATCATTCATATTTAAAATAAATAAAATATATTTATTTATAAATACAGGCAACCCCGCATAACATGGTTTCGCTCTAACACGACTGATAAATTGTGGCAATCCTCGCACAACACAGTACTTATATAACTGTTTCTCTCTAACATGGTTAGAGAATTTTGGTAAACCTCGCATAACAGGGTATTTTTGAGCTTTTGTGTGGGAAAAACCCTGCTATTATGTTGGATGTAATTTTTCATCCAACATACAATTACATCCAAGTTTTAAATTTGGATGTAACTGTATTGTATTTTTATAGTTTTTAAATAAAAGCTCTACAGTGATATTTTTTTATTTATTTTCATCAGCACTAACTATATTTTATTTATTAAATTTTCCATTTCTTTGTGTTCTAAGTATTTGTTCTTTTAAGGCTATCTTTTGCTTCACTAATTTGGATTATCGCTGAATCCGGATGACCTCTCCTCCCAATTACCGTATTTCCCCATGTATAAGACGCACCTTAATTTTGGGGCACGAAATTTGAAAAACAATGTATTATTACATAAAGTTATTGAACTCAAGTTTTATTCATCATAAAATTCATACAACTTCTCATCACTGTCAAAACTTCTATCCATTAGCTTGTCCTCATCTGTGTCTGATGACGAATCACTGTCTTCATATATTGCCCCGTCCTCAATTCCATCTATGGCATTTGAAATGCCACACTTCTTAAATGGCTTGACAATGATCTCGATCTTGATATTATCCCAGGTTCTTTTCACCCAGGTACAAACTTCTCCTATAGTTGGTTTCTTCACTCTTCCTGCTGGTATCAAATTGTCCCCAGAAGACCTCATCTATTGGTTCCATTCGTCTCTCATTCGTCTCTCGCAGCTTTGAAGGGTTTGTTAATGCTGACATCAAGTGGTTGGAGCTGGGATGTCAAGCCTCCAGATATGACGGCAAGTTTTGTTTTTTGCTCTGCAGCAATCTTCTTTGTATTTTTTGTTATGTGTGCCCTGAACTGATCAAGCACCAATAGGGCAGGTTTGCGTAAGAGCCCACCTGATCTCCTGCTCCAAACTTTCTCAAACCAGATCTTCATCCCATCCTGATCCATCCAACCCTTGTCATGAACGTGGACAATCACTCCTCGAGGAATGTCTTCTTTTGGCATTGTTTTGTGATTGAAAATCAGCATAGGAGGCAGCTTGGTTCCGTCGGCACAACAAGCTAGAACAACTGTATATCCACTTGTCTTCACAGTTACAGTTTTCACCCCCTTCTTATCAACAGTTCTGTTACTTGGGACATCAAATTGAAGGGGGACTTTGTCCATATTTGCAATCTGTCCCAACTCAAACTGATGTGTCTTCCGACATTGAATGACAAAACGATGAAATTCAAATGATGGCATCTTTTGGGCAAAGTCTGGTGCGTGTACGCATGCTTAGTCCATTCCGTTTCATGAACCTGAAGCACCAATTGTGTCCTCCTTTGAAATCAGTAACTTCTTTTTCATCAGCAATTCTTCTTGCCTCATGCTGAACCATCTTTGTGGACACAGGAATTCCAATTGTCCTTTGCTCTTCAATCCATATCTTCAATTCCCTTTCTAAATCAGGCCATTTTGCTGACTTGCCTCTCATGGCCTTCTACTGTGGCATTTTCAGTAGGGTTTTTTCTTCCCATAGCCAGTCTAGGATTGTTTTCTCAGTTGGAGGAGGATCAAACTTACGTTCAGCAGCACGATTTCCATTCACTTTTGCAAACTGGATCACTTTTAACTTAAATTCAGCACTGTACGAAAATCTTTTCTGAGCCATTTCTCGGCAGAATGTGGCAAAACGTAACCTAATATACTGGTAACAAGTGCGAAACAATGAGTGCAAAGACAACAAGTGTGAAAAAGCAGGAAATGCAAGTAAAAAAAAACCTACAACCACTGTATAAGATGCACCCAGTTTTTAAACCCCAATTTTTTTGAAAAAAGGTGCGTCTTATACATGGGGAAATACGGTAAATCGGATTAGCGAAGGTTTACTGTATGATATAATTTAGGTATAATATATTTATTATACCCAAGCCTTCTTTTGGTGACTACTTTATTCTTCATACATTATACATCTGCACTACTGACTTTTGTGACTGGGCGTCACATTTTAAAAAATTCTCAAATAATTTTCCCCCAATAAATATCAAAAAGTTCTAAATATGTGTATACTTGAATTCTGGCTATACACTTCATTACATAAAATACAACTATATACTTCATTAACTTTAATTTTGGCCATACACTTCATGATATCAAAGATAATCATATACTATACATAGTCTATCTTTCTTTCTTCTCACATACATACGTATCAGTACCTCTCACTGGAGAATGTCCATTACAACCGCAGCTTACCCAAGTATTACAATATTTTAGCAGTGTACTACTTTCTATCTGTTACCTTTAGCAACACTACTTCCACTCTATTCTTCACCTTCTCTGCCATTAGCCAGTTGTAATTTTTTTCCCCTCCATATATTTTACATGTAAACTAGTCCTCTACACTACTTCAACAAATTACTGTAGGTAACAAATTAAGTCAGTAATTTAATTTGTTACCTACATTTTAATATTTCATCTATTAATATATCAACATGCAGTCCGATAGCATCAGAAGCACCATTTTTGCTTTTGCATATTATAAAATCATAGTACTTTGTTTTGTTTGGTTTTCTTCATTTTCTATTTTGATCTGCTTGCATCAGAAGAAGTGTACGAAACATTATGACTCCAATGGATCATAGTGGTCCCCTAACAAAATTTGCTAAGATGAACCATTTTACTCTATTTTCTTCCCAGCACTGATAACTGTACCCTTCATCTCAGGCCTCACATAAGAATTGCTTATTATTGTACATTATAGCAAAATTTGCACAATGTTCACTGGATTTCTTCCAACTGCTCACCTCTATAACACAAGATGGGAGTTTGTTCGAACAATCAACGACCCTCTGGCTGAAGGCAAATTTCCATATAACTGACCTGCAACCATCCTCAATTTGAATTTATGCTTACTCTCATTCATGTAGTCTGAGCAACAGGAATGATTCTATCAGCATTGAGTTTATGCAATCTTTTCAAGGCTTTAAACACCTCAATCAATCAGATCTCACACATGCCTCATCTCTAGATGCTGCTGCAATTTCCAGAACTAAAGCCATTCCTGATAAGAGCAACCTTTTGTTCTGCTCACCAATTTTGTTGCTCTTCTCTGCACCTGTTCCAACAGATCCACATTCTTACTAAAATGAGGTTTCAAGACAGACCTGTATGCAGTACTTTCTTATCCGTGCTGGAAAAATTCCCGTACATGATTGACAAAATCCTGTGATCTTTCCTGGCAGCCAGTCTGCACCACTCAGATGTACAATTATCCCCTATGTCTTTTTCATTCTCCACTGCCCTTAGTGTGATATGTTAATCAGAGATTTTTACAAAGTACCTTGCATTTGCCAATATTAAACTTTAACTGCCACTTCTCAGTCCATCTGTCTAGATCTTATCTCAGTAGCTTATCCAGATTACTGTGATTAACTACCCTGCTAATGCAAGTATCATCCACTGACATTAAACTTGATATGCCTTCGTCAATATCATTAATAAATATAGAAAAACAAAATAGCGGGGGACTCCACTAATAACATTAGTCCAAGAACAGCAGTGCCTATAACCATTCTGTTTTCTCCCACTCAACCATCCCTTTATCCATACCAGTAAATTTCCCTTAATGCCACACTGCTCCAATTTGTATAGCAGTCTTTTATGTGCATTGCCATCAAAAGCTTTTGTGAAATCTAAGCATATGATAAAATTATTTTTTACATCCAGTTCTTTTGTTACTGTGTCACAGTATCCAATCAGACTGGTCAGACAAGACTGCCCCTTAACAAATCCACACTGTGACTGCAGTATAACTGCATCCCTGTCTAGATGATGCTGCACTACTACTTTAACCATGTGACTAAATTATTTTCTCTGGAATAGAAGCCGAGCTAACAGTTATGTAATTACCCTTGTCTCCCTTTGATCTTCCTTTTTGAATTGGGGATACATTTGCACATCTCCAGTGTATAGGGACCTCCCCTGAATCCAAGTATGCTCTCTTAATCATTATTAGAGATTTGTTTGTCTCTTTTGCTACCTCCTTTAATATAACTGGATAGATAGATCCCATCCACCCCCAGGCACCTTGTTAAAGTTGTAATCAACAATTTCTTTTCCATTTTCTCCTCATTTATCACAAAATCAGTTCTCCACCAGAATATGAATCATTTCTGACATCCCCTATCCCTAAAAAATTCCTCATGTGTGAATGTAGATGCAAAATACCTTTTCAATTTGTCTGCAACATTCTGCACGATGTTGGCATAGTGCAGAATGAACATTTCAACTTGTTATTGTGGAAAAATTTCCTTTCTATTATATATATTTAACTTAGGAGAAACACAAATAGTACTGAATTAGAGAAAGAGAGGGATAACAAAGTAGTGTGCAGGGGCTATTTCAGAAGTTTTCTGTATTCAAGTGCAAAGTCTCTTGTGATTGTAACAAGAAAAAAATATAAAATAAATAACAAAAAAGCAGAATTTAAAGTCTTCAAATTTCAAAGGTTCTCATTTGCCAAGAATAGAATTATTCCTTATTTTTCCTTTGCCTTTTCCAGAATTATGTGTATACTTGCACTAAAGTATGTGCGTGTAATAAATGTGAATTATGTATGGATATTCAGCAGATCACCACTAAAAGTATTCATGCAAGTTATGCTGAACAATACATAACATAATAGCTTTTAACACCAGTTAAGTGGCCCTATTGGGTGCCATGTATTGTTTCCCATGGCATTTGATATTGAGACATTATATGGTCATTGATACATTAGGCAAATTCTAAGCACTTTAATAAATACTGGCAGCTATGCCAGTATTTATTCACATGTTTTATCTTTCAGAAAGTTAAAGATTTTGTAATTTTTATCAGAAAAAGCAAGACTAAAACATGAGAATTTTTCAAAATTCAGACTTTGAACTTGTTTAATAGTTCTAGGCCCACCTTAACTCTAAATTACTATTATTCATAGTCTCAATAGTTAAAATTATAAAAAAAATCAACTTAATAAAATGTTCATAATATAAATTTTTATAGCTGCAGACATGGTCAGCATTTTATAATGTAGATTTATTTCTCACTGTTTTTTGTTTTGTTTTTTTTTGTTTGTTTGTTCTGGAGAACTAAGTATAAATAATTATATTTATAACAGCAATAGTTGTTTAAAATAAAAATTAAATAAAACATTTATATCTCCAATTTATATTTTCGAATTTTGTATCTAATAGTAAGTAACAATAGGGATTATTTTTTTCTTGAGTAATGTGCACTACTATAAGCACTATTAAAAGTAAAAATCTTAAGCCTATTTTTTTATTATTATTTTTTTTACGTAAACCCCAAACACGCGGTATTAGAACCTATAGTACTTAGTACCGTGCTTGGGTTAAGGAGAAGTATGGGGGGGAGGGGGATGCCGGAAACTTTGCTCTAGAGACTAAACATGGGTTTCACCACTTCAAGCCTCCAATAAGCAAAGTGGCGGTATTTCACCGGTTGATGAAAGTCATCTACCACCTAATTTTATTTTAATCAAACTAATATTTATCACAGAATTCCAATTTTAGAAAACTGTAATGTGGCTGTGAACAAAGATTTTTTAAAAGGAAATTTTTTCTAGTCAGTACAACTATATGCAATGTTAAAAGAAAATATGTTAATCATGAAATGATTATCATTTTTTATATAACCTAAGTGATTGCTTCTACTCATCACAGCATTTTAATTTTAGAAAATTATAATGTGGCTGTGAATAGAGATTTTTTATTCAAATTTTTCCCTGTTAGTACAGCTATATGCATTCTTAACAGCCCAGTGGAAACATGGGAGGGAATGGATCAACCGATCACATACAGTTCGTCATATCTAAATTGTAAACACTTAGACAAAGCTTTTAATGATTTTTAAGAACTCTGTTTTTATCCTTTTACTGCAGAAGAAATGTATTAGTTTTCTTCTAGTTTTTAAAAGTTTTTAAATATTAAATTCATTAAAGTTTTCTTTTCATTACATGAGGAAAGATTCATTAAATTTTCATGGCCCACATTTCTCCCTACAAACCTCTGTTTTTAATACTGTTGCTTATCACTAATATGCAATTAGTTCTAAAATTTAATCATTAATAAACATAATACAATAATACAAATCACTGTGACACTCAAACAGATTCAGAATCAGTACCATGTAATCCTCCAAAGTATGCATCCCCCAAAATAGCAGCTATCCAAAGTTCTTGAGAATCAACATCTGCTCCAACAAAATGGTATCCAGGAGGTGCTTGAATCATGGCTTTAAGTTCACTCCCCACACGATCTTCCTGAAAAACAGGAATTACGAATATATGTAAAGTCTGCCTTTGCGGTAAAGAGAAGTCAGCTATAAACATAATTCTCTTCTTGACTGAGGAATCAATCTGAATCCAGTAAGCTTTTAATGAAATTAACTATTAAGAACCTCCTCAACCTGCAAGTGAGGTATGCAACTCCATTTTTTTTGGATGGAGGATTTTTTTTTTTTCACAAAACCGCCGTGTTGGGACACAGTGGTCAACAAAGTTAACTTACAATACCTTTCAAGAAAAGTTTTTGTCTCAAATTCTCCATTAAAAATTCAAGAAATCTCCATCAAATAGAGTAAAAGTAACATTTGAAACTAATACTTACACATACTTAAGTGATTAAGTTTGCATGCATACCCCCACACAATACATTAGGACCTCTAGCTATAGTTGCCCACTTAGAACTGCAGCTGCTGAACTTATAATAAACATGATCAGACACATCTATTGTACTTATGCATATTTATGTACAGATATACTACCTGTGCCCCTGTCAATAGGTGCACTAGGAGTACGTCTATGGCCCCAAAAAGTTTAAATATACATCCAAACACAGGTAGTTCTTGACTTTACGAGTTAATTCGTTCCTAGCATGACTTGTAAAGTGAAAATGAGTAAAGCAGGAATTCTTTCCCATAGACGTAATGTTAAAAACTGTGGCTATGTTCTCAACAATTAAATTTTACCACAGTAATGTTAAATAAAGGTCAATAAAACAACAGTTAATACTTAAACAATGATTTATTTCTGAAGGAAAGAATGCACAGCCTTTAAAATCAAGCAAATTATAATAATAAAGAAATTATTTATGTCATTCAAACGTTAAAGAATGCTTATTTTTCATCATCGTTGACTGATGATGAAGAATAATGAGATCATGTTTGCTTATGATTTCATATTTTGTTTCCAATGTTATTCCTCTTTGATGTTTCTTTTTATTAATATCACGCCCCATAGTATTACTTCACTTTGGCATACTGTACAGTATTAATAAGCAGGTTAAATTTGAAATAAGACAAGACAGCGAAAATGAAGAGCAACACAACCACTCTTTGTAATGCCAGCGGGTAACTGCTTTTTGTTATGCGAGTCAGTGAAATGCTCTCATTTGTTGGAACAAACAAATGAATACACTGTAGTACATGTAGTTATACAATAATACAATACAATGCTAAGCGCGTGGCTTGAAATAAGTATTTATGAATGTTTAGCAGCTATTGCAATTTAATGTTCATATTTTCGATATTTGAAAACAAGAACTCTTAAACCAAGGAACTCGTAAAGCGGGAACTACCTGTACATAAAAGTTTTTAGCAATAGGAACCCCCAAATAATCTAAATTTACTACTGAGTGTGAGTGATTTTGACTGAAGCACAAACAATGCACAAATCTTAGAATACTCTTTATTTATAAGAGTACAAAATAACTAACCTTAATTCCCACACTGAACACAATTCAAATACAACTTCAAAAAGAAAAACAAACATCAAAGGGTGACACGAGTAATTACAGATTTGTTAGCTTAGCTTCTGTTCCAGGAAAAATAATGGAGTCACTCTCCCAGCTAACCAGCTCATTGTTATAGTAATTTGCATTAATTATCTCTTGATTACTTCCTCCCTATTATTCCATTTAAAAGCTACTCCTATGCTAGTGTTTTCTAATGAGCATTATTCAGAAAGTAGCCATAATTAATTCAATGTTTCTTCTGCTGACCTTCTAACGTAAGGAAGTTATTTAAATTCTGCAACTGAAATGACAATTTGGTTGCATAAAGTCAGCCAAAGAGCTGAGAACTTTCTGCTCTGTTGTGATTAGAAAATTCTTTAGATCCTTCTGGGATTGCTCTGGTCTTTAAAATTTACAAACGTAGGAGGGAAAAATTGTTTAGAGCTTCTTCTGTGGGTTGAAACCAGGAAACATCTGATTACAAAACTCAGCTGAAACCATCACTGAGAAATCCAAGAGAAATATAAGAATCATTAACTTGAAAAATTTTTAATTTGGCTGTGTGAAGAAAAATGAAGTTCCCAATTTTTCTGTATGCTAAATACTTACATAGGCATTGCTTGCAGTCAGCCAGGTTGGTTCCACTGCCCTTCGTGTCACTGTTCCTGCTGTGACGAGGCGAGGAAGAATGGCACCATACAAACAATCTTCATCATAAGAACTATTACTAATAAAAAAATTTGCAAAATAATGAGCAAATAAGCAACATTCTTAAATATCCTTCAGTCATAATTACCAATTCAGATTCCAAAAAAAAGAAGAGCAACAAATAGTTCAAATAAAAATGAATTACATCTAAAATAATATTGACTATATTTATTTAATATATATGGTAGAAAATTTATCCATCTGTCTGTTCCATTATCTAAAATAATGTTTTTGTTTGTATATCACGATAGCCACACAGGATCAGAAGAGTTTACAAGATATAGAGAAGAATATTACCACATTTCATATCACGTGGACTTGAAAATGTGCCATGGGTAACTATGTACTTGCACCTGACCAACAGGCTACAAGTTATGCCACTCAAGACTCTGCAGGAGACAATACAAGCTGACTTCTCTAATTTCATCTCGAGAAAAGTTAAGGCTATGTTAGGATATAAAATATTTGCTCCCAAAAGTGTTTTGAACCCCCCATACCAGATCACTATAGTAGATAGAAAATCAGTAGGGAAAGGTTCTCTCCCAGAAGTGACCCTCTCCCTGGACCCAATGATGATCTCATTGACAAAGGGAAAGTGTGTTTGGTGGGATGTGGTTGACCTGAGATAGTCTGGTATTAATGTCCCTGAGGAAGCAGGTTTTGAAAACACTTAGGCTCCTGACTATCCCTGACTTGACTGTTGTACATTAGTTGGACTTGAAGTTCAGTACAGTGCCAGTATCTGTAGATGATGGGAATGATCTGGTTATTTTCAGTCTTCAGGTATGCCCAAGAAGATAAGAGCAGCTGAAGGATGAAAATTGTTTTGGTGTGAGATATTAAGCAATGCATGGAACTTAAAAGGTTTCACTGACCTGCACCAAATAACCAGAATGTCCATATCAAGTCACCTATACATCTAAACTGTGGCACATAATTATGTGGCTAATACATATAAAAATGAACTAGCACAGAGTACCCAATTCAAAATCTGATGAGATAAAGATATCTATCAGGAGGGGGGGCAGAGGATTACCCATATTAAGTACTTCCTCCAAAATAAAATTTGCTCCTTGAAACCAAAAAATTGCTCAGCTGAGAGATCTCTTAGCTCCCTGCTGTCTCGGAATGAAAATGGTATAGGCTGGCTGGTGTGTACCTACCACCTTATACCATTTTCATTCCCAGACATCAGGGAGCTGAGCGATCTCTGAACATACTTTGGATAATAAGTAATCTTAATGGGCACAGAGTTTCACTCCAAAATAAGAACAATACACATTTTTTACCAATTTAAATTCTACCAATTCTGAAATCCCATCCTGTTTTAATATCAAGGCTCACACTGAGAGTTTGCTGTGTCTGGCTTAATTAGTGCCAAATTTAATCCTGGATACAAACTGGCCTTGTTACTGATAGTGTTTTGTCATCCTTACTTCTCGAGACACTATTTTACTCTGCAATATTCGAAGAATATCCAGTAGATCATAGTAGTTGACATCTTTCCGAAGAATTTCTTAGTGAGTTCTGACATCAAGTTGATGTTTGTCAGTGTTCTTCCGGATGAAACCTTAGCAATACTTTTAGGATTTACTGAAATCTCAGATGATTATCTGTATTTCCCTTTTAATGGAGGGATGTACCAACATACAAGTGGCCTTGATATAAAACCCTTTCTCATAACAGAAGCATTCTTGGGCAGTCTTGAAAAACAGACTCTACTGAAATAATCTCACTAAAATTTGATTTGGTTATATAAATAAAATTATTTATTAAAATTATTCATATAATAATAAAAATATTCATTAAAGGCTTGGTCTGCATGTCAAGCATGCATTGAGCAAAGGAAAAGCCTTCCCAGATGTCACTTTGAAACAAATTTATGCTTGGATAGACCCATAAAACTGAACTTATGTCCAGTGCTAGTGGGTTCAGCCACATATCTTTCTTAAATGTAATCTACAACATATCTAATTATACAGGCAGTTCCCGCTTTGAGTTCCTGGGTTTATGAGTTTTTTTTTTTTTCAAATATCAAGTATCAACAAAATTGAAAATATGAACATTAATTGCAAAAAAAAAAAAAAAAAAAGAATGTTGAACATTCATAAATACCGCAATACAGCATATCCCACTTTGCAATATTAATCCATTCCAGAGACACTGTATTGTGAAAATATCGTAATGTGAAACCAATAACACATTGTTTTTTGGCAATTCATTTCACGACCTCGGAAGTTGAAATTTTCGCTATGTAACTCTCTAAAAGGTCATTTTTATAATGTAAATTGTATTAGTTACCAATTCAAATCATTAAAATGCACTACACTTTCATCATTATCATATGTTCTGTTATAAGAACCAATTTTGAATGGCTTTGTGATATTTTTCTAAAGCACATTTTGGAGGTTACGACCATAAAACAAAAACAATTTGCACTTTCCGGTTTATTGGGCTTTTCTGTTACCGCAATCAATTATAAATGGGTAGTATACTCCATGTTATTGCATTTTAGAAAATACAGATAGCTGGAATTGTGGTTTTTTACATTGGTGAAACGTGATTCTCCTTTACTGAAATCTTCAATCATATAAAAAACATAAATAAATTTTCAGGATCTTCTCTTCATTCTTTTTTTTTTTTAAGCTTCGTAAACTTGTTACTCTGCGCAAATCATGTTAGTTGCAATTTATGTGTTTTGTTAAAAAAATGCTTATGCATGCTATTGAAATTTATAAAGAAAAGAGAAGATTATCTTGGAAATAAATGCCTCTAAGCATTTCTAAAGAAGACGACTCCTTGTGCAACAAACTAACGAGTGTAGAGCCAATAATGAGTGATAAGAGAGTGTGCATTTAGTCGATGATGAAGAATAAACATTCTTAAACATTTGCAAGTCATAATAAATAATTTCTCTATTATTATAATTTGCTTGATTTTACAGGCAACATTTTCATTTCTTTGGATAAATCAATCATTGTTTAAACATAAACTAATTAGCTAACTAATTTCATTGTTGATAACGTAACCCCTATTTTTAACATTAGATCTATGGGAAATAAATTCCCACTTTACAAGCACGCACTAGGAACGAATTAACTCGTAAAGTCAGGAACTACCTGTACCAATTTCTTTACTAGGAAATTCAAAAATAGTATTTTTATTCAAGCCAATAAATAATATCTCCTTGACAAGAATAGAGACTCCCAAATGAATCCACACTGGTTTAGCATCTTTGGACATATCTTTCATATGCATCCATTCACAGGAATCAATATTTCATTGATCTAAAAGAGAGGGGAGATGTCTACCAAATGGCTCTTACTAACTTGTCCTGATTCTTTCTTGATTCTCCAGGTTGATACAGTAGTCATCTATATCACTGTTACCTGCTGGAGACAGCATTCAACAATCTTATTTTGAGATACAGGTAGAAGTGCCCTATCACATTCACAATCAGGTTAATGGCACTTTACATCTGTTCTACATTAGAGACAAAGTGAAATTGGTAATTCCTGTTCATACAGAATCCATCAACTATTGCTTGTAACTATTAAATTAATTTGACAACAATCTGTCTGGGAAAATTACTACTCTATGTAAAGCTTTACTTCAAATTTTAATTGGTATTAATTAAAAAATTGTAAAACTTTTAGTAACTTTTCTCTGCTGTAAGATACTTTTTATTAGATAAATTTTCTTTGATTTAAGTTCTTATTCCTTATTACACTTTCCTTATGCTATACTTTTACACACCTGTTTAAATTGAATTACTGGCATTCTGTATCATGTTTTTCAGTTGGCACTATGTGATACTGCACTCTGATTACAGCAACAACATAAAGAAAGATTAAATACTGAATATCTTACAGTCACTTGGAGAACACAAACTTGCAATTATTTCCACTATCACAAGGGTTAACAAATGATTGCTCTCTTGACACCAAAATGCAACATATGTTCCTTGCTATTATCATTAGCTTCTCTGATATAAATTTGCTATTTTTTTCTTTTTGAAACAGGTTGAATAACATTTAATAATAAAAACTACTTACCTAATGATAGAAGAAGACAGTTCTTCTTTATTTAGCCAAACTACCATCTGAGACCTAATAAAATACTAAAATTAAGATGTGCAAAGTTAAACATTTAATTAAAAATTGATATTTTATTAAATGCCAATAAAATTTAAATCAGTATCAGAAATGACACCAAGTTACACAACATGCAAGCTGTAACACTCAATAGAAAAATACCCAATGAATACTAGTATGTAACCAACATTATCTAAACACCTTATAATCAATTGTCATTATTACAATTCAATTCTATTATTACTAATGGGTGCACTATATATTACAAACAATCTTCTTGGCTGTCAGTCTTCCATTCACTATTTTCATCAAGCTATCCTATTTCCCATTAGATCTTTAGCTGTAGCCAGAGTTACATTCTTTTAATGCCTACTTAACATCAATGATCCAATTTCCTCTCGGTCTGGGTCTATTTTTACTTCAAAAATCTGTTTAGCTAATCTGCCCTTCCTTATCCTTTCTACAAGCCCATGCCACCTTAAGTTCACATTACTTACCTTTGATCAGATATTTGTTACACCCATTTTTTCTTATTCCTTATTTACTCATTCATAACACAGTTTAGCTATTGCTTCGATCTGTTAGTTCCGTTTATTTTTCTTAAAATATTAATTTCTGAAAGTTCAAATTTTTGATCAATCTTATTATTCTTACCTACTTCACAGCTCTATAGGTAAAAACACAAGTAACCTATCATAATGTGAGTAACTTTTTTAAATGCCACCACACATGTGGAGTTCGGCCAATACTCAATTTTAAAATAGTGAACCGCAGCCATTTTTCCATATTTCTTATTCATTACTTTCCCACTGATTACCACAACTACATGGCCTCTAAATGCAATGTATCATTTTCATATTACTAGCAGTTGTTTTTTTTTTTTTTTTTTAATACAATTTCTGATGAAGGTAAGTTTTTTGGCCATTTTTAAACCTCAACTTTAAAAGCAAATAGTGCAAAAATAAACAAATATTTCTCATTGAATTTTTTCCTGTTAGTAAAAAAATAGTAGACTTTCACTTCTAATCTGCACTTCTTCAGTCAGAATATCTGCAGCTTAAAGAACTGTCTGATCTTGAAAATCTAGCTTCCATAACTGTTGCCTTACTGAAACCTGGACTTGATGAAGATACTTTGGACATTATTTCTGCTGGTAATGCTGGTTATAAATTTTATGTGAATAGCAGAACAGTTAAAAAGGGGACAGGGTTAAGGTATTAATAAAAGAGAGCTTTGTTGTATCAAAATTTTTATGCTCTCAATCTCCCATTTTTGAAGCCCTACTAATGGAATGCCATCTGGGGACTTTTTTAGTTTAAATGTTGTGAGAGTACATGTTCCGTCCAGCTCAGAAGAATAGGTCTTTATAGATTTGATTGTCTGGCTCAATCAACATCTTAATCTGAAAATTAGCACTACTATTTTTGGTGACTTTAATCTTCTTTTTCCTTCCTATGATGAATTATATTCACAAATGCTTCAATATTTCAGTGCTCTTAATTTATTCCAAATTGTTAACCTTCCTACCAGACATGCTTGTCACTATTATTAATGCTCATAATCCTAAACTATTAAAAGACTAGCAGCCTACTGCCATATCCATCTTACTGCTTAAATCGTTTCAATTTAAATAGCAGAAAAAAGGCATTTCCACCATCACTAATCTTTCAGAAACTACTTTTCTTGCACCTGATGCTATTAACTGCAAGGGTCAACTGACCTGGTTTACCTTGATTTATCATCTGCATCTGATGCTGTTCACCTGTCAGTGCTTCTGTACCTACTGTAAAAAATTTATGGCGTACAATGGAACTGGCTCATTTTCATTCAATGATCTTTCTCCACAGAACCTTCTATTAGTTTCATGATTCCTTGCTAATTAAAAAAATGCCTCTCATTGCTTATGTTGATGATATTAGCTGATATTGGCTGATGAGGCTACTGTACTAGAAGTTTTTTGGGAGCAGCTAAGCAGAACTTTATTTTTTATAATTCCCTGATTAATTTGGGAATTTGTTCTTTACTTGGCCCTTGTAATTGCTTAAAAAACCAGTCAATTTCTGCTGCCATCATATTGTATTGATAAGAACATTTCAGTTTTGCTGCCATTGTTTTAGTATTGATATAGGTGACACTGAGCAGTGTAATCAGTATTAGAAGAGGCTTATAAACTATAAAGCAATATAGACAGGTTTCTATAACTTAACTATATCATGTAGTACATAATGTAGAACATTAATAATCGCAGAGATTTTGTACTGGTGATTAGTGTGAATATAGCATTGCATAACTAGTAGTATAGTGCATACTAGTGGAATTGTAGGTTTTAATTGTTGTAAACAAGTAGCTCATAGGCTCTAATCACATAGGTTGGCATTTTTTTTTTGTTTTAGCTAAAGTGAATACAAATAATGTAAACTTGATAGCATAATACACATAACATAAGTTTTACAGTGTAATATGTATTATTGCATTTAGGTATCTATCAGTTTAGTGTATTATCCTCAGATTAAATTGAATTTAAATGGAAATTATGCCTCAGACTAGAGCAGCAAAGCAACGGGCACAAAGTATTGGAAGTGGTGTAGCTCGGGGAGAACCAAAGGGGCGGTTCTCCTATGAATCATGGTCTAACGAAATGTACTTGTGTGATGTTTGCAGACCATCTGGAATGACACAATGGAGCCAAGTGAATGTCTTCTGTGCATGTTTCGTGAAAAAAGTATGAGAATATTAGGTGTAAACTCAGCATTCTGATGGCCTTTTATAAGAGTTTGAAGAACAGAGTAAATGCCCTTGAAGTGATTAAAATGAAGAGCCGTGCCAGAGCCCTCACTTGTGCGTCAGGCAATGCAGAGGCAGAATCCACTGGTCCTAAAGGAGGTAGTAACTGTTGGTGACTATTTTCAGAGAAATATGATATGCTGTTCAAAAATGGTAAGTGGAACATGATCATTTTGTTCTTTTCAATCTTTCTGAAACTCAATCCTGTCATATATCTTGCAAAAAAGGTTTCTTGTTCCTATGCTTATCTTCAATGATATTAGATTTCTATACGAGATCATATATTTCTATTAGGGATTACCCATGACTTCTAATCTATTTTGGAATAAGTACATCACAAATATTGCTTCCTCTGCATCTAAAAAACTTTTGGTTTTCTCTTTGCTCTCAGCATTACTTTTCTTTCAAACAGCTGCTCACTTTGTACAAATTGCAAATCCACCCTACCATGGAATATTGTCCCACATTTGAGGCAGTACCCCCAAAATCTCTCTCTCTCAAGCTTTTAGATTCCATTCAAATGAGGGTAGTTAGGTTAATTAATGACCCATCTCTAAAAAAGTCTTTCCACTCTCTGTCTCATAGACATTGTTTCTGCTGTATGCCTTTTCTATAGATCTTTCCATGGGCACTGTTCATCCAAATTGGCTTCTATAATTCCTGTTCTCTCTTCCAACCAGTTCGAGACACATGCTGCAACCAGTCAGCATCCTTTTAGTGTCCAACTTGAAACTCACAGAACCAACTTTTCTTCTTCCTTATTTATTCCTTCAACTTCTTTGAAGTCTAATGTCAACAAGTATCTTTTTTCATCTTTTGAACCTTCAACCCATGCATGGTACTAAGTACTATAGGTTCTAATACCTCTCATGCTTGGGGTTGGCTGAGGAATGGCAGTTTAAATTTAACATTGCATTTATCAAAGTGCTACACAGGTTAGCAGCAATCCCAGATCAATGTAACCACTGTGTGATATTACACTGAGGGCAGCGGAAAATGAAAAAGTAATGTGCATAATTGTGCAGTCAGATATGAAGTTCCCTGAGCAATGCAGACAGGACAGTTCACTGAGTTTTGTCTATGATATATAAGAACTTTGTTAGCAGGGGGAAGGTGATTATCCCATTGCATAAGGAAATGGTTAGGTTGCATCTTGAGTACGGTATACAGGCCTGGAGGCTTCATTTTAGGAAAGATGCAGATCTCCTGGAACAGGTGCAGGAAAGGGCAATGAGACTGGTGAGGGGGAACAAAGGGATGCCCTTACCAAGATGTGTTCAGTTCTGAAAATTTCAGCATCTTGTAATCAAACCTCTTTGCATTTATACTGCAACCACCCTTCCTTAATTGAAATTGAGGAACGATGATTGCAGGACAGATGTGAGAAGGTTTGCTTTCAGCCAGCAGGTGGTTGACTGTGGGAACAAACTTCCATCTGGTGTTGTGAAAGTGGGCAGTTTTATTAAATTCAAGGAAGAACTAGACAAATTATTGGGGTGGGGGTTGGATAAATGATGTGGGAGGGTTATTTTTCCCTCTTATGGCTGATGCTTTATAAGCTTGCTTCCTTACATCATATGCTGGTCGGTTGTTAGAAGTTTCATGGTGCATCAGCATCTAATGCTATTGTGCACCAAGTCTAAAGATATAAAATATAAAAATATGCAAAAATATAAAATAATATATCTGATTAATATATTATAAACAAATGTATGACATAAAAACAGTAATAACATATTAAAAAATTAAAGTAATCTAAATAAAACTATATAGATTAATCAGTTGTAAATACCTGAATACATCTGTCATTGTCCGATAAAATCTGCCTGAGTGTATAAGGCTGAGACAGATAGGTAAAACATAACAGCATTCATTACAAAAAGACGTACATTCTACTAAAATGTCACAAATAGTTAAAACTGCTTTACAATGTCTACACACAGGACAATCTGCCCTCAGCAAATAGGAATATGTCAGGTGAGACATAGACTAGAATGCCAATGCATTATTACATACTTGATTTCATTTAATTTGTTGGTGGGGCACCCATTCCAAGATTCTTGCCAAAATGCATAATTTTTGTGAATTAGTTGCCTGCAGTCTGTATAGGGATTGACAAGCGGATGCGACTTTGTGGTGCTGCTGATTTGGCTGCTGCATCTGCCAAGTCATTGCCTCTGATACCAACATTGCTAGGGATCCAGCAAAAACAAATATCAAAGTTTAACTCTGAAAG